>NC_053499.1:101721967-102026550 GCF_905171775.1 Rana temporaria
TGACATTCACAGACATGACTAGGCATGATGGGAATTGTAGTTCCTGAACAACTGGAGGGCCGTAGTTTGAAGACCCATGATTTGGGGTGTACACAGCAGTGCTGGAGTGCAATTTGCTTAATGGGGACACTAGTTAGATTGACCTGTGTCCCCAAGAAATGACACTGGTAGGGTTTTAACCTCACTTCCTGTTCAGCTGTGTGACAGGAAGTGAAGCCAATTTTAAGAAAAGGGACACAAAGCTCAACACAAAAATAAAAAACACAAAGCAGGGGTTCTAACACTCACTTGGCTTCCCTCAAACACCCACAATTTGAATAGGATTGCCTTGCGCTAGATTTAAGCACAGTGCTGTAAATCAGCACGTCAAGCCTGTCCACCAATAGCAAACCCCCCCCACAGGCCATGTTTGCAGGTTTTCCTTCATCTTGCACATGTGCTTTAAAATACAGTCTGGACAGCAATTCTTGATAAGAGAAATCCACAAAACATGTCCTGTCGGGGGTACTTGAGGGCTGAGGACCACTGCAGAAAAAATAAAATACTTACCAGTTTTTGTCTTTAAAGTCAGGGAGAATTAACATGGCAAACATTTCATGATTACACACCAGGAAAGAAGCTTAGACAAAAATCACACATAATTTGTTAGGCCCAAACCTAGTTCAGCTGCAGCTGTCAACATATGTAGCATGAAAAAGTAACAAAAAGACAAACTTAACAATTTTAAAGTAATTTTTATTGGTCAACAAAACAAGGAAAGCAAAAAAGACAAACAAACAAAAATACATTTCAAAATTCTAAACAACCATAGCTTTACACATTTTTCATAAAATAAGGCCACATAGACAAATACATCAAAGTGAACATCATTTAAAAATAAACCAAAACCATTGGCAAAATAAAACAAAACCCATGCAACAAACCACATTTGTGTTTAGCAACAGCATTTCTGCCAGCCTGCCCCTTCTGAGGGCAGCTGAGGACTGATCGATCCAAGCTTTTTATAACAGTGCTAGTAATGAAGCAATTGAAATCACATGACCAAATTGCAGTC
Source organism: Rana temporaria (assembly GCF_905171775.1). Lineage (NCBI taxonomy): Eukaryota > Metazoa > Chordata > Amphibia > Anura > Ranidae > Rana > Rana temporaria. The sequence goes on from NC_053499.1 coordinate 101,723,022, forward strand.
TCTAGTTTGGGTGAGCTTGTAATTGGGCACACCTGCAATTAACCCAAACCACGCTCTATGAGCATCCAATGAGTGTTTTTCACCTTTTAAAAAGAAAGGATATTTTTTTTCTAAGTGTTTGAGCATGCTCAGTTCATCACACATGTAGGAACCAAGCTGCAATGGAATGAGAGCTTTTTTTTTTTTGTTTCCCCTGATCTGATGCTTTCCAGCCTGAAGGGGAGGTGTTAAAGACAGAAGTAAACACGCACATTTAATAATCTATTTGTGGGAAAAAAAAGGTTGCCAATTTTGTTTGGGAGCCACGTCGCACGACTGCGCAATTGTCAGTTAAAGCGACGCCATGCCGAATCACAAAAACTTGCCCGGTCATTGACCAGAAATATGGTCCGGGCTCAAGTGGTTAAAAATTAACAAAACACAAAAGTGAGCCCAATTTTTGGGGATAATGTGAAAGATGATGTTACACTGAGTAAATAGATACCTTACATGTCACGCTTTACTATTGGAAACACTCCTGCAATGGGGCCAAAATGAATTCCGTGAATATCCCCATAGGCGACCTTTTATTTTTTTTCCAGGTTACCAGTTTATAGTTACAAAGAAGGTCTAGTGGTAAAAGTATTGCTCTCGCTCTAAGGCACGCGTCAATACCTCACATGTGTGGTTTGAACGATGTTTATATATGTGGGCGGGACTTGCGTAAGTCCCGCCCACATATGTAAAAATTATTTTTACTTTTTGCTATAATAAATATCCCCAAAAATATATATTGTAAAAACTAAAAAAACCCTCAGTTTAGGCCGATACGTATTCTACATCTTTTTGGTTCCAAAAAATCGCAAATAGCGTTTAGTGTTTGGTTTTTGCAAAAGTTATAGCGTCTACAAAATATTTTTTTTTTTTGTTTTAACTAGTTATTGGGGCGATCAGCGAATTTTATCGGTACTGCGACATTATGGCGGACACATCGAACACTTTTTTGGAACCATTGGCATTTTTCTAGCGATCAGTGCTGTAAAAAATGCATTGCTTACTCTAAAAATGCCACTGGCAGGGAAGGGGTTAACACTAGGTGCGAGGGAGGGGTTAAATATGTTCCCTGGGTGTGTTCTAACTGTAGGGGGGGGGGTGGGACTGACATGTGTAAATGACAGATCGCTGTTCATGAAGGGGAACTCCAGACCCCCCCCCAAAAAAATAAGGTGGGTTCCCTCCAGGTGCATACCAGGCTCTTAGGCTTGGTCTGGAACATAAGGGGTTAAACCCGCGCAAAAAAAAATAGCGTGGGGTCCCCCCCAAGATCCAAACCAAGCCATTATCCCAGGCACGCAGTCTGGTCAGACAGGAATGGGGGTGGGGACGAGCGAGCGCCCCCCTCCCTCCTGAGCCATACCAGACCACATGCCCTCAACATGGGGGAGTGTGTGCTGTGGGGGAGGGGGGCACTGCCCCCCCACCCCAAAGCACTCTTGTCCCCATGTCGATAGGGACAAGAGCCTCTTCCCGACAACCCTAGCCGTTGGTTGTCGGGGTATGCGGGCGGAGGGCTTATCAGAATCTGAGAGACCCTTTAATAAAGGGGTCCCCAGATTCCGGCCCCCCACCCTATGTGAATGAGTATGGGGGTACATTGTACCCCTACCCATTCACCTGGGGAAAAAAATGGAAAAAAATAATACACCACACATGAATAAATTAATTTATTAGTCAGCCGGGGGTCTTCTGCCGGGGCCCCCCACCACCACCCCATTAGGCCCCGGGCTTCGCCATCTTCTGCCGGGACCCCCTTCACCAGTGAGGCTCCTGCCTTTGGGGGAGGGTCCCGGGCTACTACGACGGTTTCTGCGGGGGGGGGGGTGCACTGGCACCCCTCCCCCGTCTTCAGCGACGTAATTCACCGGGACCCCCTTCACCAGGGAGGCTCCTGCCTTTGGGGGAGGGTCCCGGGCTTCCACGACGGTTTCTGCGGGGGGGGTGCACTGGCACCCCACCCCCGTCTTCAGCGACGTAATTCACCGGGACCCCCTTCACCAGGGAGGCTCCTGCCTTTGGGGGAGGGTCCCGGGCTTCCACGACGGTTTCTGCGGGGGGGGGTGCACTGGCACCCCACCCCCGTCTTCAGCGACGTAATTCACCGGGACCCCCTTCACCAGGGAGGCTCCTGCCTTTGGGGGAGGGTCCCGGGCTTCCACGACGGTTTCTGCGGGGGGGGTGCACTGGCACCCCACCCCCGTCTTCAGCGACGTAATTCACCGGGACCCCCTTCACCAGGGAGGCTCCTGCCTTTGGGGGAGGGTCCCGGGCTTCCACGACGGTTTCTGCGGGGGGGGGTGCACTGGCACCCCACCCCCGTCTTCAGCGACGTAATTCACCGGGACCCCCTTCACCAGGGAGGCTCCTGCCTTTGGGGGAGGGTCCCGGGCTTGTACGGTGTCTTCCGCCGGAGGGCGCCACTCTCCGGGCTTCTGCGATGCCTTCCGCTTCTGCCTGTCTCCTCCGCGGAGCACAGGGCTTGTCTCCGCTGTCTTCTCCCTTCTCTTCCATTCGATGTTGACACGACGAGGTCCGGCGCTGGAATGCCGTCTGAGCAGTGGGCATGGACTTATATAGGGCAATGCCACCATGTGACCTCAACCCATGTGACATCACATTCCCATCATGCCCAGGGAATGTGATGTCACATGGGTTGAGGTCACATGGTGGCATTGCCCTATATAAGTCCATGCCCGCCGCTGACACGGCATGTCAGCGCGGAACCTCGTCGTGTCAACATCCAATGGAAGAGAAGGGAGAGGACAGCGCAGACAAGCCCTGTGCTCCCGGAGGAGACAGGCAGAAGAAGGAAGAGAGAAGAAAGAAGACGGAAGAAAGCCCTGGCTCCGCGGGGGAGCCAGGCAGAAGAGGGAGCAGAGAAAAGACCGGGGAGTTGGCGCACCCCCGGCAGAAGACCAGGAAGACCGGAACCCTGGCGGAAGGCACCGGAAAGACCGGGGGATAGGCGCCATCCCCCGGCAGAAGACCCCGAAGTCCGGATGCCCCTCCCTAATGAAAAAGAGCTTAAATGGGGTGGGGGCATCCGGCGGAAGGCTCCGGAGAGGACCGAGGGATGGCGCCCTCCCCCGGCAGAAATCACCGAAGCCCAGGGTCCCGGCGGAAGATCGGGAGAGAAGAAACCCCCCCTTCTAAGAGAGCTAAAGAAGAAAGGGGGGGCTCCGGAGCAGATTAATAAAATATTTTATTCTGTGTGGTGTGTTTTTTTTACTTTACATTTCCCCCATGTGAATGGGTAGAGGTACGATGTACCCCATACTCATTCACATAGGGTGGGGGGCCGGCATCTGGGGGCCCCCTTATTAAAGGGAGCTCGCAGATTCCGATTAGCCCCGCCCGCATACCCCGACAACCAATGGCAAGGGTTGTCGGGAAGAGGCTCTTGTCCCTATCGACATGGGGGCAAGAGTGCTGTGGGGTGGGGGGGCAGTGCCCCCCTCCCCCACAGCACACACTCCCCCATGTTGAGGGCATGCGGTCTGGTACGGCTCAGGAGGGGGGGGGCCGCTCGCTCGTCCCCTCCCCCATTCCTGTCCGGGCCAGACTGCATGCTTGGGATGAGGGCTTGGTTTGGATCTGGGGGGGACCCCAGCGCCGAATCGGCGCGGGTTTAACCCCTCACGTTCCGGACCAAGCCTAAGAGCCTAATGTAGCCCTGAAGGGGGACCCGCGCCGATTTCAAGTTTGAAATTTGGCGCCGAGTTCCCCTTCAGGGCTGAAAACAGCTCGGAGATTCCCGTGCGCCGCGTCACGCAGCGCAATCACGGGTACGCCGCTTGGTATTTACCAAGATTTTCACGGCGTACTGACAAGGCGCACGGGAATCCCTGACTTTTCTCTCTGCGCATGCCCAGTATGCAAATGAACCTCCCGAGGTTCAGGCGCACTGTGCAAGCGTACGGGGATCTGTTTTCAAAAAACACTTTCACTTTCAATTCGGCCCGCCAAACACTTCAAAACACATGTCACTTCACTTCCCCTGCATCCCCCCACCTCCCCCCCTAATAAACTCCCGCCCAAACCCCCGCAATTTACAGTTTAATGTGCCGTGCGCCAGGTCTGTACTGGTGCACAATGCACCCTCTCCTGGGCGCACGGAGCACATTAGTAACTAGGGAAATACACTGCACTAGCAGCGTATTTCTTTAGTAAATGGCCAAACGGCTGCTACTCCTGCTTTTACTCCATGAGTCATGGAGTAAAGGCTTGGTAAATCAGCCCCATAGTGTAACTTTGTTTAATAAATGTTAAAAATAATGTACAGAGGGAGCCAAGTGGCCGCTTACTTTATGAGGTGCCTCAAACCCGGCACTGAGGCTCAGTAGCATAGGGTCAAAATGCAAGATCCTGGGCGCTTGGATGCTTAGCTCGTGTCTCGAGCGTGCGTTCCACGTCCGCGATGAACGGAGCCAGCGATGCAGGATGCAGGAAGTGACAGGTAGAATTGCGTGGTTGGGTGCCGCCCCGACGTACGTTTCGTGGTTAACGTCCTCAGGAGGCATGCCCAACCACGCTGGTTAGGTATATTTATTTGTCCGTCAATTAGTATGGGCGGGGAGCGACTATTACCAGCCTCAGTAGCGGATTGGATGCTACAGTGAAAAGACCTCGAGACAACTGAATGAGGGTTTATTCAATCTGGCAGGAGTTGACTTCTCCAGTGCAGAATTGGAAGTTCTGTCAAAAGGCATGAAATTCTGCCCAGACAAAAATATTAACAAATTTGAAGTTTTATAGAGGTTGAGAAATACATAAGGAAACTCAATATTAAGAAACATTTTTCGCAACAGAGTACTAGTATACCTATTGCTGAAGAAGACACCTTTGTTCATACAGGATTGAAAAACAATTCTGTTTTTAATCCCAAAAAGGGAACCCACCATCATGTGGAAGTTTTCAAAAATATGATCCAAGGAGATATCAGAGATTTGGAGGTCAAACATGCCAACAGCAAAGGTTTAATAACAGAAGGAATTAAAAAGCTGGAGGAAAATAAGAACATCATTATTCGCCCCGCAGATAAAGGGGGGGGGGTAGTGGTTCTCAGGGAAATTCAAAGATTATTGGAAGATGTAACCACATACAAACCACTCCGAGGAGACCCTCTGGTAAAGCTGAAGGAGCAACTCCTACTGTGGACATCAGAGGGCACATCAAAATCTATTTTGACTACAAAGGAGGCACGATATCTAGTTCCCAATACACCTAGGACTCCTGTCCTTTATATAGTTCCTAAGGTGCACAAAGACAAGACGAACCCACCAGGAAGGCCCATAATAAGTGGGATCGGATCCCTATATTCCCGGATTGGTGAATATCTGGATACATTTCTCCAGCCCCTGGTCACCAAAGGCAAATCATACCTGAAAGATAGCCGGGAACTTATTAAATCCCTATCCCCTTTAATGGTCACAGAGTCTACCTGGTTGGTTACAGTAGACGTTGAGTCTCTGTACACCAACATCCGACAGGAGGATGCCTTGGAAGCAGTATCTCTGGCACTTAGGACTGATCCTAGGTTACCGGAGGTCCAGGTCAAGTTTCTTGTCGATGGACTACAACAGGCAATGGGGAACAATTACTTCTGGGCACTGGGATCGTTCTACAATCAAATCAAGGGTGTAGCAATGGGGGCTCGTTATGCCCCCAGTGTTGCAAGCTTGGTATTGAACAAATGGGAGGAGGAAACCATCTATCAAGATAACCATGTACCCCTCATCTACTACATGAGATATATAGATGATATTATTCTCATGTGGGAGGGGTCCTGGACCACTTTGGAAATATTTTTAAACGGATTGAACAATAACCAATACGGACTCAAATTTACAGCTACGTCAAGTCTGTCATCAATCAACTATCTTGATTTAATTCTAACTAAAAATGGTGATAAAGTCAGCACGCGTACGTACTTTAGAAGTACAGATAGGAATGCATTTGTACCAACTAACAGCTGCCACCATCCCAAATGGTTGAGCACCATTCCCAAAGGACAATACATGAGGATCCGTCGTAATTGTGATGATATCTCAGATTTCCAATCCCAATCCCAGATCCTAACAGAGAAGTTTAAAGAAAAAGGATACCTCCCTCAAACGCTAGAAAAACAACTCTAGAAGTACTTAATATGGACCGGGACCAACTTCTGACCACCAAGAAAAGGGCCCCATTCTCAGGAGATCTGGCCTTCTTTTCAGGTTTCCATCGCCAATATCAAAGTATTGAAAAAATCTTTAAGAAACACTGGCCTATCCTGCTTAAAGATAATGACTTGGCCGCATTTTTACCTCCCAAACCCAAATTTGTGTATAGGAGAGCACCAGGATTGAGGAACATGATTGCTCCCAATGTACCAGATCCTCCACCTCGACCTCCAACTTTTCTCGATGGATCAGGTTTCCATCACTGCACTAGGTGCAAATCATGTAAAAACACCACCAGAACAAGTAGAAAAATCACCAAATTCAAATCCAACATAACACAAAAAGAATATACGGTGAAACCTCTTATATCTTGTGACTCTCATCATGTCACTTACTTACTCGAGTGCCCATGTTCTTTACAGTATGTGGGTCGTACCACCAGAAAATTGAGAGTAAGAATTAATGAACACGTAGCCAATATTAAAAATGGCTTCCCTAACCACAGCGTGTCACAGCACTTCGAACAATACCATAATAAAGATCCCAGGAAGTTATCATTTGTTGGTATAGACAGGATAACCAGTCACTGGAGAGGCACCAACATAACACAGGCTGTCTCACAGAACGAGACCATGTGGATCCATCGTCTGGGGACGATGCATCCGCATGGCCTCAACATTGAGCTAGACCTGAATTGCTTCCTCACTAATTATTGATATAGGGTATTGAGTAAACCAAAATGTTCATTTATTCATTTTAAATTTTAGCATTATTTCTTTTTAAAAAATATTTTTTATATATATTGTCTCAATAGAATATGTTATGGAAACTATCAGCCGATTATTACTTTAACAACTAGTGAGAATTGGTAATCTAGGTTAACAATAGGCATGCCAATCACAACCACCCTTCCCATTAAGGGATTAACCTGGCCATGGAAATATTACCCAATTTATAGTTCGTTTGTATGGTTCAAATATTTTAGGTTCTCTGGCTTCTATTTTTTAATATGTCCCAACCCAGTAATAGTTTGGTACATTTTTAGTTTGTTGATAGCATAGCTGCTAACGCAGCCATCACGATAATTGCACTACATTGTATGAACCCTGTAGAATGTAAGGGGCGTGACGGTACTGCCGTTGAATATGTCACTGTAGCATCCAATCCGCTACTGAGGCTGGTAATAGTCGCTCCCCGCCCATACTAATTGACGGACAAATAAATATACCTAACCAGCGTGGTTGGGCACGCCTCCTGAGGACGTTAACCACGAAACGTACGTCGGGGCGCCACCCAACCACGCAATTCTACCTGTCACTTCCTGCATACTGCATCGCTGGCTCCATTCATCGCGGACGTGGAACGCATGCTCGAGACACGAGCTGAGCATCCAAGCGCCCAGGATCTTGCATTTTGACCCTATGCTACTGAGCCTCAGTGCCGGGTTTGAGGTTATAAAGTAAGCGGCCACTTGGCTCCCTCTGTACATTATTTTTAACATTTATTAAACAAAGTTACACTATGTTTGGCCATATTTTATTTTGCATGCACTCATCGGATTTCCATTGATTGCAACTGTTACTGCTGCTAGGACGTATTTGCCACTACAGGTGATCCTGTGACAAGCCTTAAATGTCCTCCTTTTTGATACCAAAATAGGGGGCATTTTCATTTGGTAAGGAGCCAATTTATTCATTCACTTTGGGTGTAAGCCAGCATTATGGTGAAGGTGGACCTATAGTTTGATAGGAAGCACGCATTTTTCTTCAATTGAGGACTACCTAAGGGAACAACTGTTTCCAACCACTTATGCTTATTTTGGACTTCATTATCATTATCAATGTTATATGTTTTGGCACTATTCACTTTTGAACACTACAGATATCAGCATCTTAGTAATCCTGGACTTTTTTACTAGATCATTCACTATTAATAGGTGTTATAGTATTTTACATTTTGTATATTAACTTATATTTAATTATGTACTACTATTGATTGACCAGCGCACCCACTTATATATATTTTTTCACTGTATAATCACCCGATTATTCTGGGTAGCAGCTTTTCTATTTTCTACTTTTATTTAAAACAATTTATTTGGAGCGAGATACCACATACATACTTTCTCACATTGTAGCTGGCCAGCTAGAACCTGTCCTAGGTCACTAATATAACCTATAAGTAAAATAGAAAAATAATCAGCGCAATAAAAATCAAACACAAACAGCAGCTGTACACTGGGATTCAATTTAGAAAATTCCTGAAAGTATATATAAAAGATAGTGCAGCGCTAAAATAAAGTCCAAATAAAAGTCATCCAGGTGATCCTTTTAAAAGTGACTGGTAGTAAAAAGCATGCAGGTGATGTAGGGTGGGATAGCAGGACACCTCCACCAACAATAGAAATGGCCGCTCACCTCACACCTATGACCCTCTGTTAGATAGGGTCAAAAACGCTTTCCCACAAGGGTGTATACAAGGCACATCTCCAACTCAGACCAGGAAAGGGAATGAAACTCTCTCAGGACAGGTCAGCATAGATGGCAGGCATGGGATCCGATGGTAATAAAGAAAGGACAGAACATAGTGTTTCTCCGCAGTAACAAATTAACATTTTAATGACAAAATATCAAACTCACATGATAAGGCACTAAATCCAGTGCCAGGAGAGTGTGCAGACAAAACAACATAGTCCGATGGATGGCCGCGGGTGACGTCACATGCTTCCCTACCGAACGTTGCGTCCCAGGGGCGGGACTTCTTCAGCGGATGTAGGGAGGACAGACATACACCCAGGATATAAACAAGCCAGTTGCTGTGGTGAAGAGAATGCCGCATCAGCTACGGTGCGGCGCACGGGACAAACCACTGACATGCGGCGATCCCGAAGTGTATGAGAAGAAGAGTCGAATCATTGCACAAAGTGATCGAAACGATCATGACCAGCCAGCATAAAAAGCAGTGGAAAGTAAATGAACATATTTACAAGCCCCGGTCTTTAAAGTTAATAGCAGCAATGGCGAAAAAATAAAAAATTAAAACAGACACAAGATAAAAAAGTTCAGACTGCATATGATAATGCAGACCGGCAAATAACACATGAAGTCAGCCGCAGCCAGCCACGGACATAAAATACATGACATAAAAAACAGTATATCAATATTAATACAAATTTCCATAAAACTTGAATAAAAATATTAATAAAAGTGCCAAATAAAAATTGAAAAAAAATTGAAAAAAATTACTCATAATATCAGCGATCAGATATAAAACAATTGATATCAAAGTCCACATTAAGGCCATCAGGGCAAAGTACATGAGTCTCATGGATCCGATAAGATTCTTTCTTACTCAATTGCCGGATAAAATTACCCCCCCTCCAATGTCGGTTGACCTTTTCTATTCCCCAAAAATGTAAATCCTTGGGATTTTTGTGATGGAAATCTTTAAAATGGCGGGATACATTGTGTGTGGTCTTCCCTTGTTTGATATTATTAACATGTTCGGCTAAACGTACATGTAGGGGTCTGGATGTTCTACCTATATATTGGAGGCCACAGTCACATTCCAACATATAAACAACACCTACAGTGTCACAGGTAATAAGCTGTTTGATGTCATATTCCTTATTAGTAGCTGATGCTAAAAACTTTTTCCTCTTTTTCATATTCACCTTAGAATGTTTACATGGGACACATCTTCCACAAGCATAGAAACCCCCCAGAAATTTAAACATTCTATTGTCAGAAATGACAGGGGGATCAAGCACACTGGGTGCTAATCGGTCTCTGAGGGAAGGAGCTTTCTTATATACGAATTGAGGTTTTTCTGGTAGTGCAGGTCCTAATACCTTATCATGCTTCAAGATTGACCAATTTTTAGCAATGATCCTTTCAAATGTTTTGTGTTGGACATTGTAGTCCAAGATCATTCTGAAATTATGTTTATCATTGTTAGGCTGACTCGTATTGGCTGCTCGGTCGGAAACAAGGGCGGTTCTGTCCAATTTTTGAACCTGTCCAATTTCCACCTCAAGGCTGTCCTTATTATACCCTTTTTGCACGAATCTGTCAGCCAGAACTCGTGATTGGTTAACAAAATCAGTCTCAGTAGTACAGTTGCGACGCAATCTGATAAATTGACCTTTAGGAATGTTACATAACCAAGATTTGTGATGACAGCTCCCCAATGGAATGTAAGCATTACGATCTGTAGGTTTAAAATAATTGGTCAACTTAAAATGGTCCACATCTTTGACAATAGTCAGATCTAAGAAAACAATTTTTTCGTAGTCAATGGTCCATGTCAATGTAATATTTTTGTTGTTATTATTAAGGCCACTGATAAAAGCATCCAATGAGGACTAGAGTTGAGCGGACACCTGGATGTTCGGGTTCGGACCCGAACCCGGACTTTGAAAAAAGTTTGGGTTCGGGACCGAACCCGAACCCGGACTTTGACCCGAACCCGAACCCCATTGAAGTCAATGGGGACCCGGACTTTTGACTACAAAATGTCTCTAAAAAACTAAGGGAAAGGGCTGGAGGGCTGCAAATGGCAGCAAAATGTCGGGAAGAGCATGGCAAGTACTCTGGAAATAAATGTGGATAGGGAAATAACTTAAAATAACATAAAAAAATTTAAATAAAAAATATAATGATTTTTGACCTTTGAGGACGAGGTCCATACAGTTTTGTTCAAAATTATTGAACCCCCCAATGCTGTAAAGGGTTTTAGGGAATTTAGTGTACATTTGTAATTGTATTCAGAATGAAATCCTACAAGGACTTCATAAAGAACCATATGCAACTAATATGACATCAATTGGTTTTGTAATACAGTAGTAAATGCAAAATTGAAGGCAAAGGGCACTGTTGAAACGCTACCTGGTCGTGGCAGAAAGAAGATGCTGACTTCGACTGCTGTGTGCTACCTGAAGCGTAGAGTGGAGAAAAGTCCCCGTGTGACTGCTGAGGAACTGAGAAAATATTTGTCAGATGTGGGTACTGAAGTTTCTGCTCAGACAATACGGCGCACACTGCGTAAGGAAGGCCTCCATGCCAGAACTCCCAGGCGCACCCCCTTGCTGTCTCCAAAGAATAACAGTCGACTGCAGAATGCCGAAAGTCATGTGGGCAAACCACACACGTTTTGGGATTGTGTTCTGTGGACTGATGAAACAAAATTACAACTGTTTGGGCCCATGGATCAACGCTATGTTTGGAGGAGGAAGAACAAGGCCTATGATGAAAAGAACACCTTGCCTACTGTGAAGCATGGCGGGGGTCAATCATGCTTTGGGGCTGTTTTGCTTCTGCAGGTACAGGGAAGCTTCAGCGTGTGCAAGGTACCATGAATTCTCTTCAGTACCAGGAGATATTGGATGACAATGTGATGCAGTCCGTCACAAACTTGAGGCTTGGGAGACGTTGGACCTTTCAACAGGACAATGATCCCAAGCATACCTCCAACTCCACTAGAGCATGGTTGCAGATTAAAGGCTGGAACATTTTGGAGTGGCCATCGCAGTCACCAGACTTAAATCCGATTGAGAACCTCTGGTGGGACTTAAAAAAAAGCAGTTGCAGTGCGCAAGCCTAAGAATGTGACTGAAGGTGGAAGCGGCGGGGGAGGAGGAGTAGGAGGAGGTAGCCAACACAGCAGGTTTTGGTTTTTAATTGATTTATTTTTTAAATTAGGGTAAACCCCAAAATAGTGAGACAGATCTAGGGTTGCTACCTCATCCCTTTAAACCTGAACACAGGTTCTGGGGGTAATTTAATGTCAATAGACTCGATAAGGCACCAAGTGAGTTTAATTAACAGCATCTTAATCAGCCAGAGAACCTGTGTAATTAATATGATTTTGCTTTGAAAGGGATGAGATGGCAACCCTAGAAAGCTCAGAAAAAAACAATGGCTGGGTAAGGCCGGCCCAGTGTCTATTCTGCACAAGGTACGGACAACTCCTCTGGGATCCATGCCTGGTTCATTTTAATGAACATGAGCTTGTCCACATTGGATCTGGACAGGTGGCTGCGCTTGTCTGTGATAACGCCCCCTGCCGTGCTAAATACACGTTCAGACAATACACTGGCCGCAGGGCAGGCCAGCACCTCCAAGGCATAAAGGGCATGCTCAGGCCATGTGCCCAATTTGGAGACCCAGAAGTTTAAGGGGGCATAGCCATCATTCAGTAAGTGTAGGGGTGTGCTCACATACTGCTCCACCATGTTGCTGAAATGCTGCCTCCTTCTAAAACATTCCATAGTGGTGGTGCTGTTTGTTGTGGCGTGCTGACAAAGCTTTTCCACATTTCGGCCATGCTAACCCTGCCTTCTGAGGTGCTGGCGGTGCCCCTGCTGTGTTGGCGACCTCTTCCTCCTCCTCCTCTGCCTTCGCCTTCTGCTTCCACTGTGGCCCCGCTGCCAGGTGGGAATTGCACCAGCAGCGCGTCTAACAGCGTGCGCTTGTACTCGCGCATCTTGCGTTCACGCTCCAGTGAGGGGATTAAGGACGGTACATTGTCCTTGTAACGGGGATCCAGCAGCGTGGCCACCCAGTAATCAGCACCTGTCATAATGTGCGAAACACGCCGGTCGTTGCGGAGACACTGCACCATGTAATTGCTCATGTGCGCCAGGCTGCCCAGAGGCAACGAAAAGCTGTCCTCTGTGGGAGGTGTATCATCTGTGTCCTCTGTATCCCCCCAGCCACGCACCAGTAATGGCCATGAGCTGGTCTGGATGCCATCCTGCTGTGAACATGGTTCCTCCTCCATGTCTTCCTCCTCCTCATCCTCCACCGCGTCATCCTCCAGAACTGTGCCCTTGCTAGACAATTGTGTATCTGGCCTTTGTTGGTGCACAAACCCACCCTCGGAGCCACGTGTGAATGACTGCCCTGAAAGCCTTGCAAATGATCCCGATTCCTCCTCCTCCTCCTCCTCCTGTGCCACATCCTCTTCCATCATCGCCCGTAGCGTTTTTTCAAGGAGGCATAGAACTGGGATAGTCACGCTGAGAGCGGCGTCATTGGCACTGGCCATGTTGGTGGAGTACTCAAAACAGCGCAACAAGGCACACAGGTCTCGCATGGAGGCCCAGTTATTGGTGGTAAAGTGGTTCTGTTCCGCAGAGCGACTCACGCGTGCGTGCTGCAGCTGGAACTCCACTATCGCCTGCTGCTGCTCGCACCGTCTGGCCAGCATGTGCAAGGTGGAGTTCCACCTTGTGGGCACATCACATATGAGGCGGTGAGCGGGAAGGCCGAAGTTACGCTGCAGCGCTGCCAGGCGAGCAGCAGCAGGGTGAGAACGCCGAAAGTGCGCACAGACGGCCCGCACTTTCTGCAGCAGCTGTGGCATATTGGGGTAAGTTCTTAGGAAACTCTGCTCCACCAAATTCAGCACATGTGCCAGGCAAGGAATGTGCGTCAAACCGGCTGCTACGAGATTTTGCCCGTTATCGCACACCACCAGGCTAGGCTTGAGGCTCACTGATGCCAACCACTCATCGGTCTGTTGTTCCATGTCCCTCCACAACTCCTGCGCGGTGTGTGGTTTTTCCCCCAAACAGGAAAGTTTTAAAACTGCCTGCTGGCGTTTACCCATGGCTGTGCTGAAGTTGGTGGTGAATTTGTTACGCTGACTGGATGAGGAGGCGGTAGAGGATGAGGAAGCAGAGTTGAAGAAGTTAGGAACAGGAGGCAAATCCTTGGTGGTGGAAGGACATGCGCCAAACTGCTATCCGCCTCAGGCCCAGCCGCCACTGCATTTACCCAGCATTTACCCAGTGCACTGTTAGGGAGATATAACGTCCCTGACCGTGCTTACTGTTCCACGTATCCGTAGTTAGGTGGACCTTGGCACAGATGGCGTTGCGCAGTGCACACCTGATTTTGTCCCCCACTTGGTTGTGCAGGGAAGGGATGGCTCGCCTGGAAAAGTAGTGGCGGCTGGGCACAACGTACTGTGGGACAGCCAATGCCATCAGGCTTTTAAAACTCTGCGTCTCCACCAGACGGAATGACAGCATTTCAAAGGCCAGTAATTTTGAAATGCTGGCATTCAGGGCCAGGGATCGCGGGTGGGTAGAGGGGTACTTCCTCTTACGCTCCAGTGTTTGGGAGATGGAGAGCTGAATGCTTCCATGGGACATTGCGGAGATGTTTGGTGACCCAGGTGGTAGTGTTGCTTGCCGGTCCTCTAATTGAGGGGTGGCAGGTGGCACTGTCACTACGGAGGTGGATGAAGAGGCAGAGAGGCCCGAGACTGATGCAGAAGAGGAAGCAGGAGGAGCCAGAGACCTTTCTTGGTTTTTGAGGTGTCTACTCCACTGCAGCTCATGCTTTGCACTTAGATGCCTGGTCATGCAGGTTGTGCTCAGGTTGAGAACGTTTATGCCTCGCTTCAGGCTCTGATTGCACAACGTGCAAACCACGCGTGTCTTGTCATCAGCACATTGTGTGAAGAACTGCCACGCTAGGAAACTCCTTGGACCTGGCTTTGGTGTGCTCGGTCCCTTGCTGCGTTGGGCAGTAGCAGGCGTACTGTCTAGGGGACGGACGTTCTGCTTTGGCACCCTGCTCCCTCTTCTGCTGTGCTGGTGGCTCTGTGCGACCACCGCCTCTTCCTCCGAACTACATGGGTCACCTGCATGACGTTGATTCCATGTCGGGTCGAGGACCTCATCGTCCTCCACAACATCTTCCACCCAGTCTTCACCACTGCCCTCCTTGTTGGTCTGCACAAGCACCAGCAGTTGGCAACTGTGTTTCATCATCATCATGCAAGACGTGCTGTGATGGTCCCCCCATGAACTCATCCTGAAATATAAGTGGTTGGGCATCGGTGCACTCAATCTCTTCCCCTTCTGGGGCTGGGCTAGGTGGATGGCCCTGGGAACACATGCTAACAGACTCATCAAAAAGAAGAAGAGACTGCTGCATGCTTTGGGGCTCAGACTGCTTGGATGATTTGCAAGGGGGTGAGGTGAAAGACTGATGGTGGACATCGGCTGCAGGCGCCAACTTTGAGCTTTCAGCACAAGACTAGTTGGAAAACAATGTGAAGGAACTGGAGGCACTGTCAGCAACCCAATCTACTACCGCCTGTTCTGCTCCTGGCCTCAACATTCGTAGAGCTGGATTAGGCCCGACCAAACCTGAGAAAGGTGTTTCACTTGTGCTTGTAGCTGGCACAGATCGACCACGTCCTCTCCCTGTAACAGGAGCTCCACCAGCAGCACCACGACCGCGGCCACGTCCCTTATTTGACGTTTTCCTCATATTTCTCAAATTTAGGGTCTTGCCCTAATTTTGAGAAATTTTAAATACAAAAATAGTGTAAGCTGGTGTAATAGGTGCTGTTGAAATTCACCTATATATTTCTCTAGCTATAGCAATAAGCAGGAAACCAGCACTAAATAATGTACTGCACAGACAGTATATCACAGGGGAAAGGTAGAGTGCTGGTGAAATGGGCAGAGATTCACCTATATATTTCTCAAATTTAGGGTCTTGCCCTAATTTTTAAAAATTTTAAATACAAAAAAAGTGTAAGCTGGTGAAATAGGCAGATATTCACCTATATATTTATCCACCTATAGCAAGAAGCAGGAACCCAGCCCTAAACAATGTACTGCACAGACAGTATATCACAGGGGACAGGTACAGTGCTGTTGAAATATACAGAGTCACCTATAGATTGCTGACTGCCCGTATAGGAAAAATATTTCAGGAAACTCTCCCTGACTATGTACTTGACAGAAACACAGTATATAACAGGTGCACAGGTGGTGTGGCAGGTGTAGTGCTGTTGAAATACTCAGTCACCTATAGAGTGCTGACTGCCCCTCTAGGAAAAATGTTTCAGGAAACTCTCCCTGACTATGTACTTGACAGAAACACAGTATATCACAGGTGCACAGGTGGTGTGGCAGGTGTAGTCCTGTTGAAATACTCATTCACCTATAGAATGCTGACTGCCCCTATAGGAAAAATATTTCAGGAAACTCTCCCTGACTATGTACTTGACAGAAACACGGTATATCACAGGTGCACAGGTGGTGTGGCAGGTGTAGTGCTGTTGAAATACTCAGTCACCTATAGAGTGCTGACTGCCCCTATAGAAAAAATATTTCAGGAAACTCTCCCTGACTATGTACTTGACAGAAACACAGTATAGCACAGGTGGTGTGGCAGGTGTACTGCTGTTGAAATACTCAGTCACCTATAGAGTGCTGACTGCCCCTATAGGAAAAATATTTCAGGAAACTCTCCCTGACTATGTACTTGACAGAAACACAGTATATCACAGGTGCACAAGTGGTGTGGCAGGTGTAGTGCTGTTGAAATACTCAGTCACCTATAGAGTGCTGACTGCCCCTATAGAAAAAATATTTCAGGAAACTCTCCCTGACTATGTACTTGACAAAACACAGTATATCACAGGTGCACAGGTGGTGTGGCAGGTGTACTGCTGTTGAAATACTTGGTCACCTATAGAGTGCTGACTGCCCCTATAGGAAATATATTTCAGGAAACTCTCCCTGACTATGTACTTGACAGAAACACAGTATATCACAGGTGCACAGGTGGTGTGGCAGGTGTAGTGCTGTTGAAATACTCAGTCACCTATAGAGTGCTGACTGCCCCTATAGGAAAAATATTTCAGGAAACTCTCCCTGACTATGTACTTGACAGAAACACGGTATATCACAGGTGCATAGGTGGTGTGGCAGGTGTAGTGCTGTTGAAATACTCAGTCACCTATAGAGTGTTGACTGCCCCTATAGGAAAAATATTTCAGGAAAAACTCTCCCTGACTATGTACTTGACAAAAACACAGTATATCACAGGTGCACAGGTGGTGTGGCAGGTGTACTGCTGTTGAAATACTCAGTCACCTATAGAGTGCTGACTGCCCCTATAGGAAACATATTTCAGGAAACTCTCCCTGACTATGTACTTGACAGAAATACAGTTTATCACAGGTGTGGCAGGTGTACTGCTGTTGAAATATTCAGTCACCTATAGATTTCAAACTGCCCCTATAGTTGAACAAAATTCCTAAACTATATGAAGCACAGCAGATGTCACAGGAATAGACTGCTTGTTGATATATTTTTTGGAGCAACATACACCTAAAACTGTCCCTATGATTCAGCAGCCTTTCCCTCACATAAGTGAAGCAGTGACAACGAGCCAGATGCCATAAGATGATGCAGATATCAAAGAAATAAATTGCGCTTCTTGATATTTCTGGAGCAGTATACCAGCATAGACCTAACACTGTCCCTGAGCAGATTCAGCAACCTTTCCCTCACATAAGTGAAATACAGTGAAAACGAGCCAGATACACCTAAGACTTTCCCTAAGCGGCAGATTCCAGCAGCCTTTCCCTATCATGAGTGAAGCAGAGTGACGATCTGTGCTGTGTGCCTCTATCTAATATAGAGACTGGTCACATCGCTGGCCAATCACAGCCATGCCATAAGTAGGCATGGCTGTGATAAGTTCCCAGTCACAGTAGTAACACGAATGGCGATTGGCTGCCGTGCAACGCGCCAAAACATACCTGAACTCCGAACCCGAACCCGGACTTTTTCCAATTATTCGGGTTCGGGAAAAACCCAAAGTCCGTACTGAACCTGAACTTTACAGTTCGGGTTCGCTCAACCCTAATGAGGACCTCTCACCATTCCATATAATAATAAGATCGTCGATGTAGCGATGGTAGCAGACAAGTTCAGGGGGGCGATGGTGGAAAATCGCCTCTTCCTCCCAGTGGGCCATAAATATGTTGGCCACACTGGGGGAAAAACGAGCGCCCATGGCAACTCCCCTTGTCTGTAGGAGATAATCTCCATTGTACCAAAAGTAATTTCTGGATAAACAAAAATCCAAACAACTAAGAAGGTATTCTTGGTGTCTCCCTGATAACATAGATGTGGAAAGAGCCCATTCTACAGATATCATAGCATCGCTGTGTCCTATGATAGTGTAGAGAGAACTGACATCTGCAGTTACTAATATGCTATTGGTGGAACAACCTAAGGATTCCAAAATTTGAATAACGTGCTTGGTGTCCTTGAGAAAAGCAGGTGTTTTGACAACTAATGGTTGTAAAAATGAGTCAATGTATTGACCCAGTCTGGCAGATACTGAGTCGATCCCATTAACAATGGGCCTCCCAGGGGGATGGGTGCTGTTTTTATGAATCTTCGGCAAGAAATAAATGATAGGGGTTCTACAAAACAAAGGATCGAGATATGAAGCTTCTTTTTTGGTAAGAATTCTTTGATCCCTACCATCTTCAATAATATGGTGTAGTTCATCCTTATAGTCAAACATAGGGTCTTTGGACAAAACCCTGTAAGTATCACTGTCAGAGAGTAAATTACTCATTTAAAGCTGATAGTAATCTTTACTTAAGACAACAAGGCCCCCCCCTTTATCCGCAGGGCGGATAACGATGTCTTTCCTTTTTTCCAAGGATTCAATGCCTCTTTTGATGTATTGGGGATCTTGTACCTTTTTTACCTTCAACATATCCAAATCCTTTACAACCATGTTCTTAAAGACGTCCAGAAACTTAGTGTCTTTATTAAGAGGGTTAAAAGGTAGATTTATTGCGTAAACCTGAATGGTAAGTATTAATGGAGGGTGCCACTATGTTAGTGGATTGAGACAAAAAATACTTTTTCATGTTAAGAGTCCTAATATACTTTTGCAGGCTGATATATGTTTGAAATGTATTAAAATTCTTCGTGGGAGCGAATTTAAGGCCTCTGTCAAGGACTTTCAATTCGTCCTCATTAAGAGGAACGCCACTTAAATTATATATCCCGGCTCCTACTGAGGGCTGGGCCTTTTGTAGTCGCCTACCCCCTCTCCTTCCTCTCTTTCTTTTCTCTTTCTTGGAGTCCCAGCATTTGGAGGGATAGGGGGTGGTGGATGTCTCCACCATTCCCCTGGTGGAGGGTACTGGTAGTGGGGATCTAACTGATGTCCCTGGCGTGATCCTAAAAAATCCCCCTCTGCATAAGAGTGGTGATTGTCCAGGGGAGTGAATCTGTTATGAGTGGAGATGGGCTGAGATCTCGCAGTTTGAGAAGAATCCCTGTAATCACCATATTGGCGAGTATCTCTCCATGGTGAAGGAGAGTTAGACTGATACACAGGAGGGTGATGTGCTGAACCGAGGTGGAGGGGAGGAGCAGCGCCTCCCCTTCCCCTCCCCCTTCTGTTCTTACCTCTTTTACTAGCACCTTTAAAAGGATAACTTCTCTGTGGAGAAGAATATCTCTCAGGTGGTGGATAATGATGAACTTCATTAGTGAACTTGGCTCTAGGTGTAAAATTCTGAACATCATTAATGGGTATATTGGCAGGTTGTCTGACATTATCATTGGTAACAGTTGTGGAGGTGCTTTGCCATTTAAAAATACTGTTAACTCCAGTGAAGTCATCCCAATCTCTTATACATTTTTTCTTTTTTTTGGTCTGAATCTCCAAGTCCCACTTGATGAGTTTGTTTTTGAGTTCACCTGAAAGTTTAAGAAACTCCTCACTATCTTTAAGGGGTTCTAAAATCGTAGTGATATTCTTAATTTGAGAATTAAGGATCTGAAGCTTTCTCTGTTTCCGTACCAGGAGAAGCTCCATAAGCTCCAAACCTTTTTTGATAAAGAAGCCACTCCACTCCGAGATGGAGTCAATATCCACCAGACCATCATTTGGTGGTACATCCCATCTCAAACGTCTGGGAATGAGTTTTGCAGTGAGGTAATGTTCAAAGGATACAATGTCCCACCATGTTTTGGTCTTTTTTTCAAATAAATGCCCTAACTTACGAAAGGACTGGGCTAGATCATTCACTGGCTCACTAGCATTTCTAAAGAAGACTTCAGTGATTTTGATATCCCGTTTTTCTAAGTATTGAAAAACCTCCATTATTGCTGCTAGATTAGAATAAATTGAAATAGCATATAAGTAAAATAGAAAAATAATCAGCGCAATAAAAATCAAACACAAACAGCAGCTGTACACTGGGATTCAATTTAGAAAATTCCTGAAAGTATATATAAAAGATAGTGCAGCACTAAAATAAAGTCCAAATAAAAGTCATCCAGGTGATCCTTTTAAACGTGACTGGTAGTAAAAAGCATGCAGGTGATGTAGCGTGGGATAGCAGGACACCTCCACCAACAATAGCAATGGCCGCTCACCTCACACCTATGACCCTCTGTTAGATAGGGTCAAAAACGCTTTCCCACAAGGGTGTATACAAGGCACATCTCCAACTCAGACCAGGCAAGGGAATGAAACTCTCTCAGGACAGGTCAACATAGATGGCAGGCATGGGATCCGATGGTAATAAAGAAAGGACAGAACATAGGGGGTTATTTACGAAAGGCAAATCCACTTTTCACTACAAGTGCAAAGTGCCCTTGAAATTGCACTGAAAGTGCACTTGGAAGTGCAGTTGCTGTAAATCTGAGGGAAAGATCTGAAATGAGGGGAAGCTCTGATGATTTTATTATCCAATCATGTGCAAGCTAAAATGCTGTTTTTTTATTATCCTTGCATGTCCCCCTCGGATCTACAGTGACTGCACTTCCAAGTGCTGTTGCAATTTCACCTTGCACTGTAGTTTGCACTTGTAGTGCAAAGTGTATTTGCCTTTAGTAAATAACCCCCATAGTGTTTCTCCGCAGTAACAAATTAAAATTTTAATGACAAAATATCAAACTCACATGATAAGGCACTAAATCCAGTGCCAGGAGAGTGTGCAGACAAAACAACATAGTCCGATGGATGGCCGCTTTTATCAGTGGCCTTAATAATAACAACAAAAATATTACATTGACATGGACCATTGACTACGAAAAAATTGTTTTCTTAGATCTGACTATTGTCAAAGATGTGGACCATTTTAAGTTGACCAATTATTTTATACCTACAGATCGTAATGCTTACATTCCATTGGGGAGCTGTCATCACAAATCTTGGTTATGTAACATTCCTAAAGGTCAATTTATCAGATTGCGTCGCAACTGTACTACTGAGACTGATTTTGTTAACCAATCACAAGTTCTGGCTGACAGATTCGTGCAAAAAGGGTATAATAAGGACAGCCTTGAGGTGGAAATTGGACAGGTTCAAAAATTGGACAGAACCGCCCCCTTGTTTCCGACCGAGCAGCCAATACGAGTCAGCCTAACAATGATAAACATAATTTCAGAATGATCTTGGACTACAATGTCCAACACAAAAAATTTGAAAGGATCATTGCTAAAAATTGGTCAATCTTGAAGTATGATAAGGTATTAGGACCTGCACTACCAGAATAACCTCAATTCGTATATAAGAAAGCTCCTTCCCTCAGAGACCGATTAGCACCCAGTGTGCTTGATCCCCCTGTCATTTCTGACAATAGAATGTTTAAATTTCTGGGGGGTTTCTATGCTTGTGGAAGATGTGTCCCATGTAAACATTCTAAGGTGAATATGAAAAAGAGGAAAAAGTTTTTAGCATCAGCTACTAATAAGGAATATGACATCAAAAAGCTTATTACCTGTGACACTGTAGGTGTTGTTTATATGTTGGAATGTGAATGTGGCCTCCAATATATAGGTAGAACATCCAGACCCCTACATGTACGTTTAGCCTAACATGTTAATAATATCAAACAAGGGAAGACCACACACAATGTATCCCGCCATTTTAAAGATTTCCATCACAAAAATCCCAAGGGTTTACATTTTTGGGGAATAGAAAAGGTCAACCGACATTGGAGGGGGGGTAATTTTATCCGGCAATTGAGTAAGAAAGAATCTTATTGGATCCATGAGACTCATGTACTTTGCCCTGATGGACTTAATGTGGACTTTGATATCAATAGTTTTATATCTGATTGCTGATATTATGAGTAATTTTTTTCAATTTTTTTTCAATTTTTATTTGGCACTTTTATTAATATTTTTATTCAAGTTTTATGGAAATTTGTATTAATATTGATATACTGTTTTTTATGTTATGTATTTTATGTCCGTGGCTGGCTGCGGCTGACTTCATGTGTTATTTGCCGGTCTGCATTATCATATGCAGGCTGAACTTTTATCTTGTGTCTGTTTTAATTTTTTATTTTTTCGCCATTGCTGCTATTAACTTTAAAGACCGGGGCTTGTAAATATGTTCATTTACTTTCCACTGCTTTTCATGCTGGCTGGTCATGATCGTTTTGATCACTTTGTGCAATGATTCGACTCTTCTTCTCATACACTTCGGGATCGCCGCATGTCAGTGGTTTGTCCCGTGCGTCGCACCGTAGCTGATGCGGCGTTCTCTTCACCATAGCAACTGGCTTGTTTATATCCTGGGTGTACGTCTGTCCTCCCTACATCCGCTGAAGAAGTCCCGCCCCTGGGAACCAACGTTCGGTGGGGAAGCACGTGACGTCACCCGCGGCGTATCCATCGGACTATGTTGTTTTGTCTGCACACTCTCCTGGCACTGGATTTAGTGCCTTATCATGTGAGTTTGATATTTTGTCATTAAAATTTAAATTTGTTACTGCGGAGAAACACTATGGGGCTGATTTACTATTGTCAGTGCGCTGCGCTGGTTCATGCCTTAATTAGTGCGCTGGGTGAAGCCTTAATTAGGCGCATGAACCAGCGTAGCAGCCGGCGCGTTGCAAGTAATATGTAAAGCCGCGCCGAACTCCCTATAGAAGTCTATGGGAGAAATCAAAAGTGTTAATTTTAAAGGCTAATCTGCAAGTTGTGTCCTAAAAAGTGTTTGGGGACCTCAGTCCTGTCCCAGGAAACATGTATCAATGTTTGTTTGTTTTTTTAAAACGGCCGTTTTTTCGGGAGCAGTGAAATGAATAATGCTTAAAGTGAAACACAAAAAGTGAAATATTCCTTTAAATTTCGTACCTAGGGGGGGGGTGTAATGTCAGCATGTGAAATAGCGCATTTTTCCCGCACTTAGAACTGTTCGTGCACAAAATGACAATCTGAAGGAAAAAGGTCATTTAAAATTCACACGCGGCTATAATGAATTGTCGGCTCTGACAATTCAGAGATGATTCATTCATAAAACAAAAACAAAAAATGTGTAGGGTTTCCCCCAAATTAAATTACCAGGCCCTTCAGGTCTGGAATGGATATTAAGGGGAACCCCGCTATAAAAAAAAAAAAAAAATGGCGTGGGTTCCCCGCAAATATCCATACCAGGCCCTTCAGGTCTGGTGTGGATTTTAAGGGGAACTCCACCCCAAATTTAAAAAAAAAATGGCGTGGAGTCCCCCTAAAAATCCACCCCAGACTCTTATCCAAGCACGTTAACCTGGCCGGCCGCAGAAAAGAGGGGGGGACAGAGTGCGGCCCCCCCTCTCTCCTGAACCGCACCAGGCCACATGCCCTCAACATGGGGAGGATGTCCCCATGTTGATGGGGACAAGGGCCTCATCCCCACAACCCTTGCCCGGTGGTTGTGGGGGTCTGCGGGTGGGGGGCTTATCAGAATCTGGAAGACCCCTTTAACAAAGGAGACCCCCAGATCCTGGCCCCCCCTATGTGAAATGGTAATGGGGTACACTGTACCTCTACCATTTCACCCCAAAAAAAATGTCAAAGTGTTAAAAATGACAGTAGCCGGTTTTTGACAAATCTTTTAATAAAATCTTCTTTTCTTCTTTCATTCGGGTTTCTTCCTCTGCTTCTTTCTTGGGTCTTCTCGTCCACATCTTGCCCGACGTCTCCTCCTATCTTCTCCGTCCGTCCTTCAGCCTTCTCGTCTACATCTTGCCCGGTGTCTTCTCCTGTCTTCTCCGTCCTTCAGCCTCCTCGTCCGCATCTTGCCCGGTGTCTTCTCCTGTCTTCTTCTCGGTCCGCCAGCCTTCTCGTCCACCTCTTTTTCTTCCCCGGACGCAGCGCTTGAAATTGAATTAGCAGCTCATGGGACCGCTCCTGGGATCCGCCCCCCTCTGACGCCACAAGTAAACTCCTTAGAAGGTCATGTGCGTCAGAGGGGGGCGGGGTCACAGAGCGTCACACGGCGGGGGAATTCAATTTCAAGCGCGCAGTCCGGAGAAGAAGAAGCCGCAGCACTATGCAGACGAGCTTCCAATTGAAGTTCCCGCCGTGTGACGCTCTGTGACCCCGCCCCCCTCTGACACACATATGCCACACGCGGACTTTCATATGAGTTAACCTGTGGCGTCAGAGGGGGGCGGGTCCCAGGAGCGGGAACACGGCGGGCTATTCAATTTCAAGCTCAGCGCCCAGAAGATCAAGAAGATGCGGGACGAGAAGGTCGACGGACAGAGAAGAAGATGGGAGACGTCGGGCAAGATGTGGACGAGAAGACCCAAGAAAGAAGCAGAGGAAGAAACCCAAATGAAAGAAGAAGAAAAACCGCGGAAAGAAGATTTTATTAAAAGATTTGTCAAAAACTGGCTACTGTAATTTTTAACACTTTTGTCACTTTTTTTTGGGGTGAAATGGTAGAGGTACAATGTACCCCATTACCATTTCACATAGGGGGGGGCCGGGATCTGGGGGTCCCCTTTGTTAAAGGGGTCTTTCAGATTCTGATAAGCCCCCCTCCCGCAGACCCCCACAACCACCGGGCAAGGGTTGTGGGGATGAGGCCCTTGTCCCCATCAACATGGGGACATCCTCCCCATGTTGAGGGCATGTGGCCTGGTGCGGTTCAGGAGAGGGGGGGCGAACTCTGTCCCCCCTCTTTTCTGCGGCCGGCCAGGTTAACGTGCTCGGATAAGGGTCTGGTGTGGATTTTTAGGGGGACTCCACGCCATTTTTTTTTTAAATTTGGGGTGGAGTTCCCCTTAAAATCCACACCAGACCTGAAGGGCCTGGTATGGATATTTGGGGGGACCCCATGCCATTTTTTTTTGTTTTTACGGCGGAGTTCCCCTTAATATCCATTCCAGACCTGAAGGGCCTGGTAATTTAATTTGGGGGGACCGCCATACATTTTTTTTTTTTTTTTAGTTTTAATGAGCAATGACTGTATTCTTTATAGCCATGAGTACTTTAAAATTACTTTTTTTTTCACTTCAGAAATGACATCTTGTACAGGGACAGTTCTAAGGACGGGAAACATGCGTGTAAACCCCCTCCCCCCCTGTATGAAATTTAAAGGAATATTTCACTTTTATTATTTCACTTTAACCACTTCCATACCGCGCCTATTCTGGCACTTCTCTCCTTCATGTAAAAATTATATTTTGTTCCTGGGAAATTACTCAGGACCCCCAAACATTATCTATAATTTTTTAGCAGACACCCTAGGGAATAAAGTGGTGGTAATTTTTTATTTGATTTCCAACGGTATTTGCGCAATAATTTTTCTAACGCCTTTTTTTTTGGCCCAAAAACAGTAAAGTTAGCCCAATTTTTATGGATAATGTGAAAGATGATGTTACACCGAGTAAATAGATACCTAACTTGTCACGCTTTAATATTGTACACACACAATGGCGCCAAACTTCGGGACATAAAAATATCCATAGGCGATGCTTGTTTTTTTTTTTACAGGTGACCAGTTCAGAGTTACAGAGGAGGTCTAGGGCTAGAATTATTGCTCTCGCTCTAACGCACGTGTCAATACCTCACATGCGTGGTTTGAATGGTGTTTACATATGTGGGCGGGACTTACATGCATATTTCCTTCTGAGTGCGAGCTTCTAGGCACAGGGGCGTTTTATTTATTTTTTTATTATTTTTTACCTCATATTTTTCTTCTTGCACTTTTTTGTCACTTTTTTTATTTTGGATGACTTTTCTTCATATTACAAGGAATGTAAACATCCCTTGTAATAGGACTAGTGTGTGACAGGTCCTCTTTATGGAGAGAGGCGGGGTCAATAAGGCTGGAAAGCATGGTATTGGAAAAAAAAAAAGATCTCATGCTTTCAGCTGCAATCATGTTCGTTCAGCACAGTGGTGTAGTGTATAGCACTTTGACCTAGCAGCAAAAGGGTCGCTGGTTCGAATCCCCCCCGTGAATTCATCTGCCTGATGATTTGCAGATGATGCAAACTATTGCGAAACGCGTCGGGACTCTGCTGCTGCCATGCGCCACCTTTTATTGATGCCCTTTGTCTTCTTCAGAATTGTAAGTGTTTTTAACCGTTAATAAATTTCACCAGTATTACGGTATTACACTATGAGACTTCGTTTTCTTTTATGTGCTTTGGATACGGTTTGACCTCTTGGGAGTTACTATCAAGACGTTGCTTGCTACCCCCCTCCGCTCTGATTTAAAGTGATGTGTTCAAGCCATCGTTTTCTTAGTGTATCCGGATCCGATCGATGTGGTTCCATCAACTCATATAACAGCCTATATTGACCCTCTAGGCGTACGCTTAACAGGGTTCAATATCTCTGGTAAGCCTCCCCTCCTGGTGGTGGTCATCCCTTCACATTTATTTATTCATCCCACCGTGGTGTTTCTAATTGTTCGTCACAGGAGACCATTTCACAGACGGTGTTCCTTTCCAGTGATTCACTGCTTTTGGATTTATCATACATGGACTTTATATTCGTGTTCACATAGTTTTATGATTCAGTTCACTTTATTATTTCTATTAATATCACCTTCTAGCGCCACTTTTATTGTTTTCGTATCTGCCTGGAGTTTGCATGTTCTCCCTGTGCTTGCGTGGGTTTCCTCACACACTATAAAAACATGCTGTAAATTCGGATCCTGTCTAAATAAGCCCTAATATGCAGTAGTATATTTAGGTTTTGTGCTGCCATAGTCCTGACTACATTTCTGCACCTCCTAATAGAAAAATGACCCACCCCTTCCTGTCAAGGCCACACCCTGTTTTTGTATGACCCGCCCAGGAATTTTCAGGGGACCCACATACTAGTTCTGGGGGGGAGGGGGTTACTGGATTCGCTTAATTTGCATAGTTTTTCTCTCACTTCCTGTTTGGCTATGGGGCAGGAAGTGAAGGCAAATCTCCCCAATTGGACACAGATAATACAAAATAAACTGACAGGGCCTATAACCCTCCCTCACTCTATCCAAAATTAAAGAAAATAAAACGTGTTGATTATAGTTCTAGTTTAAGCACAAATTTCAGAGAGTTTTATTGAGAGGCCTAAGAAAATATAACCATGCCAATAGGCCAGGATACAGCATTGCTAATATGTATGAATGTGTGTGTTAGGGCCCCCCACAAACACCACCCAATGTTAATACTTATTTGCAAATTAATATGTTTGTATTTATCTGCACCCCTGATAGTGACAACATTTGTGAGGTGTCTTCACCCTTTCTAATTCAAATTCATTCACTTCCTGTCACATAGCCAAACAGGAAGTGAGGGTAAAGCCTTACTAATATCTTTTCTTGGGGACACAGAGATCAATCTAAATAGTTTCCCATTATGTAAATTGCACTCTAGCATTTTGCTGTGTACACCCCAAATTATTAGGGATCTTGGACTTTGGGGTCCATTTACTAAAGGCAAATCCACTGTGCACTACAAGTGGACAAGCAAGGAAGAAAACAAAACAACTTTGCTTCTACAGGATTGGATGTTAAAACCATCAGTGCAAGGGCGCTGCGGTGGCTCAACGCGATTGGCACTGCGCTGACAAGCCATTCACCTCTGCAGCTAGGGGTTCGGATCCCGGTCTCGGCTACATGTGAATTGAGTTTGGTGGTCTCAGCCCGGCTCCCGGTGGGTGTGCTATGCAAGGTAAGCCTGCGCTTAGTACACCCACCCCCCCTCCCACAAAAACCACCACACTTACACGCACTTGAAATTGGGTTAACATGCACGCACTTTGACCACGCGGTTTCTAAAAAGAGAGGCGAAGGACTAACAGGGCTGGTTGAGTGGGCTAGATCCTCTCACTTCCTTATAGGCAGTCCCTCTGCCCCGTTGGGCTTCAAAGCGGAGCAGGTAGGGCGGGCTTTGTGGGAGGACCCCCTCACACACCCACCATTGCCACCCAGGGCATGGAGAAAGGTGGTAGATTGCCTCTGGGGGAGGCCTGCCAACTCCCAACTCCTGCAGTCCGGCTCCTCTCTCGAGTACATGCACAAAATACACTTTAAAAAAAAAAAAAAACATCAGTGCTTCCTCTCTGATTTTCAGCCACTACGCTTGTACTGCAGAGTGGCTTTGCCTTTACTAAACCCCAAACTAAATAATCATTTGGGGATGGGATACTCAAACTACGGCCCTCCAGCTGTTGTAGAACTACACATCCCATGAGGCCTTGTAATGCACTGACATTCACAGACATGACTAGGCATGATGGGAATTGTAGTTCCTGAACAACTGGAGGGCCGTAGTTTGAAGACCCATGATTTGGGGTGTACTCAGCAGTGCTGGAGTGTAATTTGCTTAATGGGGACACTAGTTAGATTGACCTGTGTCCCCAAGAAAAGACACTGGTAGGGTTTTAACCTCACTTCCTGTTCAGCTGTGTGACAGGAAGTGAAGCCAATTTTAAGAAAAGGGACACAAAGCTCAACCCAAAAAAAAACACAAGCAGAGGTTCTAACACTCACTTGGCTTCCCTCAAACACCCACAATTAGAATAGGATTGCCTTGCGCTAGATTTAAGCACAGTGCTGTAAATCAGCACTTCAAGCCTGTCCACCAATAGCCCCCCCCCCCCCCACAGGCCATGTTTGCAGGTTTTCCTTCATCTTGCACATGTGCTTTAAAAGACAGTCTGGAGAGCAATTCTTGATAAGAGAAATCTACAAAACATGTCCTGTCGGGGGTACTTGAGGGCTGAG
Source organism: Rana temporaria (assembly GCF_905171775.1). Taxonomy (NCBI): domain Eukaryota; kingdom Metazoa; phylum Chordata; class Amphibia; order Anura; family Ranidae; genus Rana; species Rana temporaria. Next base: position 101,752,024 of record NC_053499.1, read on the forward strand.
GACCACTGCAGTAAAAAGAAAATACTTACCACTTTGTCTATAAAGTCATGGAGAATAAACATGGCAAACATTTCATGATTACACACCAGGAAAGAAGCTTAGACAAAAATCACACATAATTTGTTAGGCCCAAACCTATTTCAGCTGCAGCTGTGAAAATATGTAGCATGAAAAAGTAACAAAAAACAAAACTTCAAAATTTTAAAGTTATTTTTATTGGTCAACAACACAAGGAAAGCAAAAAAAGACAAACAAACACACACACACACACACACACAAACAAAAATACATTTCAAAAATCAAAATAAACATAGGTTTAACGTCCCAACATCTTCACAAATTTTTATCGAAATAAGGCAGCAGAGACAAATACATCGAAGTGAACATCATTTAAAAATAAACAAAAAACATTGGCAAAATAAAAATAAACATGCAACAAACCACATTTTTGTTTAGCAACAGCATGCCAGCATGCCTGCCTGCCTGCCCCTATGAGGGCAGTTGAGGACTGATCGATCCACGCTTTTTATAACACGTGCTAGTAATGAAGCAATTGAAATCACATGAACAAATTTCAGTCTCTAGTTTGGGTGAGCTTGTAAGTGCTTACACCTGGTATTAACCCAACCAAGCTTCTATGAGCATCCAAGTGATTTTTACCTTTTAAAAAGAAAGGACATTTTTTTCTAAGTGTCTCAGCAGACTCAGTTCATCACACATGTAGGAACAAAGCTGCAATGGCATGAGAGCTTTTTTTTTTTTCCCCTGAACTCATGCTTTCCAGCCTGAAGGGGAGGTCTTAGTGAATTATTACGTAACACAACTAAATAATAATAATTAAAATGCCCCTGTACTCCCAGTCAGAAGTGAACACGCACATTTAATAATCTATTTGTGGGAATAAAAAGGACGACAATTTTGATTGGGAACCAGTTAAAACGACGCAGTGCCGAATCACAAAATCTGGCCCGGTCATTGACCAGTAATATGGTCTGGGGCTCAAGTGGTTAAAAATTAACAAAACACTAAAGTTAGCCCAATTTTTGGTGATAATGTGAAAGTTGATGTTACACCGAGTAAATAGATACCTTACATGTCACGCTTTACTATTGCAAACACTCATGGAATGGGGCCAAAATTCAGGACTTTAAAATCCCCATAGGCGACATTTTTTTTTATTTTTCAGGTTACCAGTTTATAGCTACAGAGAAAGTCTAGTGCTAAAAGTATTACTCTCGCTCTAACGCACGCGTCAATACCTCACATGTGTGGTTTGAACGATGTTTACATATGTGGGCGGGACTTGCGTAAGTCCCGCCCACATATGTAAACACTGTTCAAACCACACATGTGAGGTATTGACGCGTGCGTTAGAGCGAGAGTAATACTTTTAGACCTCCTTTGTAGCTATAAACTGGTAACCTGAACAAAAAGCGTGACATGTAAGGTATCTATTTACTCGGTGTAACATCATCTTTCACATTATCACCAAAAATTGGGCTAACTTTAGTGTTTTGTTAATTTTTAACCACTTGAGCCCCAGACCATATTACTGGTCAATGACCGGGCCAGTTTTTGTGATTCGGCACTGCGTCGTTTTAACTGACAATTGCGCGGTCGTGCGACGTGGTTCCCAATCAAAATTTTCGTCCTTTTTTTTCCCCCACAAATAGATTATTTTTTTGTGGTATTTGATCACCTCTGCCTTTTTTTTTTTTTTGCTATAAACCAAAATAGAGCGACATTTTTTTTTAACAAAATTTTTTTTTTTACTGTTTGCTATAATAAATATCCCCAAAATTATCTAAAAATAATCTTTTTTTTCCCTCAGTTTAGGCCGATACGTATTCTTCGACGTATTTTTGGTTCCAAAAAATCGCAATAAGCGTTTGATTGGTTTGCGCAAAAGTTATAGCGTCTACAAAATAGTGTTTAGTTTTATGGCTTTTTTATTATATATTTTTTTACTAGTAATGGCGGCGATCAGCGATTTTTATCGGTACTGCGACATTATGGCGGACACATTTTTGGGACCATTGGCATTTTTCTAGCGACCAATGTTCTAAAAATGCATTTCTTACTATGAAAATGTCACTGGCAAGGAAAGGGGTTAACACTAGGGGCGAGGGAGGGGTTAATTATGTTCCCTGGGTGTGTTCTAACTGTAAGGGGGGGTGGGACTGACTAGGGGAAATGACAGATCGCTGTTCATACATTGTATGAACAGACGATCAGGCATTTCCCCCCCTGACAGGACCGGGATAAAGGGGAACTCTGCGCCAAATTTCAAACAAGAAACCGGCGTGGGTCCCCCTCCAGGGGTACATTAGGCTCTTCGGCTTGGTCCGGAACGTGAGGGGTTAAACCCACGCCGAAAACCAGCGTGGGGTCCCCCCCCAGATCAAGACCAAGCCCTCATCCCAGGCAAGCAGTCTGGCCCAGACAGGAATGGGGGTGGGGACGAGCGAGCGCCGCCCCCTCCTGAGCCGTACCAGACCGCATGCCCTCAACATGGGGGAGTGTGTGCTGTGGGGGAGGGGGGCACTGCCCCCCCACCCCACAGCACTCTTGTCCCCATGTCGATAGGGACAAGAGCCTCTTCCCAACAACCCTGGCCGTTGGTTGTCGGGGTATGTGGGCGGGGGGGTTATCAGAATCTGAGAGCCCCCTTTAATAAGGTGGCCCCCAGATTCCGGTCCCCCACCCTATGTGAATGAGTATGGGGTACATTGTACCCCTACCCATTCACCTGGGGAAGAAAAATGTAAAAAAATAATACACCACACACATTTAAAAATTAATTTATTAGTCAGCTGGGGGTCTTCTGCCGGGGCCCCCCACCACCACCCCATTAGGCCCCGGGCTTCGCCGTCTTCCGCCGGGACCCCCTTCACCATGAAGCTCCTTGCTTATGGGGGAGGGTCCCGGGCTTCATCGGTTTCTGCGGGGGGGGTGCACCTACTCCCGTCTTCTACGCCGTTTTCTGCCGGAGCCCCCTTCGCCATGAGGCTCCTTGCCTATGTGGGAGGGCTCCAGGCTTCATCGGTTTTGGCGGGGGGTGCACCTACCCCCTCCCCCGTCTTCTACGCCGTTTTCTGCCGGAGCCCCCTTCGCCATGAGGCTCCTTGCCTATGTGGGAAGGCTCCGGGCTTCGTCGTTTTCTGCCGGGGGGGTGCTGCTGTAGCCCCCCCCCCCGGGCTGTTTTCTGCCAGAGCCCCCTTCGCCATGAGGCTCCTTGCCTATGTGGGAGGGCTCCGGGCTTAGTCGTTTTCCGCCGGAGGGCGCCACTCTCCGGGCTTCTGCGGTGCCTTCCACTTCTGCCTGTCTCCCCCGTGGAGCCAGGGCTTTCTTTCCTGTTCCTTCTTCTGCCTGGCACCTCCGGGAGCTCAGGGCTTGTCTCCGCTGTGTTCTCCCTTCTCTTCCATTTGATGTTGACACGACGAGGTTCCGCGCTGGAATGCCATCTGAGCGGCGGGCATTGACTTATATAGGGCAATGCCACCATGTGACCTCAAACCATGTGACATCACATTCCCATCATGCCCATGGAATGTGATGTCACATGGGTTGAGATCACATGGTGGCATTGCCCTATATAAGTCGATGCCCGCCGCTCACACGACATGTCAGCGCGGAACCACGTTGTGTCAACATCGAATGGAAGAGAAGGGAGAACACAGCGGAGACAAGCCCTGAGCTCCCGGAGGAGACAGGCAGAAGAGGGAACAGGAAAGAAAGCGGAAAGAAAGCCCTGTCCCCCGGAGGAGACAGGCAGAAGAGGGAACAGAGAAGAAAGCCCTGGCTCCGCGGGAGAGACAGGCAGAAGATGGAACAGAGAAGAAACAAGCGGAAAGAAAGCCCTGTCCCCCGGAGGAGACAGGCAGAAGAGGGAAGACAGCAGAGAAAAGACCGGGGAGTTGGCGCACCCCCGGCAGAAGACGAGGAACAAGACCGGAGCCCTGGCGGAAGGCACTGGAAAGACCGGGGGATAGGCGCCATCCCCCGGCAGAAGTCGCCGAAGTCCGGATGCCCCCCCTAATGTAAAAGAGCTTAAATGGGGTGGGGGCCCCCGGCGGAAGGCTCCGGAGAGGACCGAGGGATGGCGCCCTCCCCCGGCAGAAATCGGCGAAGCCCAGGGCCCTGGCGGAAGATCGGGAGAGAAGAAACCCCCCCTTCAAAAAGAGCTAAAGAAGAAAGGGGGGGGGCCCGGAGCTGACTAATAAATTATTTTATTCTGTGTGGTGTGTTTTTTTACTTTACATTTTCCCCCAGGTGAATGGGTAGAGGTACGATGTACCCCATACTCATTCACATAGGGTGGTAGGCCGTCATATGGGGGCCACCTTATTAAAGGGGCTCGCAGATTCCGATTAGCCCCCGCCCGCATACCCTGACAACCAATGGCAAGGGTTGTCGGGAAGAGGCTCTTGTACCTATCGACATGGGGACAAGAGTGCCCCATTCCTGTCCGGCCAGACTGCGTGCCTGGGATAAGGGCTTGGTTTGGATCTGGGGGGAACCCCGCGCCGATTTTTGGCACGGGTTTAACCCCTCACGTTCCAGACCAAGCCTAAGAGCCTAATGTACCCCTGGAGGGGGACCCGCGACGATTTCAAGTTTGAAATTTGGCGCGGAGTTCCCCTTCATGGTCAGTGCAGGCTGAAAACCGCTCGGAGATTCCTGTGCGCCGCGTCACGCAGCGCAATCACGGGTACGCCGCTTGGCATTTACCAAGATTTTCTCTGCGTACTGACAAGGCGCACGGGAATCCCTGAAATTTCCCTGTACGCATGCCCAGTATGAAAATGAACCTCCCGAGGTTCAGGCGCACTGTGCAAGTGTACGGGGATCGGTTTCCAAAAAACACTTTCACTTTCAATTCGGCCCGCCAAACACATTCAAACACATGTCACTACACTTCCCCTGCATCACCCCACCTCCCCCCCTAATAAACTCCCGCCCGAATCCCCGATATTTACATTTCAATGTGCCGTGTGCCAGGTCTATACAGGCGCACCATGCACCCTCTCCTGGGCGCACTGAGCATTTTAGTAACTACTGAAATACACTGCACTAGCAGCGTATTTCAATAGTAAATGTCAAAACGGCTGCTACTCCTGCTTTTACTCCATGAGTCATGGAGTAAAGGCTTGGTAAATCAGCCCCACTGTTCTGTCCTTTCTTTATTACTCTCGGATCCCATGCCTGCCATCTATGCTGACCTGTCCTGAGAGAGTTTCATTCCCTTGCCTGGTCTGAGTTGGAGATGTGCCTTGTATACACCCTTGTGGGAAAGCGTTTTTGACCCTATCTAACAGAGGGTCATAGGTGAGCACCAATTGCTATTGTTGGTGGAGGTGTCCTGCTATCCCACGCTACATCACCTGCATGCTTTTTACTACCAGTCACTTTTAAAAGGATCACCTGGATGACTTTTATTTGGACTTTATTTTAGCGCTGCACTATCTTTTATATATACTTTCAGGAATTTTCTAAATTGAATCCCAGTGTACAGCTGCTGTTTGTGTTTGATTTTTATTGCGCTGATTATTTTTCTATTTTACTTATATGCTATTTCAATTTATTCTAATCTAGCAGCAATAATGGAGGTTTTTCAATACTTAGAAAAACGGGATATCAAAATCACTGAAGTCTTCTCTAAAAATGCTAGTGAGCCAGTGAATGATCTAGCCCAGTCCTTTCGTAAGTTAGGGCATTTATTTGAAAAAAAGACCAAAACATGGTGGGACATTGTATCCTTTGAACAGTACCTCACTGCAGAACTCATTCCCAGACGTTTGAGATGGGATGTACCACCAAATAATGGTCTGGTGGATATTGACTCCATCTCGGAGTGGAGTAGCTTCTTTATCAAAAAAGGTTTGGAGCTTATGGAGCTTCTCCTGGTACGGAAACAGAGAAAGCTTCAGATCCTTAATTCTCAAATTAAGGATATCACTACGATTTTAGAACCCTTTAAAGATAGTGAGGAGTTTCTTAAACTTTCAGGTGAACTCAAAAACAAACTCATCAAGTGGGACTTGGAGATTCAGACCAAAAAAAAGAAAAAATGTATAAGAGATTGGGATGACTTCACTGGAGTTAACAGTATTTTTAAATGGCAAAGCACCTCCACAACTGTTACCAATGATAATGTCAGATAACCTGCCAATATACCCATTAATGATGTTCAGAATTTTACACCTAGAGCCCAGTTCACTAATGAAGTTCATCATTATCCACCACCTGAGAGATATTCTTCTCCACAGAGAAGTTATCCTTTTAGAGGTGCTAGTAAAAGAGGTAAGAACAGAAGGGGGGGAAGGGGAGGCGCTGCTCCTCCCCTACACCTCGGTTCAGCACATCACCCTTCTGTGTATCAGTCTAACTCTCCTACACCATGGAGAGATACTCGCCAATATGGTGATTACAGGGATTCTTCTCAAACTGCGAGATCTCAGCCCATCTCCACTCATAACAGATTCACTCTCCTGGACAATCACCACTCTTATGCAGAGGGGGATTTTTTAGGATCAAGCCAGGGACATCAGTTAGATCCCCACTACCAGTACCCTCCACCAGGGGAATGGTGGAGACATCCACCACCCCCTATCCCTCCAAATGCTGGGACTCCAAGAAAGAGAAAAGAAAGAGAGGAAGGAGAGGGGGTAGGTGACTACAAAAGGCCCAGACCTCAGTAGGAGCAGGGATATATAATTTAAGTGGAGTTCCTCTTAATGAGGACAAATTGAAAGTCCTTGACAGAGGCCTTAAATTCGCTCCCACGAAGAATTTGAATACATTTCAAACATATATCAGCCTGCAAAAGTATATTAGGACTCTTAACATGAAAAAGTATTTTTTGTCTCAATCCACTAACATAGTGGCACCCTCCATTAATACTTACCATTCAGGTTTACGCAATAAATCTACCTTTAACCCTCTTAATAAAGACAATAAGTTTTTGGACGTCTTTAAGAACATGGTTGTAAAGGATTTGGATATGTTGAACGTAAAAAAGGTACAAGATCCCCAATACATCAAAAGAGGCATTGAATCCTTGGAAAAAAGGAAAGACATCGTTATCCGCCCTGCGGATAAAGGGGGGGGGCCTTGTTGTCTTAAGTAAAGATTACTATCAGCTTGAAATGAGTAATTTACTCTCTGACAGTGATACTTACAGGGTATTGTCCAAAGACCCTATGTTTGACTATAAGGATGAACTACACCATATTATTGAAGATGGTAGGGATCAAAGAATTCTTACCAAAAAAGAAGCTTCATATCTCGATCCTTTGTTTTGTAGAACCCCTATCATTTATTTATTGCCGAAGATTCATAAAAACAGCACCCATCCCCCTGGGAGGCCCATTGTTAATGGGATCGACTCAATATCTGCCAGACTGGGTCAATACATCGACTCATTTTTACAACCATTAGTTGTCAAAACACCTGCTTTTCTCAAGGACACCAAGCACGTTATTCAAATTTTGGAATCCTTAGGTTGTTCCACCAATAGCATATTAATAACTGCAGATGTTAGTTCTCTCTACACTATCATAGGACACAGCGATGCTATGATATCTGTACAATGGGCTCTTTCCACATCTATGTTATCAGGGAGACACCAAGAATACCTTCTTAGTTGTTTGGATTTTTGTTTATCCAGAAATTACTTTTGGTACAATGGAGATTATCTCCTACAGACAAGGGGAGTTGCCATGGGCGCTCGGTTTGCCCCCAGTGTGGCTCACTGGGAGGAAGAGGCAATTTTCCACCATCGTCCCCCTGAACTTGTCTGCTACCGTCGCTACATCGACGATCTTATTATTATATGGAAAGGTGAGAGGTCCTCATTGGATGCTTTTATCAGTGGCCTCAATAATAACAACAAAAATATTACATTGACATGGACCATTGACTACGAAAAAATTGTTTTCTTAGATCTGACTATTGTCAAAGATGTGGACCATTTTAAGTTGACCAATTATTTTAAACCTACAGATCGTAATGCTTACATTCCATTGGGGAGCTGTCATCACAAATCTTGGTTATGTAACATTCCTAAAGGTCAATTTATCAGATTGCGTCGCAACTGTACTACGGAGACTGATTTTGTTAACCAATCACGAGTTCTGGCTGACAGATTCGTGCAAAAAGGGTATAATAAGGACAGCCTTGAGGTGGAAATTGGACAGGTTCAAAAATTGGACAGAACCGCCCCCTTGTTTCCGACCGAGCAGCCAATACGAGTCAGCCTAACAATGATAAACATAATTTCAGAATGATCTTGGACTACAATGTCCAACACAAAAAATTTGAAAGGATCATTGCTAAAAATTGGTCAATCTTGAAACATGATAAGGTATTAGGACCTGCACTACCAGAAAAAACTCAATTCGTATATAAGAAAGCTCCTTCCCTCAGAGACCGATTAGCACCCAGTGTGCTTGATCCCCCTGTCATTTCTGACAATAGAATGTTTAAATTTCTGGGGGGTTTCTATGCTTGTAGAAGATGTGTCCCATGTAAACATTCAAAGGTGAATATGAAAAAGAGGAAAAAGTTTTTAGCATCAGCTACTAATAAGGAATATGACATCAAACAGCTTATTACCTGTGACACTGTAGGTGTTGTTTATATGTTGGAATGTGACTGTGGCCTCCAATATATAGGTAGAACATCCAGACCCCTACATGTACGTTTAGCCGAACATGTTAATAATATCAAACAAGGGAAGACCACACACAATGTATCCCGCCATTTTAAAGATTTCCATCACAAAAATCCCAAGGTTTTACGTTTTTGGGGAATAGAAAAGGTCAACCGACATTGGAGGGGGGGTAATTTTATCCGGCAATTGAGTAAGAAAGAATCTTATTGGATCCATGAGACTCAAGTACTTTGCCCTGATGGCCTTAATGTGGACTTTGATATCAATTGTTTTATATCTGATCGCTGATATTATGAGTAATTTTTTTAAATTATTTTTTTCAATTTTTATTTGGCACTTTTATTAATATTTTTATTCAAGTTTTATGGAAATTTGTATTAATATTGATATACTGTTTTTTATGTTATGTATTTTATGTCCGTGGCTGGCTGCGGCTGACTTCATGTGTTATTTGCCGGTCTGCATTATCATATGCAGTCTGAACTTTTTTATCTTGTGTCCGTTTTAATTTTTTATTTTTTCGCCATTGCTGCTATTAACTTTAAAGACCGGGGCTTGTAAATATGTTCATTTACTTTCCACTGCTTTTTATGCTGGCTGGTCATGATCGTTTCGATCACTTTGTGCAATGATTCGACTCTTCTTCTCATACACTTCGGGATCGCCGCATGTCAGTGGTTTGTCCCGTGCGCCGCACCGTAGCTGATGCGGCGTTCTCTTCACCATAGCAACTGGCTTGTTTATATCCTGGGTGTACGTCCGTCCTCCCTACATCCGCTGAAGAAGTCCCGCCCCTGGGACGCAACGTTCGGTGGGGAAGCACGTGACGTCACCCGCGGCCATCCATCGGACTATGTTGTTTTGTCTGCACACTCTCCTGGCACTGGATTTAGTGCCTTATGATGTGAGTTTGATATTTTGTCATTAAAATGTTAATTTGTTACTGCGGAGAAACACTATGTTCTGTCCTTTCTTTATTACCATCGGATCCCATGCCTGCCATCTATGCTGACCTGTCCTGAGAGAGTTTCATTCCCTTGCCTGGTCTGAGTTGGAGATGTGCCTTGTATACACCCTTGTGGGAAAGCATTTTTGACCCTATCTAACAGAGGGTCATAGGAGTGAGGTGAGCGGCCATTGCTATTTTTGGTGGAGGTGTCCTGCTATCCCATGCTACATCACCTGCATGCTTTTTACTACCAGTCACTTTTAAAAGGATCACCTGGATGACTTTTATTTGGACTTTATTTTAGCGCTGCACTATCTTTTATATACACTAATATAACCTAAATGTAGTGCACATGTTTATATGTGAGAGACAAAAGCAGAGTTATTCACTGTGTTTTTATGCTTGGATGTCATATAACAGTTGTATGTTGTGTTCACAGAAGCAAAAGAAAAAATATGCCTTTAACCACTTCCCGACCGCCGCATGTACATATACGTCGGCAGAATGGCATGTACAGGTACATTGGCCTACCTGTACGTCCCTGCCTAGACGTGGGTTGGGGGTCCGATCGGGACCCCCCCGCTACATGCGGCGGTTGGATTCCCGCGGGGAGCTCCCCGGAGCTGAAGAACAGGGAGAGCCGTATGTAAACACGGCTTCCCCGTGCTTCACTGTGGCGGCTGCATCGATCGAGTGATCCCTTTTATAGGGAGACTCGATCGATGACATCAGACCTACAGCCACACCCCCCTACAGTTGTAAAAACACACTAGGTGAACCCTAACTCCTACAGCGCCCCCTGTGGTTAACTCCCAAACTGAAACTGTAATTTTCACAATAAACAATGCAATTTAAATGCATTTTTTGCTGTGAAAATGACAATGGTCCCAAAAATGTGTCAAAATTGACCGCCATAATGTCGCAGTCACGAAAAAAATCGCTGATCGCCGCCATTAGTAGTAAAAAAAAAATAATAATAAAACTATCCACTATTTTGTAAACGCTATAAATTTTGCGCAATCCAATCGATAAACGCTTATTGCGATTTTTTTACCAAAAATAGGTAGAAGAATACGTATCGGCCTAAACTGAGGAAAAAAAAAACTATATATGTTTTTGGGGGATATTTATTATAGCAAAAAGTAAAAAATATTGAATTTTTTTCAATATCGTCACTCTATTTTTGTTTATAGCGCAAAAAATAAAAACCGCAGAGGTGATCAAATACCACCAAAAGAAAGCTCTATTTGTGGGGAAAAAAGGACGCCAATTTTGTTTGGGAGCCACGTCGCACGACCGCGCAATTGTCTGTTAAAGTGACGCAGTGCCGAATTGTAAAAACCCCTTGGGTCATTTAGCAGCATATTGATCCGGTCCTTAAGTGGTTAAGAATCATTTATTTATATGACAGTAAAGGTAAGCTTAATAATACAGTAGAATGTATACCAGAAAGTATAGAGTAAAGTCTTTGTGACTCATCAGGAGTCTTGACTAATCACAGCCAGCTTCACACTCAGCAAGAGTCTTGACCAATCACAGCCAGCCTTGCATCCATTCTGTCTGGGAAACTTCCCAGCACACTATCTGGAAAATCATTCCACCACAGAGAGAGAACAGAACAGACATACAGATCCAGAGTCCAGTTTTATGGAAGCAAGGGGCCAAATAGGTATCTCATACAGTTATATATATGTTCCTATTGTAAATAATGTGATTAGAACTGTATACTGAACTAGTTATGTGTTCACTTGTAGTTCCACCAAACCTATCAAACCTATCAAATCCATCAAACTCAGCAAACCCAGCAAACCCAGCAAACTCAACAAACCCAACAAACTCACCTAACTCACCAAACCGAACTAAACCAGACCTAATCCATGAACAAACTTTCATCGAACCAAACCAAGTTGCAAACCACAGAGTTATACCTTTCAGAGAAACTAGAGAATACTTTAATAACTTACAGAGAGAGAGAGTATAAATACTGAAGAAAGAAATATATCCACCATTTTATGTTAAACGACAAGATTGAATATTTGAACCGCTATTTTTGTTATACTTTATTCCATATATGAAGAAAAGTGAAGTTAATAAAGAAGTTATTTTAAGCATTTGGTGTGCTCTTTAAACCTACTGCTTCCATGGAACGGCGCTAGAGGAATTTCAGAGTAATTGTTGGACTGAAAGGTCAGAGATATCACAATTCTTCTAATGCCACGGCGCATAAGGCACTTCATAGTGCTGCGCCTGCTACAGTGGAACTATTTTCCCTTTGAGGAAAAAGCGATAGCGCTCCTCAACTTGCATAGTAAAGAGCGCATTTGAGCAGCGGAGCGCCGGCATATACCGCCACGCAGCAACCGATCCCAGAGTGAGCAAGTAAAGACACCTCAGCGGAGCTACCATAGAGGCCATAGAAGCGTGTTTACTCAAACTGCAGCCGACTCTTAAAGTGGTAGAACGGCAAAGGCAAGATAGTCACAGAAAAAGCGCCAACCCTCCTGCGACCCCTAGAGAGAGAAAAAGACGCATGGTGAGAGACCAAAGTCCAGATCTAGAGTGCCAGCCACGAAGAGGACACGTACTGCAGCCAGCTAGTTTCCCGCCACTAGGCCCAAAGCCTGCAGCAGTGTATCACATGTTAGCTGAAAGCATCGCAAGTCATCATAGAGCATTGCAAGTCATCATAGAGCATCGCAAGTCAGCTCAAGCTTCGCATCAAGAAAATACAAGTCTCCTCTAAGACTGACATTTGTTCCAGCAACCCACAGATCACAGTACCTTGCTCTTCAGAAAAAGGTCAGAGCTTTCCTTTTATTACTTATCATTGCACATAGGCTTTGGCATAAAGAGACATTTTCGTGTTCAGGAATAAAAGACTGTAAAGTAAAACAAAGGACGGTTTGTAGTATACAGACTTTATTGCATTTAAATTGAAAGTCATTTATTGCCTGCATCTATTGCTATTGCATTTAATGTAAAATGTCTAAGCCTAGTATTACCATGCCACTGTTAGAGGATACAAAGATAGATAGGATAGAGGGTGAAGGGCAAGTGAACCTGTCTGAGGTAGAAGAGTCTGATGCAGCATTAGTCTTGCCCCAAACAAATGAGCTAAGATGCTCAGAACGTATCAGAAAACCGACCCCAAAAATGCTGGAAATTTTGGAGCAAGAAGCAGCATTAAAAGGAAAAAGGTTCACCAGAATGTATGATAAGTGGAAATCATACATTAAAGATGTTCATAGAAAGCTAAAGCAAGATAGTATAAAAGAAAACCTGAGTGATCTGGTAGAGACGATAGAAGAATCTGAATCAGAGCTTATGGCAGTGTATGTCAACCTGCGGTCATCCACGACACCTTCCCAGGATGTTGTGAGGAACATGGACACATGTACTGCAGTCACTAAAGATTTAGTAAAGCTTATGAGAGAATTATCATCTGAAGCTAACTATGATGAAGTTAAGGCAAGAAAGAGAATGAACGAGCTCTTAACGAGAGACTATGCTAGGTCCTTAGGGGGAACCATAATCTCAAGTGGGACTTCCTTCACTAGCAGAAGTGCCAGTTACACACCAGAGTCCTCAAGTATTCTAGCCAAAAGAAAGGAACTTGTTGAACAACTTGCTGTCAAGAAAGCAGAAATCGAAATGGAATTTACCATTGATGCACAGCGCCATCAACTGGAAGCTGAAATGGAGGCACAGCACCATCAACTGAAAAGTCTGGAAAGGTTGAAAGAAGTTAAGATTATAGAAGCCAGACTAAGAGTACACGAAGAGGACATGAATGGTAGTCATAGGTCCAAATTTGTACTAGGTGAAGAAGGATTCTCCTACTTACCTTCATACATCCGGGAAAATTAAAGGAAATCTTCAGTATGTAGTGAAGAAAAAACTCATTGCCATTCCATCTCTGCTCAGAAAGACGAAAAGAGAGACTCACTTAAGTTAGAACTAAGAGAGAAAATAAAACAGGATAATTCTACTCCTAGATGTCACTACAATGACCAGGAGAATGTTGCGACTATTGTGCCAGCAAGACGGCAGGGAACAGTCCCAGCTAGACTTCCCATTCCAGAACCTACTGTATTTTTGGGAGACATACTGAAGTTCATAGAGTGGAAGGCATGTTTTGAAATGATTATTGAGCATCTTTGTTCCAGATCAGTTCACAAATATTCTACCTTCAGAGATATGTTGGTGGAGAAGCAAAGAAAGCTCTTGAAGGTAACTTCTATAGAACAGACAAAGAAGCCTACACGCAAGCTTGGGAAAAGTTAAATGCGAGATATGGTCATCCTTTCTTAGTGCAAAGAGCCTTTAGGGAGAAATTGAATAACTGGCCTAAAATAGGTCCCAAGGAACACTTCAAACTCCAAGAGTATGGTGATTTCCTGCAAGCATGCAGCAATGCCATCCCACATGTATGAGGACTAGAAGTACTGAACGACTATCTAGAAAATCACAGGATGCTAGCTAAGCTACCTGAAGAAGTGGCTTCTAGATGGAATCGCTATGTGACTGAACAGTTAGATCTAAATAAGGACTTCCCAAGTTTTGAAAAGTTCTCTGAGTTCATTAATAGGGAAGTACGAATAGCATGTAATCCAGTAACAGCATCTTGCGCCTTAAAATCCTTAGAAGGCCTGCAAGAGATACAAGACGTGCAAGAGCAACTAGCTTTGCAATCTCAACACAGCAGCTAAAGCTCTAGATACCTGCGAAAGCAAGTTTAAAGTCACTACTGGGTTCAGTAAAGAGACAGAACCGACAAATCCTCAGACTACCTTTAAGTGTATACGAAAAAACAGGGGTGCAATCAGCGCAAAAATATATAAACTATTAATAAAGTTAAAGCAAATGCTAAAATAAAGTGAAAAACCATAAAGATTAATTTTACCAGTAATGCTGGCTGAACAGGATATTCACAAAAATCCAAAAGTGACAAAAATACAAAGGAAAACAGTGCAGCGCAAAACCAATAGGAACATATTCAATTGGGGGCGTGGCTTAGCGATGGCCGAGTGAGGACGTTCTTTATGTGAGCTCCTGGCTTCCCCCCGGCTCACCCTGTCACCTAACGGACTAACAACACCACCGTACAAGGCATGCTAAGCAGCAAAAGACCCCGACCCGGACCATCACCTCGCAGAAACGGACCGATTACCCTGAGGAGCGGGATTCGGAGGTTCCTCTGCGAGCCCCAGCGCCCAACAGCCGACGCCATCACAGAGGCTCCACGTGCGTCTGCCCCGGCGGTCTGCACCGCTCGCATGCTGGCTCCTCTTTCTACGCCTGCAATGGACACTGACCTGTCCCAGGGACTTCCATCGATCCTCCGACCATCCGCACGGAGCTCCACGCAACAGCCTGGCGATATGCCGGACGACCTCCGCGCCATCCTACAGGCCCTCCCCACTAAGGCCGACATTGAAGACCTCGTCCGCCGGGTAGACGAAGCCCACGGCCGCGCCATTCAGGAGGTAAGGGAGGAGCTGCAGACCATCACTGAGCGGGTGGATACGGGGGAAGCGTCCATCTCCTTACTGGAACGGAGGGTGACGGCGCTGGAGGGTTCTCAGGCATCACAGGCAGCTACCGCCATAGACCTCCAGCTCCACCTGGAAGATTTAGAGGACCGCAGCCGCCGCAATAATCTGCGGCTGCGGGGCCTACCGGAGGCCACAGGATCAGAGGACCTGGCGGTGTCTGTCATTGCCATCTTCCAGGGACTGTTGGGAGACTCACCCCCTGCCCTGGAACTCGATCGTGTTCACAGGACACTAGGCCCCAGGTCTTCGGACCCAGACCGCCCCCGCGATGTCCTTTGCAGGTTACATCGCTATACCCACAAGGAGTTAATCCTCCGCAAGGCCTGGGAACAGGGAGTCATTAACTTTGACGGAGCCGCAATAAAGATCCTCCCAGATTTATCCAGGGCTACTTTGCAGCGAAGAGCTATACTGAAACCGGTTCTTGATCTCGCCAGGAGGGCGGGCTGCACTTATCGCTGGGGCTACCCTTTGGCGGTCACTTTTCGCAAGATGTCCTCCTCCTTCACCCTACGCACTCCAGCGGAGTTACCAGGCCTCTTTACCTTCTTTGCAACAGAACCAGTGGATGTCCCGAACTGGCTCATCATCTTACCTCGCCAGCCGAACCGACCGTTCTCCGGGCCGCAACGGGGAGGCTTCCCCCCTCGCCAGCAGAGATCAGCAAGGAGGGCGCCAGCTTCGTTCTCCACTGAGGGGTCCCGTGAGTCATAAACTGACAGATGCGGCTCCGCCATGTTGTTTTTGCATTCCACAGTATTTTGCTCTGAACCCCCCCCCCCTGTTAGCTATTTGCTTTACCGCCTACTGTCACTTATGCCCCTCATTACATGTGCAACGGGGGGCGCCTCCTCCCATGTGAGCCTGCGCACCCCCCCTTTTTTTTTTTTCCTGTCTCTGGCCGCGCTCACGGAGCCAAGTTGGGGCCGCCTAGACTGTGAGGTACCCGCTTTGCGAGTCCTCGTCCGTTACGGGTGATATGCAGGAGACCTGACTTTAAGCTCACGGCTAGGCACGCTCACCTTTTCCGGAGACCCCCAGCCGGTGGGGACTATGCCTGGCGATCCCTCCCGGTCGTGTCCTGATATGGACTCAGGCTTAGCCGCTGACTCGTTTTAGCCCTTGGTTATGGGGCGCTGATCGGGAGGAGGAGACATGCTGGGGTGCCCTGGGGGAGGGGGGTGCGGGTTGGCTTTGTGAAGGATGACCATGATGCCCGGACGGCGGGCCCTTCTTTGCCCCCCCCGGTGACTGAGGGGTGTTATGTTCATAGACCTAGAAGGAGGTTAAGCGGGCGGACCCCAGCGGGAGGAGGGGGGAATGGTTCGGGCTATTTTGATGGTTCAAAGTTTAACTGCTTATTATCCTCTGTGCAATATAATGGTTTAAATATGTTAATAATGGTGCTTGCCTGCTGTTAGTATGTTTTCTTTTGCATGCATGTTATGGTGTACTCTGATTTATGTTATTAAATGCTCTCCCTCTCTTGGGAGGCGGGGTGACCGGGGGTGCCAGCCCGGACTGGCTGTCTCTTTCTAATCCCCCACTTAGGACGACACTCCAATACCAGCTTTTGTTCTGGTGAGTGTCTAGGCACAATTGTGCCCATTTCTTTTAGTGTACCACACCTACTCACTTTTGTAGGTCTTTTCACTATACTAATCCCCTTCTGGAAGAGGCGCTTGGGCTTCAAGCCACCTCCCCTCTCTCTCCCCCCTTTCTCCCTACCCTCTATTCCCCCACCTCTCTCTCCCCTCTACTCTCCCTCTCCTACTACCGCCTCCCCCCCTTCCCCCCTCCTTATAGACAGGGCGATGGATTCCATTCGGGTGGTATCTTTGAATGCCAGAGGCCTGAACACTCCCGAAAAGAGGCGCATGCTCCTTACTGATTTGAAGGGGTCCCACGCGGATGTCGCCTTCATCCAGGAGACTCATTTCAAACATGACAAACTGCCCATTTTAAAAAGTAGACTATTTCCACTGACTTACCACTCCACCAACCTCACAGCTAAATCCAAGGGTGCTACCATTCTGATTTCTAACAAAGTGCCATGGAAATGCCAGGCGGAACTGATAGACCCCGGAGGACGGTTCGTCTTCCTGAAGGGCCTGGTGGGCACCACATTACTCACTCTAGCGACAATTTATGCCCCGAATGACCAACAGGCCAAATTTATCTCTTCCACCCTAGATAAATTATCGGACTTCATGGAGGGCCAGTTGATTCTCGGCGGAGATTTTAACGCCCCCTTGATTCCTCCCTCTGACACCTCATCTGGAAGCTCGACGATACCCCCGGCGCAAAGAAAAAGGATAGCCACTGCCTTACACAAAGCGCGCCTAATAGATGTTTGGCGTCTGCAGCACCCCACGGAACGGGATTACACGTTTCTTTCTCGTACATCACGGGACACAGAGCGGCATATTCATTACTAGTGGGTTATATGGAGTACCTTCAGGTGATGGACACTGGCAATCTCAAACAGGAAGTGCCCCTCCCTATATAACCCCCTCCCATAGGAGGAGTACCTCAGTTTTTTCGCCAGTGTCTTAGGTGTTGGTGCACATTGAGGCTGTGCCTGTAGTAGTCCTTGGGACCAGGGCCAGCTGACCGGATCCGTCCAAGGTGCTTCATAGCCAAAGTGGACGGTACCCGGGCCCCAATTCGTGGATGGGGTTTTGCCTATAATGCCTCTCCTTGGAGGGCTGGACCCTGGGTTCCAGGTCTGGTTTCTAACCTAGAGAATACCTGTTGCCAGTGGTGCTGTATAGGTCCAGGTTGTGGTGTTCTTTTAGGACCCCAGTCCCTGAAGGTCTATGACCATACCCACGGTGAAGGGTGAAGATTGGGCCTCTTGCAGAGCAATACCCTGAGGCGTGGAAAGGTAAGCAGGGGGCCTACGGAACTTGGTTTGTCAGTAGGCTTCCTACAGGGGATTCTTGGGCAGCCTATTTATGCCTCTGTGCATGGGCAAAGGAGAACCACAAAGTTTTCAAACGGGATGGCTCAAAACACCCAGGTATAGTTCCCCTGGCTGGGCTAGTAGGCTGCTGCTGCTTCTGTCACAAGGAGGGCCTTTTTTTGGGCAGGGTGTTCCACAGAGAAGGAACCATACCATTAGGGAGACAGTTTAAAGCTTCCCTTTTACCTGTGTCTGCTGCTCCAGCGTCTAAGGTCCTGGTGTCTCCTCTCCACATGGCTTCCTGCTTCCCCTAGCGGCGTTTGGCGCGCGCGCGCGTGCGCACGCTTTTACTTATCTGTGCACGCGCTTGCGCGCGCATGGCGACGCCGCAGGGAGGGGGCGGTTGACGCCGGACGGCTCCTCCCCCCCTGCACACAGGGAGGATAAATCCTGGAGGGCTGTTCAGTCTGTAAAGGCTGTGAGGGGACACGGAGCAGCGATGCTGGCTACAGCATAGGAAGGTTTGACAGAGCTTTCTGGCACAGTGACACCCGGTGGCAGTTGTGGGAAGTACACCTTACTAAGGAGCCTCTGGCTTAAAAGTTTGCATTCAAGCCTGTGTACTAAGCAGCGCCTTTGAACACTTAGGGTGCTCATCTAGCCCAGCATTAGGGGGTCAATACCAGACAAAAAAAAAAAAGATTTTTTCTGGTTGAAGCCCTTGGGGCTCAGTATTGATTTTCCCTTTTTATAGGTTATGGGAGGTTTGGAGTCCCTTTAACATTACCCTATCCTATTGTTTCACATTTATTTGATTATATGTGTATTTTCTCCAGCTATTACAGTCAGTTGTATACTAGCGGAGTGCCTCAGAATTTGTATATTATGGCTCCTAAGGGTGCAGGTAGCGCTAAGAACGCTAAAACGGTTAAAAAACCAAAAGGTTCTCCATCGGGCTCTGAGGATATCCAAAATCTAGTGGCCCCTACTACTCCGGAATGCCCGGAAGTTGTTGTCCTAGGTGAGCCATCAGGGTTGCTAGGTGCTATGGCTGGCCCTACTCAACCAGCTCCTTCCTATGTAACGGAAGAGATGTTAGCCTCCACCTTGGGTGGATTGGAAAGGAGGATGGCCGCTCTAATTACAGCATCTTTGGCAGGGAAGAAGCGGGTTAGATCCCCGTCTCCCAGGTCTGAGTCTCTGGAGGAGGATATCCTCTCCGACTGACGAATTGGAGGATCAAGGAGACCAGACAGAGGGAGGTCAGGATCACCTTGACCATTTAGGTTCTGAGGATTCTACGATAGAGGAACCTTTTTCAGCTTCTCACGCAGAAAGACTGTGGGTTCAGTCCCTAACGGATATGGTGCGGTTGGCTTTTAAGATACCTGTGCCTCAGCCTCTGGCCTCCGCGGTATCCTCATTGGGCTCCCTGAAAGCGCCCCAAGCCAATTTGGTATTCCCGGTACATCCTTTGATGGCCCAAGCATTATCAGATAAGACTAAGCAAATGCTTAAACTTATCCCTGCCCAGCAGGCAGAGGAATTTTGGATATACCCAGGGCTATACGCTTTACGGTGGATGCTATCAAGGACTCCATCCAGCAGGCGTCACGTTTATCCTTATTTCTAATCCATATGAGAAGGCTCTTATGGTTGAAGAATTGGGAGGCTGAGCCCCCGTGCAAAAAACTCCTGGTAGGGTTCCCTTCCATGGAGGATGTCTCTTCGGAGAAGACTTGGATAGATATATTCAGACTATATCAAGCGGCAAAAGCACTCTCTTGCCAGTCAAGAAGAAGGCCCGAGGGCCCGCATTTAGGCGCCAGCCCTCCCCGGGGCAGGGGCCCTCTAATACCAAACAGTATCGACGGCCTCCTGCAAGATCAGGCATTAACAATAAGCCGCAGGGCCAAGCCACTGGGGGCAAGAAGCGGTGGTACCGCAAGCCTGCGAAGCCAGCCCCCAAGTCGGCCCTATGAAGGGGCGCCCCCACCCACGATGGTGGGGGGAAGGCTGCGTCTTTTTGCAGAGGTTTAGGAGGCCACCATTCCCGACTGCTGGGTACGGTCTTCCGTGACCACGGGCTACAAGCTAGAATTTCTAAAATTCCCTCCTCCTCATTACCAGGAGTCAAGAGTACCAGGCGACCCTGTGAAAGGAGCCGCATTGATGGCGGCATTGAATCATCTGCTATGCCAGAAGGTGATAGTAGAAGTACCAGTCCGGGAACAGGGATTGGGGTTCTACTCCAACCTGTTTATCATCCCAAAGCCCAACGGCGATGTCAGGCCAATTTTGGACTTAAAGGGAGTAAATGCGTATCTAAAGGTCCGCTCATTCCGCATGGAAACTATTCGGTCAGCTGTCGCCGTGCTCCAGAAGGACGACTTCATGGCGTCCATAGACATAAAGGATGCTTACCTTCATGTGCCAATTTTTCAGCCACATCAAGTATTTCTATGCTTCTCGGTGGCTCAGCGTCATTTCCAATTTGTGGCGCTCCCCTTCGGGTTGGCTACGGCCCCCCAGGTATTCACGAAGGTCCTAGCCCCAATCCTAGCCAATCTAAGGATCCAGGGGGTCACGGTCCTGGCTTACCTGGACGACCTCTTGGTCGTAGACCATTCGTCTCCTGGCCTGGAAAGAGCAGTGGCCCTCACGGTTCAGTACCTCGAGAGGTTCGGCTGGGTCCTAAATCGAGACAAGTCAGCATTCCTGCCCACAAGGCAGCTGGATTATCTCGGCATGAGATTGGATACAGAACAACAGAGGGTGTTTCTACCCCTATTAAAGGCCATCAAAGAGCTAATACAAATGGTTCTAAGCAAGAGAAGGCCAACTGTTCGCCTATGTATGCGGCTACTAGGCAAGATGGTGGCCACATTCGAGGCGGTTCCGTACGCTCAGAGCCACACTCGCATCCTGCAGGCAGCCATCCTGTCAGCCTGGAGCAAGAGGCCTCAGGCCTTAGAAATTCCTTGGCCACTCTCACCAAGAGTGCGGCAAAGTCTAGCTTGGTGGTTAAACCCTCAGAATCTCCTGAAGGGAAAGACTTTCAGTCCTGTGACCTGGAAGATAGTAACCACAGACGCCAGCCTGATGGGCTGGGGAGCAATTTTGGATGGTTGCACTCGCCAGGGCTCTTGGGCAGCGGCAGAGAAGCAGTTGCCCATCAATATCTTGGAGCTCAGAGCTGCTCGACTAGCCCTCAGGGCTTGGACGTCCAAACTACAAGGGTTCCCAGTGAAAATACAATCGGACAATGCCACGGCGGTGGCATATATATAAATCACCAAGGGGGAACCAAGAGTCAAGCCGCTCAGAAAGAAGTGAGCTTGATTTTCTTGTGGGCAGAAGCCCATGTGCCCTGCATATCGGCTATATTCATTCCCGGAGTCGACAACCTACAGCTCATTTACCTGACGTACACCTTAGATGGAGGTGCCTCAACCAGACCTAGGTTCTGGCGTCTCAATGAGAGCCTCCTCCAGACCCCGAAGGTCCCCGGAGGTCCTGGCGGATGTCTCGAGCGAGCTTCCCCTGTATTTCCGGGAAAACGATACCCAAGATTGCGACCCTGGTTCGCTCTGGGAGGCCCACAAGTCTGTGATACGAGGTGTCCTCATCAGACATGGGGCACGCATCAAGAGAGAACGCAATGCCCAACTCGCTGCATTGCTTTCTAAACTTCATGCAGCGGAATCGCTACACAAACATAGGCCCACGCCTGAGCGGGAGACAGAATTGGGGACCCTACGCAAACAAATTACGGACCTTCTCCTCTATAGGGCGAAAGCGGCGGTACAGATCTGCCGGAAAATAGGCTATGAGTCGGGCAACAAATGCGGCAGAGTATTGGCCAGAGCGGTCAAGGAACAAAAATCGGCGGCCTATATCCCCCACATTGCTGGCCAGGGGGGAGGTAGGGTTACACTGCCGCAACACATCTCCCGAGAGTTCAGGGACTTTTACCACTCACTTTATAACCTGCCAAACAGAGACCCGCCACAAGCGGACATAGACGAATATATATTGACTTCACAAATGCCGTCCCTTCCCCCGGAGGCCCTGGAGGACCTTGAGGCCCCGATCACGCTGGAAGAACTCCAGCTTGCTCTGGGATCTATGAAGCCGAATAAGGCCCCAGGCCCGGACGGCTTCACTGTCCAGTACTACAAATCCCTTCCCCGATTCTAGGCCCGCGTATGGTCTCCTTCTTTAATGCAATAGGTGGGGGTTCGCAGTTTCCTAGGGACACCCTAAAAGCTCAAATCACATTGATTCATAAAGAGGGTAAAGACGCAAGTGCCTGTGGGAGTTATAGGCCCATCTCCCTCTTGAATACCGATTTGAAGTTATTCACCAAAATCCTCTCCACCCGCTTGGCGCACCATCTCCAGTCCCTGTCTCATCTCGATCAGGTGGGTTTCATCCCCACAAGGGAAGCCAGAGACAACACCATCAAGGTCCTCAACCTGGTCCACCTGGCTAACACACACCACATCCCTTGTGTCTTTGTCAGTACCGATGCCGAAAAGGCATTTGACAGAGTCAACTGGAAATTCATGTTCTCTGTCCTCCGACACATTGGGTTGGGGGGGAGGATGATGTCCTGGTTAGGGGGGATATACTCCAACCCGACGGCCCAAGTAAATGTGAACAGACTTTTGTCGGACCCATTCCCTATCATGAATGGCACGAGACAGGGTTGCCCGCTGTCCCCTCTTCTATTTGCCCTCTCTCTAGAACCCTTCTTGCAGAATAAGATTGAACCCCGACATTCAGGGTCTATCAGCGGGGACCTTGCAATGCAAGGTCTCTGCTTATGCTGATGACCTTCTTTTTTCCCTGACGAACCCAACAATCTCTCTGCCGAATTTACTGAAAGAATTCCACACATACGGAGCCATCTCGAACCTCAAAATAAACTACTCCAAGTCAGAGGCGATGGGGGTGGCTATCTCCCCACAGCGTATCTCAGCTATACAAGCAAGTTTTTCCTTTCAGTGGACCAACACGGCCCTCAAATATTTAGGAACGTTAATCCCGACTGACTTGTCAAAGACATTTACTCTTAACTTCCCTCCACTGTTGGTTACGGCCCGCTCCCTGCTTGATAAATGGCATAAAGGACTACACTCTTGGTTTGGCAGATGTAACCTCATAAAGATGTGCATTCTCCCCAAATTCTTGTACCTGTTCCAGGCACTTCCCATCCAGATTCCTGCTCCCTTCCTTAAACAAGTACAGGGCCTCTTTACGCGTTTTATCTGGGCTCAGAAAAAGCCCAGATTGAACAAAACCCAAATGCCTCTGCCTAAGCAGAGCGGAGGCCTAGCCGTGCCCGACATCAGACGATACCAACAAGCAGCCCATTTATGCAGAATAATAGACTGGGGACGAAACGTGTCACATAAAATTTGGACTCAAATTGAACAATCCCAGACCGTGATCCCTTTAAAAAGCGCGCTGTGGTGCATTGGCGGTCTCCCCCCGGGGCTGAAATCTCACCCACTGATAGGTACCACATTGAGACTAAGCTCCCGTGTGACCATGAAGGCGCTTCTGACGTCCGCGTCCTCGCCGCTTTTCCCGATCCTCGGTCACCCGGACTTCTTGCCGGGTCTCCACCTGGCGGAATATTCGGGTTTCAGGGAGAAGGGTTGGGAGCAGGCGTCTAGGTTTGTGACATCGGGACACTGGGCCTCGTTGTCTGAATTGACGGACTCCACGGTGGATACAATCTCCCCTTTTGGAACGCGGTGCGGCTGCACCACTTCCTTCACTCTATCCCTGACCCGCAAAAGTTCTCACGTCCACTGACGACCTTTGAGGAATGTTGCTCGGGGACTGGACCGGCATCACAGACCCTCTCACAAATGTACTCGCTCCTAAACTCACCCCCCACACAACCTAACTTGCACTGCCTAGAAAGATGGGAATCAGACCTTAACCGGACATTCTCAGTGGCGCAGAGGCAACGCATCACCACCTTAGCTATAAAGTCCTCCTCCTGCACCAGACTTCAGGAAACTAACTTTAAACTCTTCTCCAGATGGTACCTCACGCCCACCAGGTTGCACAAGTGTTTCCCCTCTACGTCGGACCGCTGCTGGCGATGCGGGGTGGAGGCGGGCTCATTACTACACATTTTCTGGTCCTGCCCAAAACTGGCGAGTTTCTGGGCGGAGGTTCGCCGTGTCACACAGACGTTCACGGAGTATGTGATCCCGGACGACGCATCGTTCTTCTTACTGCACCTGTCGACGATGTCGGTTAAGTCCTACAAAAAATCGTTAGTATGTCACCTTGTGAATGCCGCCAAGGCGTGCATCCCCCTCCGCTGGAAGCAGCAGTGCCCGCCGTCGGTTGGGTGCTGGTTGCGGAAGGTGGAGATAACAAAACAGATGGAGGATTTGATTCTGACTGCGCAACATAAACATGAGGCCTTTACTGAGGTCTGGGGTATCTGGAATGTTTTTATTTTCTCAGATGAGGGAGCATCCTTACGAGGGTCCTGATTTTGCGTTGGTCAGGAGTGGTGTCGTCTACTCCCTGCCCTCGCCCTGTCTGTATCCCCCATTCCATCCTCCCCCCCCCTTTTTTTTCTCCTATTCCTCCTCTTCTTTTTCTCTCTGCTACACTAGATCTCACCTTTACTTCTATCTAAGATAAAATTGAGCACAGGGAGGTTCTGGCTCTTTGATGTTATTCATATTGATATAGTTCGCAACATGCATGTCGATATGACTCATCTTTAAGTGTGTCTAGGTACAGTGTCACTCTGCAATGTTGATTGAAATGTATACATAACCCCTCTGTACTTATTTTTTATGGACATGTATGTCCCTGTTGTAATGTTGGAATTTCTCCATGTGTGCTTTCTTAATAAAATATATATTTGGAAAAAAAAAACATATTCAATTGAATATATATTATGTGAAATAAGTGTAAATATAAATCAATAAGTATAAAATTAAGTGATAAAGTCCAAATATTAAATAGAAAATCCAGATAATCAAATCTTGGAATTCTTCACCAGGTGACGATAACAGAGCCAAACTTAAAGTGATCCCTCCACCAGTAAGAATGGGTACTCTCACCTCCACACATGGACCACTGTTTTACCAGATGGTCAAAATAGCAGAAATCTCAGTTTAGGAGACCAGGAAGCAGATTAGCAATTCAAATCCTCATAGGTCAGCAGTATCAGACGGACCCGAACATGAAAAAGGAATCACAAACTAAGTGCTCTCCGCTGGACTCAAACATTTATTAAAAGTATTAAAAGCACAGGCTAATTGAAAAACGAGGAGAGTGTAGCCTCTTTTAGAATAAAGATACAAAAGGTAAAAAGGTGCCTACATCCCATTTAATATGTAAAATAATGAGACCAGAATAATTTGACAACATTGGCTGCTTGGGGCCAATGAACGTCAGCATTTAGGTCAAGGGGAAAAGGAAGGGATTTTGGTAGGGACTTTTCGCGGCACTGATAGGAGACGGTCTGATAAAAGATAACAATATTTATTTAACAAAAAATAGGTACAATACAAAGACAGTTTAAGAACAAGCCCCACATTACACATCAGAAAGCAAAAAACAAACTGTGTCTTAATGTAAGGAATCGATGACCTCGACCGGTTTCGCGGTGATTTACCGCTTCTTCAGGAGGAGATTTTCTAAAAAGTATGCATAAACATATAAATAAACAAGCAAAATATACAATACGTGTATACATTATGTAGGAATCAATACAATGCGTTATGTGATGGAGCAGAGCACTCACCCAGGTTGGTCATGTGATCAAGCGCGGAGCCTGGTTCAAGCCTTCTTTGGCGCATGGAGGGGGATTTTTTATTAGGACGGGCTCTATTAAGGTGAGGAGTAAAATCAATAAAATATGCAGGGAATGATCCATTAATTATTGAGATGTGGGTCACCAGTGGGTGAGGGGAAGTGTGTGTAAGTGACGGGAAATGGGGGGAAGGGAAGGGAGGGGAAAAAAAAGAGAAAGGCGTGAGGGGGGGGGGGGGGAGGAAGGGTTGGAAGGGGGAGGGAGGGAGGAAAAGAAAGGGGGTGGGTATCAAATACAATGTGCAGAAGTAGGGTGAGTGGGGGAAGGGAAAAGAAGAGGGGGAAGGGAAAAATGGGGGAAGAGGAGGGAAAGAGGAGGGCGGAAGGGGGGGGGGAAAGAAAGGGAAGGACTGGGGAAATGGAAAGGGGGACAGGGCGAAACTAAGGGGTATTAAAAGGGAATGGATAAAGTAAATGGGGGTGGGCGTGAGGTAGAACCGGGGAGGGAGAGGGGGGGGGAAATTGGGAGAGGAGGGGAAAAAAGGGGGGGTGGGACAAGGGAAGGGGAACATAGGTGTGGGGAGATAAGGGTGTGGGAAAGGAAGGGGAAGGGGGAGGAGGGGGTTGTGAAGAAAAGAGGGGAGGTAAATTAAATGGGGAAAAAAAAGGGGGGGGGGGAGGGGGGAAAGAGATACATTTGGAATAACCTTAAAAGAAGGTAAGGTTAGAATTTAAGTGAGGGGGGAGAGGGGGGAGGGGGGGAAAACAAGTTGAAGGAAAGAGGAACAAACAGGATAATGATGAAGTAAGGTGGGGGGGAAGAGGGGGGGGTTGGGTGGGTGATGGATAGTGAAGTGATACAGGATGTGCCTAAGAAAAAGAGGGGGGAGGGGGTTTATGTATGAGGTGTGTTGGGTAAGGGAGGGGAAGAGGGAGGGAAAAAGGGGGGGAGGGGTTGTGTAGGGGGGGTGTTGGGTAAGGGGGGGGGAAGGGGGGGGGCATAGAGGCCAGTGAAAACAGTTAAATTGGTAGCCAAAGTAGGGAAACAACAGCATGAGCAAGGAGTGGGGTGTCATGCAAAGGGAAGACAAGGAAATAGGGAG
This sequence comes from Rana temporaria, assembly GCF_905171775.1. Taxonomy (NCBI): domain Eukaryota; kingdom Metazoa; phylum Chordata; class Amphibia; order Anura; family Ranidae; genus Rana; species Rana temporaria. The sequence continues at coordinate 101,779,010 of NC_053499.1, forward strand.
GTAATGGATTAGGAGAACCAATCACCAGGGTGACCAACAGACAATAAGAACACCCCAAGGAGTCCTTACCATTACTGCAATAAAAGTACGCAAATTACTGGGGCACAGGGAAACAAGTGTTCTCAGCCTTGTGTATCGTGTATCGTATTGCCGGAGTAAGGGCAATCACTGGGCACTTGGTCCAACTAAGGAATCCAAAGGAGGAGGTTTTTAGCCATAGGTACATTAACAGGGTCAGGGAAAGAGGAGCCATGTAATTAGGCGTCAGTCTCACTTACCTTGGCTAGAGAATATCGGCGTGTGTCCCCAGGGAGAGCATCCGTGCTGACTCACAAAAGCGGCTGTGTCAGCCGCTTTTGTAAGCATCCCTGGACGGCGCGTGACGTCATCGAATTGCGCCGCCGCCGCCGTCCAACGTCCCACCAACCCCTGCACGTGAGTGCGTGGGTGTGCAGCTGCTGAACCAATGGCATGACGCCAGGTCATAGGCTGCAAGCAGAGAGCTCCGATTGGTGCTCTCTGCCGGGGACGACACTCCATGCGCCAGTTGAAGGGGGAGGAGCCAGGCATGGGGCTCGATCAGCCAATCAGGGCATCTGAGCTCCAGAAAACGCGCTGCTTGTAAAAAAGAAAAGAAATACACAGACATTTCTATTGCATATACAGCGATAAGCATAATCAGTACTAAATACATATTCATGGAAGGGAATTACCCCATCACAATGCTTGGCTGCTAAATAAGAGCTCAAAGTTTTGTATTACCAAAACAGGGAACTAGGATTATATAAAACAAATATCCTCTAATGTCCATATATGTGTATATGTTGAGGCTGGGAAGGCCTCCATATTAGGTCAATTACCACAACCTATTTGGAGATAGATGGCAATTGGGACATAGGGAGAGGAAGGGAAAGGGGGGGAATGGGGGATAGGGGACTAGAAGACTGGAAGAGGATCACGTATTGGATTGTTAATGTTAACGTAAAAAAGATTTGTATGAATTCATTTCATTCAATCCTGGGAATGTCGTGGCATTGAGATACTCAATCCACAGACATTCTTTCTGTAAGATGGCCCTATTCCAGTCTCCCCCCGTGGATGTTGTGGAATTATTTCCAAGATGAAAAACCTTACGACAGAGAGATCATATCTATGGTATAATCCAATGTGATGCCCTACTGTTGTTAATTTCCCTACATCTGAATCATATAGATGATCACCCATACGTTGCCGAAACTCTCTGAATGTCTTGCCTATATAAAAGGCTCCACAGATACAAGTCATAAGATAAATGATACCCTTCGTGCCACAATTGGCAGAGAAGGGGGGTAAAAATCTTTGCCGTTAGGTAATAGAAAATGTTCACCCTCCATCACCCAAGGGCATCTTGGGCAATTGCCACACTTATAGGTGCCTCTGGGTGATGTATGGGTTGTATGTTCTGTGGTGTAATGACTCTGGGTCAATCGATCCCGTAATGAGTGGGCTCGACGGAACACCATCTCAGGTTGTTGTTTAACGTATTGTTTTAGGGTGTTGTTTTCAGCGAGAATGTGCCAATTAGCTTGCAAGATATTGCGCAATTCATTATGATGTGCAGAGTACGTTGTAATAAATCGTACTGACTCATGTGTGCGTTTTTTTATATTTTTAGAGGGATCGTACAACAAGGAGTGCCTAGGTCGAAGGCACGCCCTGTTGTAGGCCCTCTTTAAATTGGTATGAGTATAGCCACGGGCAAGGAGGCGATCTCGTAGTTCATCTGCCTGTCTCTTGAAATCTGTTGGCATCGTACAATTTCTCCGTAACCGTAAGTATTGGGCAAATGGGATACTCCGAATAAGAGGTTTTGGATGGGCACTAGAAGCATACAGGAGGGTATTTCCCGCTGTCGGCTTTCTGTAAAGATCAGTATATAGTGTGCCATCGGCCTGTTTGATGACAGTCAGGTCCAGAAAGGGGACCTGGCTCTCATCAAACACCACCGTAAACTTTAAATTGAATTCATTAACGTTAAGCTTCTGTACAAATTCAAGTAAAGATTCACTTGAACCTGTCCAAATAATGAACAGGTCGTCTATGAATCGATACCATACTAGTACCTTGTCCATGAATCTACTGTACATTTCGCTTGCATTCAAAAAACGTTCCCATGCACCTAGATATAGGTTTGCGTAGGCTGGAGCACAGGAGGTGCCCATAGCCACGCCCTGGGTTTGTAAGAACAGTTTGTCGTTAAAGATAAAGTGATTTTTGGTCAAAATGAATAATAACAGCTGTAAAACAAAATTCACCAAGGGCCAGGAAGTATTCTCCTGTTCATAGAGGAAAGAGCCAGCCATCCTGACACCCTGCTCGTGGGGGATGCTTGAGTACAAGGCCTCTACATTCAATGCCACGAGCAGGGCATCAGGAGGGACTTGGATCCCCTCAATGTGTCTCAACAGATCCGAGGTGTCTCTGATAAAGGACGGAAGGCTGGTCACGTGTGGCATAAGAAAGGCATCGACAAACTTACTAGCGTGGTCTGTGAGCGAGCCGATGCCTGAGACAATCGGTCGTCCAGGGGGCTTCTGTAGATTTTTGTGGGTTTTTGGAAGGGCATAGAAAGTGGGAAGGTGGGGGAATCTAGGGACAAGGTACTCAAGGGTATCCTTATCTATTAGGCCTTTGTAATAAGCCTCAATACATATTGTCTTTAGTTCAAGAGAAAAAGAGTCAATCAGAGTAGGGGAGATGCGACAATACCAGTGGTGGTTGTTTAGTATAGATAGGCACATCTCCTGATAGAACGAGTGTGTCATCAAAACAATATTCCCCCCCTTATCTGATTGTTTAATCACGATTTCGGGGTTCTTTTGTAAGGTTTTTAGGGCTTTAGTTTGATTCTCAGTTAGGTTTGGAGTGGTCTCATGCCATTCCTGTCGTTTCAGGTCGCGTATTGTGGCCTGTACGAAGGACCAAATTGAAGGACAGGTCATTAGATCCGGGAACCTCCTGGACGGAAGGCGGAACGATTTGGGGGAGGGGGGAGGGGGAGGACATAGAGACGGAGGCTCATGGGATGGACTGGGATCTGAAGCCAAAGGAGGTGTAACGCTATTAGCGTTAATTTGTATACAAGGAGCGCAGCTTTACCTGTTATGACAGCTGCGCTCCATTCAAGAAGACATCCGCGTCACTTCCGGTGCGCGGACGTCTGCGCTCCACGCTGGAACGCGGAAGTGCGTTCCAGTGTGCGGCGCTTGGCTCTGATGACAGACCGGGCTATTTAAACCTCCAGCACTGGCGGCAGGGTGTTGGAATATTCCTGTTGGACCCTGCCGCCACCTGGAGACCCTGCACCAACCTACAGAGGCCTTGTAGTCCTCCCCTTCGCAGGACACCCTCACTTGGACTTTAGTCTCTGTTTCCATAACTGCATAAAAGACCACCACAGCTGCATACTGCTAAGGAGATACCATCAGCACCTGTGCGAACGTTCCCAGTCTTGACTACCTCCTAACCGCAAGTATATTTTGATCCAATTACTGCAGTATAAGAATTACCATCAACTCCTGTGCGGAGAGACCTGGTCCAGACTACCCCTTAACTGCAAGTGTATATAGACCATTTTGCCATATAGATAGTGTATGCAAACCATTCTCAGGACTGTTTCCTTCACTCTCTCAGATTGCATATTAACTATTGAAATACTTGCTCAAGTTATATTGGGGTTCTTTCTTTCTGTTATATCAGAGTGGTACTTTTTACAGGACTCACTATCCACTACCTACATATGTGGAATACACCTACTAGAGACTGTATCCTTATGATATTCTAGACAAATTCTATAACATAAGCTTAACAGGTATTAAGCTATTACCACATGTTTTGCTCCAATCAGAGGATATGATGATATAGACCCCATACTCTTATAGTTCAGTGAGAGTGAGCTGGTGGTTCAAATCTGATAGGCCTCTACAGCTGGAGTCTTAACTTTAGACAGAGTCTTCTCATTGTCAGGGTCATAACATAATATTCCAACCCCCTAAAAATAAAAGGAAACACACAAGATGGATCCAGCTGAACTTGCGAATCATTTAGTTACACTCTCTCAAAGAGTGGATAATCTTACTGCTAACGTGAACGAATTGCGTGTTCAGAATGATGCCCTACGCAATCTGAATCATGCACAAGCTAGAGACAGACCAGAACCTAAGGTCTGTCCGCCAGAACCTTTTTCTGGTGAAAGGAAAAATTATAGACAATTCATTAGTTCATGCCGCTTGATGTATGAATTACGTCCACGCACCTATTACTCTGATAGAATAAAGATCCTCAATTTAATTACCTATCTCAGAGGTGAACCCAGAGTATGGGCTGACACATACATAGAGGAACATGGAGATCTTTTGGGAGCTTTTGACACTTTTATTAATGAGATGTCTCTGTTATATGAAGATCCCAACAAACAGCTAACAGCTGAGAATTCAATCAGAAACCTCAAACAGGGAAAGAGGCCTGTGGAGGACTTTATTTCAGAATTCAAATGCTGGAGCAGGGAGACCCAATGGTCAGAGATTGCTCTTAGAAATCAGTTTCGTTTGGGGTTACCAGAGGCCATGAAGGATGAGCTTGCTCGTGTTGAGCTTCCTGATACTCTAGAAGATCTCATGCACCTATCAGTGACTATCGATCGTCGCTTGCGTGAAAGAAAGACTGAACGTGCAAATACTTACCCAGTCACTTCCTTCAGGAGATCTAGATCGCCTTCTAAAGAGTCTCCAATGGAACTTGGAACTATAAGAGGACCTTTGACCTCAACAGAAAAACAACGCCGTAGAGCCAATAATCTTTGTCTTTATTGTTCAGCTCCAGACCATATTGTCTCCACCTGTCCTCTACTTAAGAAAAACTCTGAAGGTAATTTTTCCCACATTAGTAAATTAGACTCATCCCCTTCCACATCTAATCGATATGTCTTTATCCTTCTTACTCTACAGTGGGATCAAGAAAAGATTTCCATTGAAGCAATGGTCGACAGCGGAGCCTGCGGCAACTTTATAGATTCAAGTATTGTAGAATCAAATAAAATCCCCTGTGTAATAGACAAGTGGGTGACTAAAGCGCTAGCCAACAGTGAAAATTAAAAGTGACCAGTGAAAAACAAAATGCTGCTCAAATCTAAAATGTGCTAACAACAAATAAAGGTCTGAATAAAGAATGATGAGCGCATCATTCAGTTTGCGCTCATCATTCTTTATTAAAATCCCCTGTGTGTTTAAGCAATTTCCAGTGTCACTCACTTTTATTGATGGGTCCAGTTCATCTCATGGTCCTGTTATATCTCAGACATCTCCCCTAAAAGTTACATGTGCCACTGGTCATTCTGAGACCCTCAAATTTGATATTATTTCATCACCTGTCTTCCCCATTGTTTTAGGCCTTCCATGGTTGCTTCTCCATCAGCCTATTTTCCTATGGTCCACCAAATCAATTTCTTTGCAGTCTGATTACTGTAAAGAGTTCTGTTATTCGCCATGCATCATTTCTTTCTCAGACGCCCTTCCACATAACCTGCCTGAATACTTACATGACTTTATTGATGTATTTAGTAAGACTAACGCAGATAAACTTCCTCCGCATAGAATTTACGACTGTCCCATAGACCTTATCCCTGACAGTCCTATTCCTACTGCTCGAATTTACCCCCTCTCACAACCAGAGCTTGTACATTTAAAGGAGTACCTCGATGAGAATCTTAAAAAGGGGTTTATTAGGAACTCCACCTCTTCAGCAAGTGCAGCCCTCTTTTTTGTAAAGAATAAAGATGGTTCACTCCGACCAATTATTGATTATCGTTCTCTCAATAACATCACTATAAAAAATAGATACCCGTTACCACTCATTCCAGAACTCATTGAGCGTCTACAGAACGCCAAGATCTATACAAAACTGGACCTTAGAGGTGCATATAATCTGATCAGAATCCGCTCGGTGACGAATGGAAGACTGCCTTCAAAACCCGATACGGACTCTTTGAGTATTGTGTAATGCCTTTCGGCTTCTGTAACGCTCCAGCAACCTTTCAGTGGTTTATTAACGATATTTTTCATGTTCTACTTGATATTTGCGTTGTAATTTATTTGGACGACATCTTAATTTATTCTGAGACTCAGGAAGAACATCACAAACATGTGCGTTGGGTTCTGGCTAGGCTCAGGACACACTCTTTGTATGCAAAGCTTGAAAAGTGTGTTTTCAGTCAGACTACCATTTCCTTCCTGGGCTACCAGATTACTCCTAGTGGAGTTCAGATGGATCGATCTAAGGTAGATTGCATTCTGTCCTGGCCTTCACCACAAACTAGGAAAGCTCTTCAGAGATTTCTCGGCTTTTCAAATTACTACAGAAAGTTCATAAAAAACTTTTCAGCTATTGTGAGACCACTAACCAGCTTAACCAGTTCAAAGATACCTTTTGTTTGGACCAAGGATGCACAGAACTCCTTTGATACACTCAAGAATAGTTATACTTCAGCTCCTATTCTTCAATTGCCAAATCCATTATACCATTTCACATTGGAAGTAGATGCTTCGCATTTTGCTTTGGGTGCTGTACTCTCCCAACAACCAACATTATCAGAACCACTACATCCAGTTGCTTTTTTTTCCAGGACTCTGTCCCCAGCTGAAAAAAATGATCCTATTGGTGAGAAGGAATTACTAGCAATAAGGGATGCTCTCGCTAACTGGAGACATTTGCTGGAGGGTTCAACACATACTATCACCATCCTCACTGATCATCGGAATTTACAACACTTAAAATCTTGTAAGACTCTCTCTGCCCGTCAAGTCAGATGGAGTCTATTTTTTGATAGATTCAATTTCGTTATTTCCTACCTCCCAGGTACCCAAAATACTAAAGCAGATTCTTTGTCCCGCATGAATGAAGAACAAACGTTGGAAATTCCACCACTTTCCATTATTCCATCCAATAGGATTCTTGGTACTACTATGACCTTTAATAAGTTGCTTATTCAAACCCTTTCCAAAGAGAGATCTCATTTACCTATGGGTTTACAACAAGAGTCTAACGGACTATTAACTTTTAACAACAAGATATATGTTCCACCAAAATTGCAACTTATATTACTAAAACAACTTCATGATGCTCCACTTGCAGGTCATCCTGGAATTACTAAGACCCTTTACTTAGTCAAGAGAAATTACTGGTGGCCACGTCTGACAAAAACAGTTCAGGACTATGTTAATTCTTGTCACACCTGTGCCACCAACAAACATTCTAGAAAACCTCCCTATGGTCTATTAACTTCTATTCCAATACCTAATAGACCTTGGGATGTCATTTCTATGGATTTCATAGTTGACCTCCCAAGGTCAAATGGAACAAACACTATCATAGTCACAGTCAAAGGCCCATTTTGTACCTTTGAAAAGATTACCAACCTCTCAAGAGACTGCAAAGGCTTTCATATCCAATATTCTTAAACTTCATGGCTTACCATCTCAGATCATTTCAGATAGAGGCTCACAATTTATTTATAGATTCTGGAAAGCTCTCTGTCAAACCCTACAAATAGATCATCGCATGTCTACCGCCTATCACCCCCAAACAAATGGGCAAACAGAACGGGTCAATCAAACACTTGAACAATATCTGCGCTGTTACTGCACTCATCTTCAAGACGACTGGTTCCATTTACTTCCACATGCAGAATTTGCTTATAACAACGCTCCCAGTTCATCTTCCCAGTTTTCACCTTTTTACGCAAACTACGGTTTTCATCCTAATAGTTTACCGTCTACTTTTCCTCCAACTAATGTCCCTGCTGTTCAGAACCTTTTATCAACCATAAAAGATACTCTGGATACTCTCCGATCTAATCTTGAAGATGCACAGATTAGACAAAAGAAGTATTATGATTCTCATAGAACAAGACCCCCTCCATATAAGATTGGAGATTTGGTATGGTTATCTACTAGGAATTTACGATTCAAGATTCCTTCAAAGAAACTCGGCTGTCAGTACACGGGACCTTTCCCAATTTCCCACATCATCAATAATAATGCTGTCAAATTACTTTTACCCTCCGATTGGAAGATTCATCCATCTTTCCATGTTTCATTAATTAAACCTTACAAACCAAACCCCTTTCCAAACAGAGATCCACAACCTCCCCCACCAGTTCAAGTTTTTGATGAAACTGAATATCAAGTAGAGAAAATTTTAGATTCTAGGAGGAGAGGTTCTTCCATTCAATATTTGATTCGTTGGAAAGGCTATTCTCCCACAGATGATTCCTGGGAATGTTCTTCAGATATTCATGCCCCTCGACTCATTAAGCAGTTCCATCACAAATATCCTGATAAACCATCTCTTATTAGGCGCCCCGGACGGGCCCCCTTGAGGAGGGGAGTATGTAACGCTATTAGCGTTAATTTGTATACAAGGAGCGCAGCTTTACCTGTTATGACAGCTGCGCTCCATTCAAGAAGACATCCGCGTCACTTCCGGTGCGCGGACGTCTGTGCTCCACGCTGGAACGCGGAAGTGCGTTCCAGTGTGCGGCGCTTGGCTCTGATGACAGACCGGGCTATTTAAACCTCCAGCACTGGCGGCAGGGTGTTGGAATATTCCTGTTGGACCCTGCCGCTAACCTGGAGACCCTGCACCAACCTACAGAGGCCTTGTAGTCCTCCCCTTCGCAGGACACCCTCACTTGGACTTTAGTCTCTGTTTCCATAACTGGATAAAAGACCACCACAGCTGCATACTGCTAAGGAGATACCATCAGCACCTGTGTGAACGTTCCCAGTCTTGACTACCTCCTAACCGCAAGTATATTTTGATCCAATTACTGCAGTATAAGAATTACCATCAACTCCTGTGCGGAGAGACCTGGTCCAGACTACCCCTTAACTGCAAGTGTATACAGACCATTTTGCCATATAGATAGTGTATGCAAACCATTCTCAGGACTGTTTCCTTCACTCTCTCAGATTGCATATTAACTATTGAAATACTTGCTCAAGTTATATTGGGGTTCTTTCTTTCTGTTATATCAGAGTGGTACTTTTTACAGGACTCACTATCCACTACCTACATATGTGGAATACACCTACTAGAGACTGTATCCTTATGATATTCTAGACAAATTCTATAACATAAGCTTAACAGGTATTAGGCTATTACCACATGTTTTGCTCCAATCAGAGGATATGATGATATAGACCCCATACTCTTATAGTTCAGTGAGAGTGAGCTGGTGGTTCAAATCTGATAGGCCTCTACAGCTGGAGTCTTAATGAGAAGACTCTGTCTAAAGTTGTCAGGGTCATAACAGGAGGCTCCATTTCTTCCGGATTACTCTCGTCATAGAGGAGCATGAGATCGCGGAGCGCACGGAACTCAGCCACTGTGAATTGCTTGGTGCGCTCCGCGAGCTCATGCTCCAACCTTACACGAGTTCGATCATTATCAAAAATGAACTTGTATGTCAAATTCCGAGCAAAGAGTTAAAGGTCTTTGATCGTGTGTGTTACTTTAAGGGGGTCGAGTGGACAAAAACCCAACCCCAGTTGTAGGACTGAGGACTGATCCTCAGAAAGTGCATAGGGAGTGAGATTAATGATATTCAATTGGTTGTTTTGAGAGGAGTGGGTTGCAGTGGAGGTGGCAAGGTTTGAGTGGGTTTGAGGACAAAGGTATCTAAATTTCCTTGTTGTTGTTTCTTTAAATCTAAAAAAAATAGTCTCATCACTGATTTTTGTATATCTGTTGGTCATCAGGGCAGTGTTCAATACCTTAGGGATAGCGCCATGTAGTGACGTAGATATTGCTAAGTTATCTGCGGGTAGATTGGTGTCAACTAGGTCACCTGCTGTGGGTACACGTTTTTGAATACTTTTGAGGGCTTTTTTACCTTTTTTAGTTAAAGGTGGCTGGGGAGGGGTAACCCCACCATATCTCAACCGCTTACGGGTGGAAATGGTCCCTGGAGTACTCGGGAATCGTGTGCCACTATTCTGGGAGGCCATTGAAGAAATTGATGAGTCAGACTCAACTTCAGTGTTGGGATTACCAGGGTGTCTGTTACGGTTAGGATTTCTCCTACCGTTTGGGCCCGAAGACCACTTATAGGCATATCCCTCGGTATAAGCAGTCTTGTCTTTGTTAAACTTGGTCTGTTTCTTGCAGATAATTTCTTTGTTTAGGGTTTCTAAACAAAGTTTTAATTCTTTCCACTTGTCGGCGAAAACTTGGTTGCCGTTTAAGTGTAGGGATTGTGTATTAATACCTTCAATTTCTTTATCCAAGGTTGTCATGTCTTGGGTGTATTGTGTCACTAACGTTTTTATAAGTTCAGTGCTACAATTCAAAAGGGTCTTTTCCCAATTCTTTTTAAATTCAGGTGTGGGGTCTTTGATGGTAGGGAATATTTGTACCCGTAACCCAATAGGGCAGATATTTTCCAATAAATATCGTCTAAAGAATTCTATATGCCAGTACAAGTGTGACTTTCGTTTGAGAAGAGCATACATTTTCAAAAAGTAAGTTTTTAGATCATCCTCAAGTTTGTGCGTATTGAGGCAAGATGTCTGGATAGTTGACATGAAACCGGTCCAATCAGTGCCGAGAACCTCCATCATGAGAATAAAAGGGACCCAATCTTGGCAAGGGGACAGAGAGCTCAATAGTGCAGCCAAGCAATCACTTAGAGAGTGATAGGATATAATAATTAGAGTTTAGAGGCACTCAAAGGGTAAGCGGGGTCCTGATCCGGGGTGAGGAAACAAGGGGGGGGGGGGGGAAAGGACCCTGCTTATGAGAAGCGGGTGTGTTATCCACCCAATTGATAATTGAAAAACGAGGAGAGTGTAGCCTCTTTTAGGATAAAGATACAAAAGGTAAAAAGGTGCCTACATCCCATTTAATATGTAAAATAATGAGACCAGAATAATTTGACAACATTGGCTGCTTGGGGCCAATGAACGTCAGCATTTAGGTCAAGGGGAAAAGGAAGGGATTTTGGTAGGGACTTTTCGCGGCACTGATAGGAGACGGTCTGATAAAAGATAACAATATTTATTTAACAAAAAATAGGTACAATACAAAGACAGTTTAAGAACAAGCCCCACATTACACATCAGAAAGCAAAAAACAAACTGTGTCTTAATGTAAGGAATCGATGACCTCGACCGGTTTCACGGTGATTTACCGCTTCTTCAGGAGGAGATTTTCTAAAAAGTATGCATAAACATATAAATAAACAAGCAAAATATACAATACGTGTATACATTATGTAGTAATCAATACAACGCGTTATGTGATGGAGCAGAGCACTCACCCAGGTTGGTCATGTGATCAAGCGCGGAGCCTGGTTCAAGCCCGTCCTAATAAAAAATCCCCCTCCATGCGCCAAAGAAGGCTTGAACCAGGCTCCGCGTCATCGATTCCTTACATTAAGACACAGTTTGTTTTTTGCTTTCTGATGTGTAATGTGGGGCTTGTTCTTAAACTGTCTTTGTATTGTACCTATTTTTTGTTAAATAAATATTGTTATCTTTTATCAGACCGTCTCCTATCAGTGCCGCGAAAAGTCCCTACCAAAATCCCTTCCTTTTCCCCTTGACCTAAATGCTGACGTTCATTGGCCCCAAGCAGCCAATGTTGTCAAATTATTCTGGTCTCATTATTTTACATATTAAATGGGATGTAGGCACCTTTTTACCTTTTGTATCTTTATTCTAAAAGAGGCTACACTCTCCTCGTTTTTCAATTATCAATTGGGTGGATAACACACCCGCTTCTCATAAGCAGGGCCCTTTTCCCTCCCCCCCCCCTTGTTTCCTCACCCCGGATCAGGACCCCGCTTACCCTTTGAGTGCCTCTAAACTCTAATTATTATATCCTATCACTCTCTAAGTGATTGCTTGGCTGCACTATTGAGCTCTCTGTCCCCTTGCCAAGATTGGGTCCCTTTTATTCTCATGATGGAGGTTCTCGGCACTGATTGGACCGGTTTCATGTCAACTATCCAGACATCTTGCCTCAATACGCACAAACTTGAGGATGATCTAAAAACTTACTTTTTGAAAATGTATGCTCTTCTCAAACAAAAGTCACACTTGTACTGGCATATAGAATTCTTTAGACAATATTTATTGGAAAATATCTGCCCTATTGGGTTACGGGTACAAATATTCCCTACCATCAAAGACCCCACACCTGAATTTAAAAAGAATTGGGAAAAGACCCTTTTGAATTGTAGCACTGAACTTATAAAAACGTTAGTGACACAATACACCCAAGACATGACAACCTTGGATAAAGAAATTGAAGGTATTAATACACAATCCCTACACTTAAACGGCAACCAAGTTTTCGCCGACAAGTGGAAAGAATTAAAACTTCGTTTAGAAACCCTAAACAAAGAAATTATCTGCAAGAAACAGACCAAGTTTAACAAAGACAAGACTGCTTATACCGAGGGATATGCCTATAGGTTGTCTTTGGGCCCAAACGGTAGGAGAAATCCTAACCGTAACAGACACCCTGGTAATCCCAACACTGAAGTTGAGTCTGACTCATCAATTTCTTCAATGGCCTCCCAGAATAGTGGCACACGATTCCCGAGTACTCCAGGGACCATTTCCACCCGTAAGAGGTTGAGATATGGTGGGGTTACCCCTCCCCAGCCACCTTTAACTAAAAAAGGTAAAAAAGCCCTCAAAAGTATTCAAAAACGTGTACCCACAGCAGGTGACCTAGTTGACACCAATCTACCCGCAGATAACTTAGCAATATCTACGTCACTACATGGCGCTATCCCTAAGGTATTGAACACTGCCCTGATGACCAACAGATATACAAAAATCAGTGATGAGACTATTTTTTTAGATTTAAAGAAACAACAACAAGGAAATTTAGATACCTTTGTCCTCAAACCCACTCAAACCTTGCCACCTCCACTGCAACCCACTCCTCTCAAAACAACCAATTGAATATCACCAATCTTACTCCCTATGCACTTTCTGAGGATCAGTCCTCAGTCCTACAACTGGGGTTGGGTTTTTGTCCACTCGACCCCCTTAAAGTAACACACGCGATCAAAGACCTTTATCTCTTTGCTCAGAATTTGACATACAAGTTCATTTTTGATAATGATCGAACTCGTGTAAGGTTGGAGCATGAGCTCGCGGAGCGCACCAAGCAATTCACAGTGGCTGAGTTCCGTGCGCTCCGCGATCTCATGCTCCTCTATGACGAGAGTAATCCGGAAGAAATGGAGCCTCCTTTGGCTCCAGATCCCAGTCCATCCCATGAGCCTCCGTCTCTATGTCCTCCCCCTCCCCCCTCCCCCAAATCGTTCCGCCTTCCGTCCAGGAGGTTCCCGAATCTAATGACCTGTCCTTCAATTTGGTCCTTCGTACAGGCCACAATACGCGACCTGAAACGACAGGAATGGCATGAGACCACTCCAAACCTAACTGAGAATCAAACTAAAGCCCTAAAAACCTTACAAAAGAACCCCGAAATCGTGATTAAACAATCAGATAAGGGGGGGAATATTGTTTTGATGACACACTCGTTCTATCAGGAGATGTGCCTATCTATACTAAACAACCACCACTGGTATTGTCGCATCTCCCCTACTCTGATTGACTCTTTTTCTCTTGAACTAAAGACAATATGTATTGAGGCTTATTACAAAGGCCTAATAGATAAGGATACCCTTGAGTATCTTGTCCCTAGATTCCTCCGCCTTCCCACTTTCTATGCCCTTCCAAAAACCCACAAAAATCTACAGAAGCCCCCTGGACGACCGATTGTCTCAGGCATCGGCTCGCTCACAGACCACGCTAGTAAGTTTGTCGATGCCTTTCTTATGCCACACGTGACCAGCCTTCCGTCCTTTATCAGAGACACCTCGGATCTGTTGAGACACATTGAGGGGATCCAAGTCCCTCCTGACGCCCTGCTCGTGGCATTGGATGTAGAGGCCTTGTACTCAAGCATCCCCCACGAGCAGGGTGTCAGGATGGCTGGCTCTTTCCTCTATGAACAGGAGAATACCTCCTGGCCCTTGGTGAATTTTGTTTTACAGCTATTATTATTCATTTTGACCAAAAATCACTTTATCTTTAACGACGAACTGTTCTTACAAACCCAGGGCGTGGCTATGGGCACCTCCTGTGCCCCAGCCTACGCAAACCTATATCTAGGTGCATGGGAACGTTTTTTGAATGCAAGCGAAATTTACAGTAGATTCATGGACAAGATACTAGTATGGTATCGATTCATAGACGACCTGTTCATTATTTGGACAGGTTCAAGTGAATCTTTACTTGAATTTGTACAGATGCTTAACGTTAATGAATTAAATTTAAAGTTTACGGTGGTGTTTGATGAGAGCCAGGTCCCCTTTCTGGACCTGACTATCATCAAACAGGCCGATGGCACACTATATACTGATCTTTACAGAAAGCCGACAGCGGGAAATACCCTCCTGTATGCTTCTAGTGCCCATCCAAAACCTCTTATTTGAAGTATCCCATTTGCCCAATACTTACGGTTACGGAGAAATTGTACGATGCCAACAGATTTCAAGAGACAGGCAGACGAACTACGAGATCGCCTCCTTGCCTGTGGCTATACCCATACCAATTTAAAGAGGGCCTACAACAGGGCGTGCCTTCGACCTAGGCACTCCTTGTTGTACGATCCCTCTAAAAATATAAAAAAACGCACGCATGAGTCAGTACGATTTATTACAACGTACTCTGCACATCATAATGAATTGCGCAATATCTTGCAAGCTAATTGGCACATTCTCGCTGAAAACAACACCCTAAAACAATACGTTAAACAACAACCTGAGATGGTGTTCCGTCGAGCCCACTCATTACGGGATCGATTGACCCAGAGTCATTACACCACAGAACATACAACCCATACATCACCCAGAGGCACCTATAAGTGTGGCAATTGCCCAAGATGCCCTTGGGTGATGGAGGGTGAACATTTTCTATTACCTAACGGCGAAGATTTTTACCCCCCCTTCTCTGCCAATTGTGGCACGAAGGGTATCATTTATCTTATGACTTGTATCTGTGGAGCCTTTTATATAGGCAAGACATTCAGAGAGTTTCGGCAACGTATGGGTGATCATCTATATGATTCAGATGTAGGGAAATTAACAACAGTAGGGCGTCACATTGGATTATACTATAGATATGATCTCTCTGTCGTAAGGTTTTTCATCTTGGAAATAATTCCACAACATCCACGGGGGGGAGACTGGAATAGGGCCATCTTACAGAAAGAATGTCTGTGGATTGAGTATCTCAATGCCACGACATTCCCAGGATTGAATTAAATGAATTCATACAAATCTTTTTTACGTTAACATTAACAATCCAATATGTGATCCTCTTCCAGTCTTCTAGTCCCCTATCCCCCCATTCCCCCCCTTTCCCTTCCTCTCCCTATGTCCCAATTGCCACCTATCTCCAAATAGGTTGTGGTAATTGACCTAATATGGAGGCCTTCCCAGCCTCAACATATACACATATATGGACATTAGAGGATATTTGTTTTATATAATCCTAGTTCCCCGTTTTGGTAATACAAAATTTGAGCTCTTATTTAGCAGCCAAGCATTGTGATGGGGTAATTCCCTTCCATGAATATGTATTTAGTACTGATTATGCTTATCGCTGTATATGCAATAGAAATGTCTGTGTATTTCTTTTCTTTTTTACAAGCAGCGCGTTTTCTGGAGCTCAGACGCCCTGATTGGCTGATCAAGCCCCATGCCTGGCTCCTCCTCCTTCAACTGGCGCATGGAGTGTCGTCCCCGGCAGAGAGCACCAATCGGAGCTCTCTGCTTGCAGCCTATGACCTGGGGTCATGCCATTGGGTCAGCAGCTGCACACCCACGCACTCACGTGCAGGGGTTGGTGGGACGTTGGACGGCGGCGGCGGCGCAATTCGATGACGTCACGCGCCGTCCAGGGATGCTTACAAAAGCGGCTGACACAGCCGCTTTTGTGAGTCAGCACGGATGCTCTCCCTGGGGACACACGCCGATATTCTCTAGCCAAGGTAAGTGAGACTGACGCCTAATTACATGGCTCCTCTTTCCCTGACCCTGTTAATGTACCTATGGCTAAAAACCTCCTCCTTTGGATTCCTTAGTTGGACCAAGTGCCCAGTGATTGCCCTTTACTCCGGCAATACGATACACGATACACAAGGCTGAGAACACTTGTTTCCCTGTGCCCCAGTAATTTGCGTACTTTTATTGCAGTAATGGTAAGGACTCCTTGGGGTGTTCTTATTGTCTGTTGGTCACCCTGGTGATTGGTTCTCCTAATCCATTACCTCCCTATTTCCTTGTCTTCCCTTTGCATGACACCCCACTCCTTGCTCATGCTGTTGTTTCCCTACTCCGGCTACCAATTTCACTGTTTTCACTGGCTTCTATGGCCCCCCCCCCTTCCCCCGCCCCCCCCCCTTACCCAACACCCCCCCTACACAACCCCTCCCCCCCTTTTTCCCTCCCTCTTCCCCTCCCTTACCCAACACACCTCATACATAAACCCCCTCCCCCTCTTTTTCTTAGGCACATCCTGTATCACTTCACTATCCATCACCCACCCAACCCCCCCCCCTCTTCCCCCCCCTCCTTACTTCATCGTTATCCTGTTTGTTCCTCTTTCCTTCAACTTTTTCCCCCCCTCCCCCCTCACTTAAATTCTAACCTTACCTTCTTTTAAGGTTATTCCAAATGTATCTCTTTCCCCCCTTCCCCCCCCCTTTTTTTTCCCCATTTAATTTACCTCCCCTCTTTCCTTCACAACCCCCCTCCTCCCCCCTTCCCCTTCCTTTCCCACACCCTTATCTCCCCACACCTATGTTCCCCTTCCCTTGTCCCACCCCCCCTTTTTTCCCCTCCTCTCCCAATTTCCCCCCCCCTCTCCCTCCCCGGTTCTACCTCACGCCCACCCCCATTTACTTTATCCATTCCCTTTTAATACCCCTTATTTTCGCCCTGTCCCCCTTTCCATTTCCCCTGTGCTTCCCTTTCTTTTTCCTCTCCCCTCCCCCCCCCCCCCTCACGCCTTTCTCTTTTTTTCCCCTCCCTTCCCTTCCCCCCATTTCCCGTCACTTAGACACACTTCCCCTCACCCACTGATGACCCACATCTCAATAATTAATGGATCATTCCCTGCATATTTTATTGATTTTACTCCTCACCTTAATAGAGCCCGTCCTAATAAAAAATCCCCCTCCATGCGCCAAAGAAGGCTTGAACCAGGCTCCGCGCTTGATCACATGACCAACCTGGGTGAGTGCTCTGCTCCATCACATAACGCGTTGTATTGCTTTCTACATAATGTATACACGTATTGTATATTTTGCTTGTTTATTTATATGTTTATGCATACTTTTTAGAAAATCTCCTCCTGAAGAAGCAGTAAATCACCGCGAAACCGGTCGAGGTCATCGATTCCTTACATTAAGACACAGTTTGTTTTTTGCTTTCTGATGTGTAATGTGGGGCTTGTTCTTAAACTGTCTTTGTATTGTACCTATTTTTTGTTAAATAAATATTGTTATCTTTTATCAGACCGTCTCCTATCAGTGCCGCGAAAAGTCCCTACCAAAATCCCTTCCTTTTCCCCTTGACCTAAATGCTGACGTTCATTGGCCCCAAGCAGCCAATGTTGTCAAATTATTCTGGTCTCATTATTTTACAAAAGCACAGGCTACTCACATTTAGCCACTGTAAAAACGTCAGTAAAGAATGCAGGGAAATGCAGGGAAAACTTGATTCCAAAAGAAGGCAACGAGCGACGTGTATTCAGGCTCCTATACCCCGTACATGTTACGTTTTACAACTTCCTCAGTGGGCGGAGCCTGAAACGTCACTGGCTCGCCTATAAGTATACTGTCGTTGTCAAGGCGATTTTCCTGCAACAAGACGTGGACACGCAGAGCGGAACGTCCAGCGTCATGTTCTATTGTGGACAACTTTATTGTTCTCACATAGGAGTCTACGAACAGCATTAAAAACCACTATTGCCATCTTGTGGCCAAAAAGTAGATCACATAAGAAAATTAAGAAAAAATTTAATCGCTCGATACCGTCCTTAGAAATAATTCATAAACTTAAACAAAAATTACAAAAATTGTATATTGACATAATCTAAATTTCAATACATAAATTACCCATACATCAATAATATTAAATAAAAAAGTAATATATTAAATTAAATTAGATAAAATATCTTACTAAAAATCGACATTAAGTCCTTCAGGGGTAAGAACCTTAGCCTCAAAAATCCAAAAAGATTCCCTTTGGCTAATGTGTCGAATATAATTGCCTCCCCTCCAGTGTCTGTCAACCCTTTCTAAACCCCAAAATTTAAGACATCTGGGATTCCTGTCATGACATTGTCTAAAATGTCTGGAGACACTGTGGGAGCGTAAACCCAACTTGATATTATTTACATGTTCGCCAACTCTAACGGCTAAGGATCGTGAGGTGCGGCCTATATACTGGAGTCCACAATCGCACTCCAGCATATAGACCACACCCACTGTGTTGCACGTAATCAGATTTTTGATGGTATATGATTTTTTGGTTGAAAATGAAGTAAATTCTTTACGTTTTTTAATGTTAAATTTACATTGTTTGCAAGCCTGACATCGCCCACAGGCATAGAAACCAGACAAAGTCCATTTTACACATCAAATGACTCTTACCTCTTGTAAATTGTATGCAAAAGCAGATACATTACTTTGGTATTTGGGGAATAACCTGTTAATCTAATTAGACATAGGTTATCTACAAGGATGGGTGGATGACCTCACAAGGGGCAGATCCACCTGGTGACATAATCTGGTGGCCCCATCGCTTAGTTTATTTAGCGATAGGAGGCAGTGGAGCTTTCAAATGGCGAGAGCCAGCATCCTTTTTTATTGGGTCAGCAGAGCAGTGGATGGCGGTCATCATTATTGACAATGGATCTACACCAGGAAACATGCTTTTTTTCAAAAAAAAAATAGAACTTTTAAAAAACTGTCTACCTTTTTATTTACTTTTTAAGCACTTTTTTGGTATATGAGTAGGGGTACTAGGTACCCCATACTTATTCACATATGAGGGGTGGGGATCTGGGGCCTCCTTGTTAAAGGGGACTTCCACATTCTTTCCATGATTTTTTTTTGGCAGCAAAGCTTTTCTTAACATTCACCTGTCGGCGGGGAACCCCACTGACAGCTGATGACTCAACGGTTGTTAAAGGGGTTGTAAAGGTTTGTGTTTTTTTACCTTGATGCATCCTATGCATTAAGGTGAAAAAACACATGGCAAAGACAGGCCCTCCAGCCTCCCCATTTTACTTAACTGAGCCCATTAACCTGCTGTGCATGTCCCCGACATCTCTTCTCCACGGAGTCTCGGTGTTGATTGAATAGATTGATAGCAGTGCAGCCATTGACTCCCGCTGCTGTCAATCAAATCCAATGACGCAGGCAACTGAGCCGGGGCCGAGTCATACATTTGGCGGCTATGTACGCCAAGTGTATGACACGGGAGCTTTAGTATCACTTTAAGGACACAGCAGCCGCCCACTGCTTAACAACCATGACAGTTACTGGTTGTTAAGGATGCCGGCTGAAATAAATTACTGCAGGCTTTCACTACTAAATTCTGATTCTTAAATACTGAATCACTTCATAAAAAAGCACATGCAGTATTTTACCGCATTTCTTAAAGTAGTAGATACTGCTTCGTGAATGGAACCCAAAATTCCTTACATGAGAGATCTAGTGGCAGGTCTACAAGAGACTAGGTAATTGTCTAACAATGAAAGTTGACAAAATGGCAGAGTCAAGGAAGACCTTATGAGAGCCTAGCTACTACATGTTGACTAATATATCATGGGTTTGATGGGATATGCTTGATGGGATATGCTGCCCAAAAATTACAGGGGTCCTTGTGTAGAATAGGGAAGTATTATTTTCCAGATTATTGCAATATTAAGGTCAAGCTGGGTATGTGAAACTATGTTCCTTCCCAAAAAGCAGAGGAGTAGAGAAATACTTTATATAGGAGCAAGGAATAGATAGAGAGGCCAGCAATAAGGTTTATTGCGTACCTTTCCATGAGACAGAATGAGAGAAAAGGTCAAAAAGAAAATGCCTCATTTCTAGGTTGGGGTAAAGATTAATAGACTACCCATGTGCTTCCAGATATAGGGCAAATCTTCAATGTAAAAAAAAGGCCTTTTAGCAGGTTCAATGGGCTTTGAGGTGGAAGGTCTGCACAATGACTTGCAGTAGGTGGTGATGCCTGGAGAGGGCAAAGAAATCTCATACACAAGGAAATGGATATCTATTCAATAGGGAATTGTTGATAATAGAGCAAGAATCCCCTTCGATTTAGGAGCTGTCTGGATGTATTTATTGAGGGAGTTCCTAGAGAGAAGCTCACCATCAAAGATCATGCTCAAAAGGTATCTCTCCCAGACTTGGTCAGTCGCCCAAGCTTTAAGCCATAAGATTCTGTGCATATGTACAGAAAGTAAGGAAATTCTGGAGATCACATGGATAACATTTTCCTTAGTGTCTACACAAAATAGAAGGGCCAAGGGTGAGGGCTACAATCTTGAAGGAAGTTTGGGATGGTCTATACCAGGAGAAAGTGTACTATTAATTTCTACAGCCTTTGCCATGGTGTAGGCCAGTGATAAGCCTACAAGAGCAAAGAAGTTCTTTAAAATAGTCTCCAAACACCTATCAAGTGAATCCTTAAAAGAGGTGAGTACCCTCAATAGAAATAGAGGGTACCCACCTACCGCCCGCCGTATAGAAAAATTATGGTGACGGGGTGGCACTCTCATTCTGGGACAATGTCATATGACGGTACCCCAGAACCACCGCTCTCACGTGCCCGATCTCAGTTAAGAGCTGATGACGTGGCTCTACCCATGTGATCGGCTGTGTCCAATCACAGCCAGTCACATGTAAACAAGGGAGTATCATTTATCAGCTCTCCTCGGCTCACACTGACCGAATGTGTGGCGAGAAGAGACAATCACCGGCATTTCCTCTCAGGGGAGACCTGTAGAGGTAATCAGGGCCAGCCCCAAATGTGACACAAATCAGTGCCTATCCTTGACACCAATCAGTGCCCATTAGGCAACAGCCAGTCAGTGCTGCCTTTCAGTGCCTGCTCATCAGTATTGCCCACCAGTGCCACCTATCAGTGCCCATCAGTGCGGAATATTAGTGCCTCCATCAGTGCCACCTAATCAGTGCCCTTCAGTGCTGCCTCATCAGTGCCCATAAGTACCGCCTCATCAGTGCCCAGTAGTGCAGCCTATCAGTGCTGCCTCATTAGTGCATCAATGAAGGAGAAAATTTACCGACAGAAACTAGGAAAAAATGTTTTTTTCAACGTTTTTGGTCTTTTTCCATTTAAAAAACCCAGCAGTGATTAAATACCACCAAAAGAAAGCTCTATTTGTGTAAAAAAAATAATAATTTGATTACAGTGTTACATGACTGCGCAATTATCATGTGACAGCGCTGAAAGCTGAAAATTGGCCTAGGCAGGAAGGGGGTGAAAGTGCCCAGTAGGCAACTAGCATTTCAGAAGAGAAGTCAGCAGTGGTATTAAATGGTTCTGGTTATGTTATAAAGCTCAGACTGCATCATCAGTGCAGTAAAAGATTTCAAATTGCAGTAGTAATGCACTTACCTCCACCATTTTCTCTATGTGCTGACATAACAAAGATTCATCAGGTTTTGCTTTGACCAAAGCCCATTCTTCCATAGGATGTGAAGGGGAAGCTGGTGACTTAATGGGTATTTTCTGAGGAATAAAAAAGTAAACTTATAATATTTGTAATCACCTATGTCTGCTAAGTGACAGATAAAATACTACCTTTAATAATAGTAACAATGTGGTATTGTATGTAAGCTTACTTCACTACAGATAAATACAATTACAGTTTTGTGTAAATACAATTGTAAACAAAGGGGAAATTTACTAAAACTGGAGCATGCAAAATCTGGTGCAGTTCTGCACAGAAACCAATCAGTTTCCAGATTTTTCTGCCACTCCTTAATTGAACAAGCTGCAGTTAGTGGCTGATTGGCAACCATGCACAGCTGCACTAGATTCTAAGGCCCCTTTCACACGTGCGGACCGTATGTCCGCTTTTTCATCCATCCGTTTGCGGATGAAAAGGGGACATACATTGGTCCCTATGTGATTGCGGGTGTCATCGGATGAACATTCGCTGACACCCATAATCGTCCGCCTTTCCGCAAACATCCGATTTTGCAGACGGAAGAAAATCCTATTTTCTTCCGTCAGCAGAGCGGATCGGATGAACACAGACATACGGTTCGTGTTCATCCGCTCCCCCCATAGGGGAGAGCGGAGAGAAGACAGGGCGGTCCCTGCACAGTGTGCAAAGACCGCCCTGTCATCTGCCGCTCAGCGGGGATATACGGAGCGTGAGCTTACGGACATACAGAGGCGGATCATTACTGATTCGCCCCATGTGAAAGGGGCCTAAGTGTTCCCATTTTAGTAAATCCCCCCCAAAGTATTAGCTCTGTGTAAGCTAATGTTAAAATGCACAATGCTATTACTTTTAAGAGTTTATATTGTGTGTGTGTATATATATAATATATATTATAACACTCATTTCTCAAAATGACTTTCATGAGAAATGGATTTTCTAAGCCTTTTATAAAATACTGCATCCCCGGCACTTGCTTTAACCACTTAAGACCCGGACCATTACGCAGGTAAAGGACCTGGCCAGTTTTTGCGATTCGGCACTGCGTCGATTTAACTGACAATTGCGCGGATGTGCGATGTGGCTCCCAAACAAAATTGGCGTTCTTTTTTTCCCACTTTCTTTTGGTGGATGATTAGGACCATACTGTGCCAGTCCACGTTTAACAGCCCAATCAAAACTTTCTTCCTTTCTTCCTCAGGTGTCCTGTCTGTTACACCGGCCTTTCAGCTCTATCCATTTCGACAAGTTGTGCGATAATGTCCCTTTTCTTACGGTTGCTGGCCGGTCTGCCCCGGCTCTCCAGTAAGTCCATGAGGGAAGAGAGCTTCAGCCGTTCATACTGTGTCTCCATTGTCCTGTGCCCTTGTAGCTGTTCTTCTGGCGATGGAAACATCCCACTGTTGCCACCACTTGTAACGGTCACCACCGTTTACGATATCCCATTCCATCGCTCCATGACAGCTTATGCGACAATCTGACAGATCCATTTCCCAGAATAAATGAGACATACACTCTGTTCTCTGGTTTCAAAATGTATGAATGAATACGTTTAATGGTATCTTAGCTTTCTTATATACAGTACAAGCATGTTACAGTTAATCACAGGGACAAAGACACACTCCACCCACACATCACACAATGGGGGGCTTCAATACACCTTCTCTTAGACAATGACATTCATTTGAGTTAATTATTAGTCATTATCCACACTGCCTGTCTCCGCAACCAGTTCCCATCACCTGTTACACAAAACACATTCCTTTACTAAACATAATTGACATGCTAATTCCCTACCCCTGAAAGGAGACATCTGACCTTTCAGACTTAATTGGTACAATAGACACAACACAGTATTAGCATCACACAATGGACAATGGAATGTCTTTCAGGAGTCTATTGACCTGGTGTGGGTCAGCATGAAATCACCTGTAATATGTCCAGATCTCCTGTAATACATGAATTATCAGTTATCAGTCACCCCAAAAGGGGCACAGGGTGACCCTAGACCCAAGAGTCATTAGTGACGCTGGCACAGAAGTACCCCTTCAAAAGTCTCTGGGTGTCACGGGTCATTCCGTTACAGTATTCTTCTACATATTTTTGGTAAAAAAAATTGCAATAAGCGTTTAATGATTGGTTTGCGCAAAATGTATAGCGTTTACAAAATAGGGGATAGTTTTATGTCATTTTTGTTAATATTTTTTTTTTACTACTAATGGCGGTGATCAGCGATTGTTTTCGTGACTGCGGCATTATGGCGGACACATCGGACAATTTTGACACATTTTTGGGACCATTGTCATCTTCACAGCAAAAAGTGGTATAAAATGCATTGTTTACTGTGAAAATGACAATTGCAGTTTAGGAGTCAACCACTAGGGGGCTCTGTAGGGGTTATGTGTGACCTCATATGTGTTTCTAACTGTAGGGGGGCGGTGCTGGACATGTGACATCACTGATCGCCTTTCCCTATATCAGGGAACAGACGATCAGTGACATTGCCACTGTGAAGAACGGGGAAGGGGTGTTTACACACACTCCTCTCCCCATTCTTCAGCTCCTGTGACCAATCGCGGGACACCGGTGGCGATCGGGTCCGCGGGTCCCGGGGCCGCGTTCACGGAGCTTCGGACCGTGTTTTGGGCCCGCGACCCACGGCTGGGCACTTAAAGGGGACGTACAGGTACGTGCCTGTGCCCAGCCGTGCCATTCTGCCGACGTAAATGTGCAGGAGGCGGTCCTTAAGTGGTTAATGTTATCACTTTGCTCAAATATCTATTCAGTGGTTAAGCTACTACCCTGTTTCCCCGAAAATAAGCCCTACCCCAAAAATAAGACTTAGCGTTATTTTCAGGGATGGCTGCAATATAAGCCAAACTCCGGAAAAAAAAATCTAGTTAAAGTCATTGTAAAAGCATGTAATCCGTTTTGTGTCTCCGTTTGTAAGTTTATTGTGGAAAAAGTTTACAGCACATCATTACTGCTCACTGATTGGTTGCTAGAGGTTACTGTGCATCATTACAGCTTACTGATTGGATGCTAAAGGTTACAACCTTTTATCCATTTTTATCCTTTTACCATCCATTTATTCATAACATATGCCTGCAAAGAAACAAAACCATACACACAAACCAAAAACATGTCAGGAAACACAAAATGTATACTAAACTACACACCAACAATACGCCCACAAAACAGCAATTCTGACACGCCAGAAACATATTTGCAGACAAGGAGTAAAAACCATACTGACATGCCAGAAATGTATCTGCAGACACAGAATCAGTACCATACAGACGCACTAGACATAGTCAGCAACAAACTGACACACCAGAAACATGTCTGCAGACATAGCCAGCAACATACTGACACACCAGAAACATGTCTGCAGACAAATAGGCTAGATTCAGATACAATTGTGTATCTATGGGCCGGCGTAACGTATCTCAGGAACGTTACGCCGCCGTAAATTAGGGCGCAAGTTCCCTATTCAGAAAGAACTTGCGCCCTTAGTTACGGCGGCGTAACGTATTTGGTCCGGCGTAAGCTCGCCTAATTCAAATGGGGATGATGTGGGAATGTTTTATTCAAATGAATATTTGACGTATTTTACGTACAGCCCTATTCGCGAACGACTTACGCAAACAACGTCAAATTTTCAAAACTCGACGCGGGAACGACGTCCATACTTAACATTGGCTACGCCTCATATAGCAGGGGTAACTTTACGCCGGAAAAAGCCTAAAGTAAACGACGTAAAAAAATGCGCCGGCCAGACGTACGTTTCTGAATCGGCGTATCTACCTAATTAGCATATTCATCGCGTAACTATACGGAAGCACCACCTAGCGGCCAGCGTAAATATGCAGCCTAAGATTCGACGGTGTAAGACACTTATGCTGGTCGGATCTTAGGGAAATCTATGCGTAACTGATTCTATGAATCAGTCGCATAGATACAACCCCGAAACTCAGAGATACGATGGCGTATCCGGAGATACGCCGTTGTATCTTCTTTCTGAATCCAGCCCATAATCAGTAGCATGCTGACATGATGGAAACATCTCACAGATTACAGACTTAACAATTAGCATCATAGGGGTCTGATAATGTTGAGTCATAGACATATATCTATCTATCTATCTATCTATCTATCTATCTATCTATCTATCTATCTATCTATCTATGTATATATATATATATATATGTCTATCACTTTAAGAATTTGTAAATGCACTTTCTTGCTTCATCTTGTCTAGACACAAAAGTTTTCAGTCTACGATGATCTTCATCGCCAGATAAGAAGCGGCAGTTTACTCCCTTTTGCTCAGAAGAATGGACAGTTATCTATCTGGATTGGTCCAGTACTGTCATGGCGGCGCCCATGTTTTCTTTCACTTTCTATCAGTCACATGTTGTAACCACCCATTTAACTGTTCCCTTGCTACTAAGAAGATATTAATGCTGATTGGACTAAACTATACAATCACACCTATATCACGCCTAGAACATACTTGATGTGAGCTCAGAAACACTCTCACTTTACTGCCTTACTTAGAACGTAGTACTGTGTTTCTCCACTGCAGTGTCTGTAATTAAAGCACCTACCTAATAATCTTAAGTTTTGGACTCACTGTTTCATCACAAAAAGGTCTTAATTGAGATCCCCAAATCGGATTTAACAGTTCATGACTGACATGACAGACAGATGTGGACAGTGGTTAAGAAATGACACCAAGACTTTTATAGACTGGACCAAAACAGAGCTGATCTAGTACCAGAAGGAGTTATGATCAACTTGGGTTTCTGTGTATGTCCATTTTTATGGCAGATTAAATGTGTACAATATTATATTTTTGAAAGTATCACTGAGTTGAAAAATGAGTGTAAGAAATCATTTGAGGAGATTAGAGCCTGCTCATCAATTGCAGCCTCACTGTGCCATCAAATGCAGCCACTGTGCCCATCAAATGCAGCCGCTGTGCCCTTTAAATGCAGCCACTGTGCCCCATCAAATGCAGCTACTGTGTCCCATCTAATACAGCCACTTGTGCCCAATCAAATGCAGCCACTCCTGCCCATCAAATGCCATCACTTTTACCCCATCAAATGCCCGGTATGCCCTATGGCCAGTCCGGGCCTGGTGACAAAGGCAAAGATGGGACTGGTGCCAGTACTTTAGCATTTAGCATTTTTTCTATGTATTACATTCAACCCACTATTGTTACCAGACCAATTCCCAACCCCTTGTCCGGTTCAGTTTGGGTTTTTGGGGGGGTTGGATGTTTTCTCTGGCTCCGGGGTTGCTATGCGCAGCAGCCCAGACCTCCCCCACCCTTTGGTGGGGGTGGGGGCTGGCCTCCTGCGCATCGGCGACATGCTTCGACGCTGCAATAACAGCGTCATTGACATCAATTTGATGTCTTTTTTTTCCATCCCTGACCACATACGAGATGGACGGGGAACCCACTGCTGATGGCTCCACCACACGCAGCTTGGAATTCCCCTCCCCGTCTGTCTTGTGTAGACGGGGAACCCACCAGTGGCAGCTGGTGAAGTTTTAGGATGGGGGGGCGCAATACCCCGCCCTTCCACATTTGGTCCCTCCCACTTCTCATAAGCCACACCCCTTATAGAATCCACCGCTCCGTCCCCTGTATTCCACTTGCTTCCACTGAATGTCAGGAGTATACAGCTCAGCGTCACAGCACAGAGTATACAGCCCCAGCATCACAAATCATGGTATATAGCGCAGCCTTACAGATCGGTGCAAACAAACTAAAATATGACACTGTTAGTAATGAAGGACTCAAAATGGGCAAGAGATTACTAGAGACTGCGGACATACTGCATGAGATTATCAGAGACTGCGGACATATTGCACGAGATTATCAGAAACTGCGGACATATTGCATGAGATTATCAGAAACTGCGGACATACTGCAAAAGATTAACAGAGACTGCGGACATACTGCAGGAGATTATCAGAAACTGCGGACATACTGCAGGAGATTATCAGAAACTGTGGACATACTGCAGGAGATTATCAGAAACTGCGGACATACTGCAGGAGATTACCAGAGACTGCAGACATACTGTAGGAGATTACCAGAGACTGCGGACATACTGCACAAGATTACCAGAGACTGCAGACATACTGCACAAGATTACCAGAGACTGCAGACATACTGCAGGAGATTACCAGAGACTGCGGACATACTGCAGGAGATTACCAGAGACTGCGGACATACTGCAGGAGATTACCAGAGACTGCGGACATACTGCAGGAGATTACCAGAGACTGCAGACATACTGCACAAGATTACCAGAGACTGCGGACATACTGCACAAGATTACCAGAGACTGCAGGCATTACTTGTCCTGCGACTTGGGACTTAAACGTTGCATGACAAGTCGTACCCCATGATTTCCAATGAGAACCGTTCATATCTGTGCGACTTCAAAGTAGTCCCTGCATTACTTTGGTCCCACTTTTATGCAACTTGAGGTCCATAGACCTCCAGAATACACAGGCATTGCTTTAAATCGCATCAAAATTGCAGTAGAATTGTGCAACTTTCAGACTGCATTAGCCTGAAAGTCGCAAGATTCTGCCACAATTTTTTGGTGCGATTTTGCAGCGACTTAAAGCAATGCCTATGTATTCTGGAGGTCTATGGACCTCAAGTCACATCAAAGTGGGACAAAAGTAATGCAGGAACTACTTCAAAGTTGCACAGATATGAACAGTTCTCATTGGAAATCATCGGGTCCAACTTATCCTGCAACTTTCCAGTCCCAAGTCGCAGGACAATTTGCAAGCGGGGGGTGGTGTGGTGTTGACGGCGTTTTTTTTTTTAATAACTGGGGGGGGGGGTGGTCTGGTGGGGTAGTGTTACCGGCCGCTATTTGTGCTGTAATTAATTTTTACATAGAAAATAAGTGTTGTTAATAAATGGGTAAATAATTTATAAAAAAAGTTTTTTTTAATAACCGCGGGGGGGGGGGGGTTATTGAAAAAAACTTTTTTTTATAATTCACAAATAGCGGCGGTTGTTGCCTGGCATTATTTTCTCTGAATATTTAAAAAAATTGGATTAAGCAGGGGGGGGGGGGGGGTGGAGGTTGGATGCCAGTAGCCGAATATTACATGCAAAAACCTTTTATTTAAAAAAAAAAAAAAGGGCGCACTGAGCTCAAGCAGTCCCGCCGTCACTTCCTGTTTTGCCAGTGACGTCGGAATGAGCACAGAGACGAGCGGGTGCACACTGAAAGCGGGTGCACACTGAAAGCGGGTGCACCCGCTCGGCGATAACCATAATGTCCATCGCGCCGGAAGCAAGTGGAGCGATGGAGAACGCCACAAAGGGATATTTTGGCTTCCACAATGTAGCGCCGCGTCTGCAATCCCGTGATTGCACAGACGTGGCGCTACTCTTTCTGCACGCGTCCGGCGCGCAGACACAGTGCACATATGAGGCCCTTTTTTGGATTTTTTATTTTTTAAAGGGACAGGTTTAAAAAATTTTTTTTTTTTTTTTTTACTAACTGGGGGATGGGGGGCGGCGCCCCTATGGACGGGCCGCCACTGGAACCCACTGCTGATGGCTCCACCACACGCAGCTGGGAATTTCCCTCCCCATCTGTCTTGTGCAGAATGGCCAATCAGGGCCCCACCTGGGAATGGGGGTATATAGTAGCCTTGGAGCAGCCGATGGTTCATTTGCTTGACTCAATCACAAGGAACCACACACCTGATCCTACACACAGATCACCCTTATCGCTGGGAGCTCAGTCACCACCTCTTGGTATGTTTTTTTTTCTCCCTTGTTTGGTTTTGTTGCTTACTCATTTCCCCATGCAGTCCCCTTATAGGAACACATAGATATCTTGCTACACTATTTTTACACACTTGTTTTAGGAACACTATGAACTCAACGTGCACATAGGCCCGGATTCAGAAAGGACTTACGACGGCGTATCTCCAGATACGCCGTCGTAAGTCCAAATGTGCGCCGTCGTATCGATGTGCTTATTCAGGAACTGAGTGTTGTGGAAAATTCTATAAATGTATGTTGTCAGATTTCCCCCCAGTGTCGGTTTTGCTGTAACGCGCTCAGGTGAGCGAATTCACGCATACAGACGTTGGTGGAAGGCCTTTGGCGCAAACACCTTTTCATGGACCCAGCAGATTTGCGAGCTCCTTTTAGGGATGCCCATTTATGCCTCAGCAAGGGACTGGCCACTTCTTGTCGACTGCATTAATTGACTCCGAGTGGACAGATCTGCGTACATGGAAACTGTAGCATAACTATACGAAAATTATGGTTATCTGATCCATGATTTAAGTATGGTTTGCAACAATGGCAATGGTGGTTTGCACACGGCTCTGTGCAGCCATGCTTTCTGATTCCTTTGTGTCTCACAGAGCATGGTGACTGCCCTCAGCCGTTTGTATACATCACTACTAAGCATTGTTTGAATCACATGTCTGTGATTGGTTCTTTTGAAAGTATACAACATGTCTGATTGGCTGTTTTGTGAAGCCACACCTTTTGTTACTGATGTTGACCCTATATAATAAAGAAACAAGCTGCTGGAAGTCAGTAATGGCTGAGAGCGATGGATGAGGACAGATGGTGTGAGGTCTCTTGACTTGTATGAATGGCAGAGAATGAATGGTAAGTGAATTTATTTAGTTTAAATATGGATTATTACATTAAGATGAATTACAGAAAAGATATCTGTCTGTCTTCTCTGCAAAAAGCCAGAATTTCTACTACAGTTAATTGGCGAGCCAGGTAGGAGTAGACTGGGCCCCCTTTGGGCATCGGTTCAAATGGGGAAGAGTAGTGTTATGTTCCGATGCGTGGGGGGGCTCTGCTCTGCGAAAGAACAAATTTGTCGTCTTTTTGAAATAATGCTTGTGTGATTGTGTGTGTCTGTGAAATCGATTGGATGTGTATAGGTATGATTCTGATTGTATGTGACTGTGGATTTGATCGTATGTGCATGTATGATTTTGGCATGGACTGAAAGTTTGACTTGTATGTGTTGTGTGAGAGATGTATGAGTTGTGTGTGCCTGTGTGTGTGGACTGATTCTGGAATGTTTATGTGTGTATGCCTGAATGCTGTATGATTGAACAGTTTGTAAGTAAGTGATTGAATTGATTGTTTGACCAGATTGAAACTGTTTAGAAAAGTTATCTTTTGTGTACAGTTTGTTCAGCCAGGCATGGCTTTTAAAGATGGCTTCTCTTGTCATGTGCTTTGGTGGGGGAGGGGCGATTTGTTTGGTGGACCATGAGGCTCGGGGGATGGGCGGACAGTATTGTTGGATCCCTGTATGCTCCTTGAATTTTGTAATATGTTCAATGATCTATGTGAGGAATAGAAATGGATAAATACACATGTCCCCGTGAGTGTGTGCTTTAGTGGGTGAATGGGCAACCAGCATGGCTGTCCCATCACTGAGTCAAAGTTGGTAACCCTCTGTAAACCATAGCAGGCGTTTTAAATGATGTGACCTCACTGTGAATTTCTTAAATGGCTTGTTATGAAAGGTGATGCCACGGTGTGTACATGAACTTTGAGAAAAGTGTTTTTATTTTATGTTGTGTTTCATATAACTAACATATTTTTTTGAATGTGCTGTTTTAGTTGGCAAAATGTCAGATTTGAAGCAGCCTAAAATGCGGCTCTGGGGAGGGGTGACTAGTGTTGAATGCCTGTGCTGTGCTCATTATGAGGGGTTCCCACCATCCCTGTGCTCATTGTGAGGGGTTCCCACCATTCCTGTGCTCATTGTGAGGGGTTCCCACCATCCCTGTGCTCATTGTGAGGGGTTCCCACCATCCCTGTGCTCATTGTGAGGGGTTCCCACCATTCCTGTGCTGCGCTCATTATGAGGGGTTCCCACCATCCCTGTGCTCATTGTGAGGGGTTCCCACCATTCCTGTGCTGTGCTCATTATGAGGGGTTCACACCATATTTGAAGGAGCCTAAAGTGTGTGCCTTGTTGGTTGGTTGTTTTTAGAAAATGCTTTTGGTGTTTGTTTTTGATGTTCCATGTTTTGTCTTTGTGGAGAAAGATTCTAGGCAGGTTTTGAAAAACTGCATATGGCGGCCATTTTTGGCCTGTGGGTTGTCCTATAGGAGAAGGTGCAGCCACCTTTCTTTTGGGTATCATACCATGTGACTGTGCGGTGGAATTTCGCAGCCTTTGGGGCAGATTTTGATGTTTAGTGCGGTCTTTTCTGTGTTGGGATCTGGTGGAGAACATTTTTGTTTTCCTTTATGTGTGTGTAGTATGGTCTGTCCTTTGGTAAACAGGTGATTTGGAAGCGCAGTTAAATTGTTTTTTGCAAGCGTAAATGGCGCCATTGTTGCTTGGCTTGTTGTCGGCCATTTTTGAGATGCAGTTTAAGCGCTATCTTTGAATAGTGCTTTGGGTGCTAGGGCTAATTTATATACAGGATCTGACTAACCTACCGGCTGACTTTGCAGTGTAAGAGTGGAGGCTTTTGAAAAGACTCTGCTTTGCATGCACTGAATTTTGATGAATTATGGGACTGGTTTGAATGCATTTTTGTACACAGCGATGTGCGTTGTTTTTGGGTTTGAATATTTGGGAGTTTCCCTGTGGGCAATTCATTGTTTTTGAAGATCGTAGGGTCAGGAATGATCAACTCCTATTCTGCAGATGGGAGGAGATTGTTTTACCTTTTCTGAACCAAAAGAATTTTGTTTTAAAAGGAGAAGGGCAGAGGAGATTCAGTTCTGGCTTTGTTTACTACTGGATAATACTTCCAGGCAGGGCCGCTGATAGAAATCATGGGGCCCCATACAGCCTACCTGACGGGGCCCCCTTCAGCTCCACCCCTGGTCCCGCCTTTAGCTCCACCCCTGGCCCGCCTTGAAACTGTCTCTGCAGCACGTTACGGGATTGGCGGCATTGGTAGGCACCTGGAGCAGAGAACCGGGGTGGGGGGGGGGGCTGCCGTCTGAAATTGAAATTGACAAGCGGGAGGGGGGGGGGGGGCTGCTGCGAATTGAGAAGCGGAGGGGGGCCCTTTACAAATCATTAATACAAATGAAAAAATAAAAATAAAAAAATATATAAAATAAATAAATAAACACTTATAGAAATAAAAAAGGGGGGGTTGCCATTCAGGGCCCTGTGGACCTCTGGGCCCTTTAATAAAAAAAAAAAAAAGGGGGGTTTGCCACATGGAGACCTCATGAGCCCTTTAATATATATATATATATATATATATATATATATATATATATATATATATATATATATATATATATATATATATATATATGGAATAAAAAGAAAAAAAAATGAAATAAAATAATATGAAAAAAAAAGAATTTATAAAAAAAGAGGGATTGCCATCCGGGGCCCTGGGGACCTTTAAAAATAATATATATATATATATATATATATATATATATATGAAATAAAAAAATATATAAAAATGTATTTATTTTTTTATAAAAAAGGGGTATTTTCATCCCGGGCCCTGGGGATCTCCGAGCCCCTGGGGACCCCCGTACCCCTAAGAAAAAAAATGTCCCTTTAATAAAAATTTGAAAATATATATATATTAGAAAAAATATATATATTTTTTATAAAAAATAAATAAAAAAAAGGGGAGTTGTCATCTGGGACCCTGTGGGCCTCCGGGCCCCTGGGGACCTCCGGACCCCTTTTTTTTAAAGGGGGTTGCCATCCGGGCCCCTGCTGGCCCGGGGCCCCCTACAACAGGGCCAGTTGTACTGGCTTATCAGTGGCCCTGCTTCCAGGGGATATATGTGGTCCATGGAGTTTTTTGATGTGTTGAGACGAGGCAATGAAGATAGACTTCCCCCTCCCCTCCCTCTTCCTGTCATTATGTAAATAAACCAGTTTGGGGTTTACGAGCTGAGCATACAACAGGAAGTCCTTTTTCAGAATTTATATATAAGCAGGAAGTCAGTGGGAGGAGTTTTGAAGTCTTCTGAAAGATGAGCAATGAGATTTGTGTCCTTAAAGGACAACGGAAAATATTTTGGCGTTTGAAAGAGTGTTTAAAGTTTAGTTTCAGTCGTTCTTGTGAAGTGTTATACTGTAAATACAGTTTTGGGTATTTTAGAGCAAACAGGAGGGCTTCACCATTATTGTTGTATCATCTAGACGCAGGTAGAAAGAAGCCATAAAATTGTTTTGAAAAGTGGAGGATTTCATGGTGCGTTGTAGGTTGTCTGAAGAACACATTTAGGAGGCTTTATATCGTGAGACAGGTCGGGCCGTGTAGAATAAATTGGAATTCCTGTGCGCGATTGTATTAGCATAAATGTGAGGAGTATTAAGATAGCAGCCCGGTCAGGCAGTGTATAAAAATCAGAAATCAGGGTGTCGGTTATGATTATTAAGGCGCAAGCCATAACTGCTCCGAAAGTAAAGTGCAGGCTGCTCTGGACGCAGAGTCCGCCGAAAAAAAGGGATTTGTATCGTCATGGGATGTGCCGCCCATGCAGTGCACCAGTCAGACAGCTTCACCACATATGAAGTCTGGGTTTGGGGCTCCGGACATGAGACCCCTTAAAGAATGACGTAGGTGGTCAGAGGGTACAGTAAGCTGTACTCCCTTGGAAGGTACTCTGGCTGGAGGTACGAGACCTCAGAATAAAGATACCTTGAATGTAGTTCAGATGTGGCTTCATAAATCTGTAATGATGAGTGTGGATAGAGGTGTGGTACACGCTTTGGTGACCCTCAGAGGGGGACGTTGTATAGCTGGTCTATGCAAGGCTCTCACGCTGTTCTCATATTTTCCCCATTGTATTTTCTTCTATTACTGAAAGTGAAGGCAGATTTCCAAGTGGTTTTTGTTTTTTTTGGATACTATGAATATCTCCCCCACATTTGTATATGAATGTTTGTATGTAGTAACGTGAATTCACTCACGAATTTACGGCGGTGATCCTCCAATGCGTCGCGGCTGTTGAATTTTTGTAGGAACGAGGAAAGTAAGGGTTACAGAGGGTTTTGTTTGAATCGGTTTTGAAAGAAAGTAATTGAAAATTTACAGGAATGTCATTTTTGTTTGCCATTCTCTGCAGGATAAATATGAGGGATGAAGTAATGATTTCTGCTTATAAGTATTTTTCAGGTCCAAGAAGTTTCTGGAAGTGTTTGTACATAGAGAGCAGGTGTATGTAGGCAGCTGTACACATGGATAAATACGAGTCTAAGGAGGTTAAAGTATCATAGGCTACTCCATTGTTTCTTCTTCCTCCAGTCTGTAATGAGGAAAAAAATGGGGGGATAAATAAATGTAAAAGTGACAGTTTTTCAAACTAATAACACTAATCTTTCTAATTCTAAATCAAGTTTGTGCCAAGACTGTCTTTCTTTGATAGAATTTGAATCGGCAAGCAGCAGTCTAGCGAAGTAGGTTCCCATCTTAGATGAAGAACCTGTCAATAGCTCCAGGTATTACAGGCGGTGGTAAGCAATTACAGGCGACGGTGAGACACGCACAGATTGTGCAGTGAACACAGTCCGGAGGTTGGGGTTATTGTCATAAGGTTTGTTTGGAGGTCAACCGAAACCAGGGTCGTACTCCCCTCATCAGCTGTCACGTCTATTCTCAGGTGATGGGGTGAGTGCGATCACTGTAACATGAACTTCAAAAGGGTTCAGGAGTCTCTCCTGGAACCTGACACGGTAATTGGTTTTCAATTTTCCCAACCAGGTGACTGGGTTGTTTGTAAAGAAGCTTGATGGATGAGACCACGCCAGCCACTGCAAGAAGCGGCTCAACCACATCAAAGAAATGAGTAGTATCTTTGTTTATTTTGTATTTTTTTTTTTAGTAAATTTTAGCAGAGGTAACGATGAAATACATCCCAAGTTATTGTGTATAGGAAAAAATACTGCGCTGGTCAATTTAAACATACATGGTATGAGACCAGCCACGAATGAATAAAAAACATAAAAAATAACAAAAATAAAAATAACTAGTGAAAAACAAAAAAACAAGCTGCTGCAACTCATATGTTAGATGGACATAAATACAAATGGTTGTGAAAAAAGCTGTGCTGCAAAATGTGAAACAATATCAACGTGACGTTCAAATATAAATAGGTGCTACATGCACAGAACACTAGTGAAATCTGAGAAAAACCAATGAAAAGTGCAAAGTCCATATGAGTGGAAAGATCTCAGAGAAAATCGAAAAGAGGGCAGAAAATTCTCCAAATGGGTGAAAAGTATCCTGGCAGTATCCCGTGAATCTGTAAGACAGATGATAGTGTCCTCCACCAGTTATATCCTAGCTGCTTACCAGATGATTGAAATAATCAAGCATGTAGCCAAGTAAAACCACCGAGACAGTTTCCAGGATCTCCAGGGTACGTTTTTCACTTTCACAAGTCAGACCACTCAATCTCCATAGTGTAACCCAAAAGAGAGAAGGCTGACATAGTGTATTACCATAAAAAGGGTTTTTATTGTTAAAAAGTATTGCACTTACAATTATGCAGTAAAAATCGTGCGTGTCGTGTGTTTAGCCGGCCGGCTGTACTGTCCGCTCGTCCTTCCGGATAGACAGCGCAAATCGTGGTGACGTCAGCACGCCGCTCTTCCCAACGCCGCTTCGTCCAATGACTTCTTCCAGGGGTACTCCTGGAAGAAGTCATTGGACAAAACGGCGTTGGGAAGAGCGGCGTGCTGACGTCACCACGATTTGCGCTGTCTATCCGGATACTGGGAATTGGAGTTCAGGCCCATATGGATAAGGTTTGGGTCCCTGCAAGGCAGAGCCAGAGCTGTAACTAAGTGAAGGTTGGGAGTCCTTTGAAGGGTCTGGGAATCTGAGGGGATTTAATTTTTATTTTACAGCAGATCGTGGTTGATGAAAATGGGATTATATATACTCATGTCGTTTTTATTTCTATTCTTTCTATGTCGTGATGAGGCGCTCCTGTTGCCTGATTGGACGCATGACCAGACCTGGAGCAGATGACCACATCTTCCTTGATGAGTCGCCCCGAAGCCGGACCCACGTACAAGACAGAGGACCCCAGACCGATCTGCGATTACTACAGCTCACCAAGTTGTGTCCTCCTTATAAGTCATCCCTCCTGAAGAACAGAGTCTACATGTCAAGCCGTGTTTTCCTTTTATGAACCCATATGGACAGTAAGGACTGATTCATTTCCAGGTGTAAAGAAGAAGATCATCGTGGGACACTTGGGAGAATATGACAAAAAAGGGAGGACTGTTGTGGAAAATTCTATAAATGTATGTTGTCAGATGTCCCCCCAGTGTCGGTTTTGCTGTAACGCGCTCAGGTGAGCAAATTCACGCATACAGACGTTGGTGGAAGGCCTTCGGCGCAAACACCTTTTCATGGACACAGCAGATTTGCAAGCTCCTTTTAGGGATGCCTCAGCAAGGGACTGGCCACTTCTTGTCGACTGCATTAAATGACTCAGAGTGGACAGATCTGCGTACATGGAAACTGTAGCATAACTATACGAAAATTATGGTTATCTGATCCATGATTTAAGTATGGTTTGCAACAATGGCAATGGTGGTTTGCACACGGCTCTGTGCAGCCATGCTTTCTGATTCCTTTGTGTCTCACAGAGCATGGTGACTGCCCCCAGCCGTTTGTATACATCACTACTAAGCATTGTTTGAATCACATGTCTGTGATTGGTTCTTTTGAAAGTATACAACATGTCTGATTGGCTGTTTTGTGAAGCCACACCTTTTGTTACTGATGTTGACCCTATATAATAAAGAAACAAGCTGCTGGAAGTCAGTGATGACTGAGAGCGATGGATGAGGACAGATGGTGTGAGGTCCCTTGACTTGTATGAATGGCAGAGAATGAATGGTAAGTGAATTTATTTAGTTTAAATATGGATTATTTCATTAAGATGAATTACAGAAAATATATCTGTCTGTCTGCTCTGCAAACAGACAGAATTTCTACTACACTAAGATAGGCCTGAATTTTGCAAAATACGACCGACATAAGTCTCCTTACGCCGTCGTATCTTGGGTGCACATTTACACTGGCTGCAAGGGGCGCTTCCGTAGATTTACGCGTCGAATATGCAAATGACCTAGATACGCCGATTCACGAACGTACTTGCGCCCGTCGGATTTAGCTACGTAAGGCTTACGTCCGGCGTAAGTTTACCCCTCATAAATCAGGGGTAAGTCATGTTATGGTATGGTCGTTT
This sequence comes from Rana temporaria, assembly GCF_905171775.1. Lineage (NCBI taxonomy): Eukaryota > Metazoa > Chordata > Amphibia > Anura > Ranidae > Rana > Rana temporaria. The sequence continues at coordinate 101,817,098 of NC_053499.1, forward strand.
GCGTAAGTCGTACGTGAATGGGGCTGGGCGTAGGTTACATTCACATCGAAAGCATTGAGCCAACGTATCTTAAGGAGTATTTGCGACGTGATTCTGAGCATGCGTGTGCATGCACCGTTCGATATGCCATTCATTTACATGGGGTCACGCTTCATTATAATACAACACGCCCACTGCCTTGCTACTTTGAATTACGCGGGCTTTCGCCGGCCCATTTACGTTATGCCGGCGTACATATGGGAGCAAGTGCTTTGTGAATACAGTACTTGCCTCTCTACGTTACGTCGGTATAGCGCATATGAGATGCGCTACGCCCGCTCAAAGATACGCCAATGTATCTGAATCCCGGCCATAGTATTTTGAATCAAGCTGTAACCACTGTGTTATGCTCTGGGTGCTGTTTCCCGTCCTTGGAGGGTTCCCCTGTCTCAACCCTGGGGGAGACATCATGCCCGAACCCTCTTTTTCTTGGCAGATACCGTACCTGGCCTTGAGGCTGTATAGTAAGTCTCCCAACTGTCTCCATCTTGTTGGGACATAGTCCCTGTCCTCCCCTATTCATAAGGCATTATTATTTATCCTTGTTTTTTTTTCTTTCCAGTATATTACTTTAAAACACTCCTGATGAATGGCTGAAATGCCTGGAAATGTGTAGAGTGCCACTAGATGCCAACAGTTTCCTGTCTATATTTCATATGTTTTTAAATTGATTTATTTTACCATGTATATCTGCCATGTCTGTTTTTTATTTTTGTATTGCATGCTACGAGCAGCATATTTAGAGTAAGTCTTGTGACTACCGATCTATTTGATACAACATTTTTGATATGTATTTAAGATTGTAATGTACTGTTACTTAATTTTTATGTTATTATTCCCTTTGACATGGCGTTCCCTCATTTAAAGTCCCACAAACCCTTCTCTTGTATATTCCAAATCAGAGATGGAGGCCGCTGTAACGGTCACCACCGTTTATGACCTTCCATCAACTACGACAGCTCATCTGACACTCCAACCGTCCAACAGACATCAGACATCCCATTTCCCAGAATAACGAGACTTGCTCTGTTACTGGTTTCAAATGTATGACAACTTTAATGGCTAGCTCTCAAGTTTATATACAGTTTTCAAGGCATGCTTCAGTGATCACAGGAACAATCAAACTCTCCACCCACACACTGGGGGGCTTCAATACACCTTCAGATGGCTAATTGCTAAACATTCTAGACATGTCGGCGCCGGTCTATAATTATCATGACCTAATCACTCCACCAGAGAAGTCACATTCCTTCATTAACAGAATTCCAACAAAACACCATCACACAATTATTTCTTCTCAATCCACATCTTTAGACAGACGGTCCGTCTCTGACAGAAAGGTATTCACACCTCTGAGCATCAATAGGCTTTAAACAGTGTTATCACACAATGAAAGGCCTTTCAAGAGCCAGCCTTATTTAACATGTCAACAGTCTACACAGAGAGATGAGTCATAGAATATTCTTTGCAATCATTAACCACTTAACCCCCGGACCATATTGCTGGTCAAAGATCAGAGTACTTTTTGCGATTTGGCACTGCGTCGCTTTAACTGACAATTGCGCGGTCATGCGACGTGGCTCCCAAACAAAATTGGCGTCCTTTTTTTCCCACAAATAGAGCTTTCTTTTGGTGGTATTTGATCACCTCTGTGGTTTTTAGTCTTTGTACTATAAACAAAAATAAAGCGACAATTTTGAAAAAAAATAATATTTTTTACTTTTTGCTGTAATAAATATTCCCCAAAAATATATAAAAAAACTATTTTTTCCTCAGTTTAGGCCGATACGTATTCTTCTACATATTTTTCGTAAAAAAAATTGCAATAAGCGTTTATTGATTGGTTTGCGCAAAAGTTATAGCGTTAACAAAATAGGGGGTATTTTAATGGCATTTTTATTAATATTTTTTTTTACTAGTAATGGCGGCGATCAGCGATTTCTTTCAGTACTGCGACATTATGGCGGACACTTCGGACACGTTTGACACATTTTTGGGACCATTGGCATTTTTATAGCGATCAGTGCTATAAAAATGCATTGGATTACTATAAAAATGCCACTGGCAGTGAAGGGGTTAACACTAGGGGGCGGGGAAGGGGTTAAGTATGTCCCTGGGTGTGTTCTTACTGTGGGGGAGGTGGCCTCACTAGGGGAAATCACTGATCCTCTGTTCATACATTGTATGAACAGAGGATTAGCATTTCCCCCCTGACAGGACCGGGAGCTGTGTGTTTACACACACAGCTCCCAGTCCCCGCTCTGTAACGAGCGATCGCGTGTGCCCGGCGGCGATCACGCCCGCCGGGCATGCGCACGGGAGTTGGGGCACAGGTAGTCACTGTGTGGGCTTCAGCGGGGCACATCGGGGCGTACGCAGAAACAAGGGGGGCCAAATCATTCCCCAGTAGTACATCTGCTGGCAAATCCTTCATCACCCCCACATTCACATGTCCCGAACCAACCCCCCAATCCAGGTGAACCCGGGCAACGGGTAGCCGGAAGACGGTGCCTCCCGCTACTCTTACAGCTACAATGTCTCCGGTGTGCTGGCTCTCTGGGATGAGTTTCTTCTGTAGCAGTGTCATCCTGGCCCCAGTATTGCGTAGTCCATTGGCTACCTTTCCATTGACCCAGACAGTCTGCCTGTGTTGCTGCCTGTTGTCCTGGTTAGTTGCTTGTATCGGATCTGCCTCGTGCAGAACGCCCCAATGTTCTTCCACCTCAACGCAGTGGGCCGCAGGCATGGGTGTGCGGGGGTTCCCCCTTTCTGGCTGTCTCCATGACTGTGACTGCCTGGGTGGATTCAATGGACAGTCTAGCTTTCTGTGTCCCAGCTGTTTACACCCAAAACACCTGATGGGCTGGGAGTTGAACCTGGGCTGCTGAGGATAAGTGGCCGCTGGAGGTGGTGTTGTAGGACGGTCCGACTGGGGTTTGTAGGCAATAGCCGGCGGGGGTGCTGCTGATTGATAATCCACCCGAGCTGTTGTCTTGACCACAGAGTTGTCCAGTTTGCGGGCGTCTGTGTATTCGTCCACCAGGCGAGCTGCTTCAGACAAGGAGAAAGGGTTTCTGTCCCGGACCCACTCTCTGACTTCCCGGGACAGTTTGTCAAAGAAGTGCTCCAGCAGGAACACCTGCAGCACCTCTTCCCCGGATACTGCTTGGCATCCATCGACCCAGTGGGATGCTGTGCGGTGTAGGCGGCATGCCCACTCGGTATATGAGTCTCCAGTCTGCTTGCTCGTCTCTCGGAACCGCCTCCGGTATGCCTCCGGTGTGACAGCATACCTGGCCAAAAGTGCTTCTTTTACCAGTCCATAGTTCATAATATCCTTGTCTGGGATGGCCCTGAACGCTTCACTGGCCCGGCCGGACAATTTCCCAGACAAAATGGTAACCCATTCCTCTGTAGGCACCCGGTGTAGGGCATATTGCCGTTCAAAATCAGCAAGGTACCCATCAATCTCCCCTTCAGTTTCAATGAAGTTCTTAAAAGCAGCAAAATGTATCTTTCTCCTTTCAGTTGGTGCTGCTGTGACTTCTGCTGCTGCAGAACCTTTTTGCCGTAGCCAATTTGCGTCCACAGCAGCTATAACTCGGTCTATGATCTCCGGTGGAGGGTTAGGACCATAGTGTGCCAGTCTTAGTTCGACAGCCCGATCAAAACTTGCCTCCTCCGGGGTCCTGTCTGTTACGCTGGGCCTTTCCGTTAAGTTGGGTCTTTCAGCTCCATCCATTTGGACAAGTTCTGTGATCATGTCCATCTTCTAAGGCCCCGTACACACGACCGACCATGTCCGCTGAAACTGGTCCGCAGACCAGTTTCAGTGGACATGTTCGGTCGTCTGTACGTCCGACCGGACAATTTTCCTGCAGATCGGACAGGTTTCCAGCGGACAAATGTTTCTTAGCATGCTAAGAAACATGTCCGCTGGAAGCCTGTCCGTCAGACCGTACATGTCCGCTCGGCCGAAAGCCCTCGCATTCGTCGAAGTGATTCGACGCATGCGTGGAAGCATTGACCTTCCAGGGCCGCGCACGTCACCGCGTATCATGTCCGTGCGGATTTCTGTCTGATGGTGTGTACAACCATCAGACAGAAATCTCTGAGCGGACAGTCCATCCGTGTGTGCGAGGCCTTATGGTTGCTGGCTGGTCTGCCACGGTTCTCCAGTAGTCCTTGTAGCTGTCCTTTAAGCGATGGAATTATCCCACTGCTGCCACCACTGTAACGGTCACCACCGTTTACGACCTCCCATCAACTACGACAGCTCATCTGACACTCCAACCGTCCAACAGACATCAGACATCCCATTTCCCAGAATAACGAGACTTGCTCTGTTACTGGTTTCAAATGTATGACAACTTTAATGGCTAGCTCTCAAGTTTATATACAGTTTTCAAGGCATGCTTTAGTGATCACAGGAACAATCAAACTCTCCACCCACACACTGGGGGGGCTTCAATACACCTTCAGATGGCTAATTGCTAAACATTCTAGACATGTCGGCGCCGGTCTGGAATTATCATGACCTAATTGTAACGGCTACCCGGGCTAGTGAGAGGGTATCAGCCGTTGGAGACGTCCTTTTTCCTGGCAAGCTGCGATATGTAAGTACCGCCGGTATCCCCATACACGAGATCCAGAGAGAGAGAGAGTCCCCCTTTCAAGAACGAGACAAGGCTGCGTTTGAGGGGTCAAACAAGACTGTTTAATGGGGCATTTCACCTAGCTTATATGTGCTTACAACTGTTACAGGAACAATGACAATCTCCGCCCCCCCTTCACACAGATACTTTGAAATAATGACATCTCCTTGAATCAATCAGTCTCTAGACATTCCGGCACCGAGATCCACTTAACATGACCTGGCCAGGCACATTCCTTTCTCAATAGAATTCAATAAACCTTTAGAACAATACACACTCACAGATGATCACGTTAGCATACACCTGGCAGGAGGCTGTTAACTGGTAATACACAACAGAGAGTCAATTAGCATTTAGCAGTGAAAAAGTCACTCTACAATTAACCCTTTGAGCTCAGAATATAATGTGGTAAATCCAATTGTAACAAGTCATGCAGTCCTTTGTAGGCAGAATAGTTCATAGGTCCGTTACACTAATCACTCCACCAGAGAAGTCACATTCCTTCATTAACAGAATTCAAACAAAACACCATCGCACAATGATTTCTTCTCAATCCACATCTTTAGACAGACAGTCCGTCTCCGACAGAAAGGTATTCACACCTCTGAGCATCAATAGGCTTTAAACAGTGTTATCACACAATGAAAGGCCTTTCAAGAGCCAGCCTTATTTAACATGTCAAAAGTCTACACAGAGAGATGAGTCATAGAATATTCTTTGCAGACATTAAGGAATATACTGTAGATCACTGTCCACGCCAAAACAATCCAACATATGTCCCCCATCTCCTGGCTCAATCTGTGCCCAAAAGTCACTCCTGTTACAGCCGCCATGTGTTTTATTAGTGTGTGTGTCAGGTCACATTAATTATGTTCAACAGAGGTGTCCAATTTGTCTGAACAGTCTTTCCCTGAAGATTGGCTTTCCAGAGGATTGTTGTCACGTTTTCTGTATATCCTGTGTTCTTAAATAGCGTGAAACCTCTTCATCCTGCCCTGTTGACCGCAAACCCTTTCAAGCCGTGTATAAAATAGATCCAGTTGGTGGATGCACCAAGATCTATGCTGTGGCAAGAACACAAAAAGAAAACTGCAGCTGCAACCTGTGCCAGTGGTGCTGTACAAAAGAGAAGATATGCTTTAGAACGAATGTTATGAAGCAATACTGCTAGAATTAGGAGAAATGGAAGTGAAAAGATGTACTACAATCAAGCCTGCCAGCTTTTTTCCTAGAGAGAGAAGAAGACCTCGATGAGGAGGGTGATCAAATTTGCTTAAAATTTATGGAAGAAGAAATGCAGCAAATCTCCCCAGTAAAGGACACTCCTCTTGAAAATTCTGATCGAATCCTGTTTGCAGAGGGTTCACACCTGTACAAAGATGGTGTCCCAAGAATGGCATATGCGGTGACAACATTGGAGGAAGTGATTGAGACCCAACTACTCCCTTGATCACTTTCAGCGCTGGTTGCCAAAGTGGTAGCACTCACAAGAGCCTGTGAGACTGCAAAGGATCAAACAGCCAACATCTACACTGATAGCAAGCATGCTGTCAAAGTAGTCCATGATTATGGACCCCTAAGGAAGAACAGAATATTCACAATTGCTGCAAGAGAACCAATTCAAAACTGGAAATATGTTCAAGAACTTTTTTAAGCATTCACCCTCCTAAAGGAAGTAGCCATCCTGAAGGTCAAGGCACATACTGGAGGACAACCCTGATCATACTGCCAGGAAGACTGCTGAAACACCAATGGAAGCAATCATGACCCTAATCACTGATTTTGCAAAGGAATAAGAAGTAGCCTGTAACAGACTGAAGGAAAAGAAGAGAACAAATACTGAAAGTAAAGGAACTGATTAAGAAATTGCAAGAATCCGCACCTGATGATTGGTATGAAATCATGTAAAGGAACGACGCAAAGAAGGATCAAGATGGATTTTTGTGCAAGGAAAATTGAATATGTGTCCCATCTCAAATGGAGAAGATGATCATGCCACTAGCCCATGGACTGAGTCATGTATTTCCTAAGGCAATGGAGAGAAACATAAGTAAGGCTGGATGGTTTATTCGATACTCCAGAAATGCATGTCAAGACTTTGTTGAGGGATGCATAATCTGTGCTAAAAATAACTCAGGAAAACCGACCAGAGTAACACAAAGACATTGGGCCAAGTCACTGTTCCTTTTCCAAAGATTTTAGATTGATTGAAACCCAATTGCCCAAATCAGGCCAATATCAATATGTTTTGTTGTGTGTAGACATGTTTCAAGCTGAATAGAAGCCTGACTGGTGGCTAAAGCAAATGCCAAGACAACAACAAAGAAGCTCCTTTCTGAAGTAATATGCTGCTTGGAGTCCCTGAAACCAGAGAGAATGACAAAGGAACACATTTCACTGGACAGATCATGCAAATTACATGCAAGGATTTGGCAATTGAGCAGGCCTTCCACGCCCCCTATCATCCTCAGAGTTCAAGGAAGGTAGAAAAACATAGTGGAATCAAAAAGGCAGGCTAGCTAAATTAATACAGGAAAAGGAAAGACGGGTCAGTAAAGAAACAATGGTCAGAACTGTTGCCTCAGGTTCTTTACAACATCATGATTACTCCTATTTATAGGTCAGAGAATTTAAGCCCTAAGATTCTGTTTTTGGGGCCCACCTAAGACAGGGTTGTATTTTCCACATCAGACTGCTGTAATGTATAATGATTTTGTTCTGTTATGTAATGTCTAATACAAGCAACAAACTGCGATGCACAAGCTTGTTTTTTAATAAATTCCAGATCCAGATCAAGTAACTGGAACACATGATTTACAGCCAGGTGATTGGGTCCTAGTAAAAGAACATGTAAAAGTACCTTTGGGACCAAAGTCTGAAGGACCCTACCAAGTGTCCCTGACAACTGCCACAGCTGTAAAGTGATGTGGATGCATGCCAGCGGATGCAAGAAAGTACAGCTAATTTGAAAAGATGTGTAAACTACTGTTATGCCTTTGCTTAATATTAGCAGTCAAGGCTATAGAGGAAAATCACCTGTACAAATTACACATGCTAACAGGCATAAGGAATAATTTGAGTAATTGCTAGATATGTTCACATAGGCCAGACAGTTAAAAAAAAGGCACACACCTAGTACTCATTTAACCACTTGCTTACTGGGTACATATACCCCCTTCCTACCCAGGCGAAATTTCAGTTTTCAGCACTGCGTCGCTTTAAATTAAAACTGCGCGGTCGTGCGACGTGCCTCCCAAACAAAATTTACGTCCTTTTTTTCCCACAAATAGAGTTTTCTTTTGGTGGTATTTGATCACCTCTGCGTTTCTTATTTTTTGCGCTATAAACAAAAGAAGGGCGGCAGATTTGGAAAAAAAACACAATATTTTTTACTTTTTGCTGTAATAAATATCCCATTTTTAAAAAAAATATATATATTTTTTTCTCAGTTTAGGCCGATACGTATTCTACATATTTTTGGTTAAACAAAAAAAATCGCAATAAGCGTATAGTGATTGGTTTGCGCAAAAGTTATTGGGCCAAATCCTCAAAAGAGATACGACGGAGTAACTACTGTTACTCCGTCGTATCCCTGGTCCTAACTATGGAACTGATCCACAGAATCAGTTTCCCATAGTTAGGACGAAGATCCGACATGTGTAATTGAATTACACTGTCGGATCTTAGGATGCAGTACCGCATCCACCGCTGGGGGCATTTCGCGTCGAAATGCCGCCTCGGGTATGCAAATTAGGACTTACGGAGATCCACGAAGCTTTTCAGCTTCGTTTTTTCTCCGTAAGTTTTATTTTGCAAACGCAAAATTAGGGCTGCTTTTACAAGGTGTAAACTGTTTACACCTTGTAAAAACAGACCTTTCTTGCTCACGACGCGATTTTTTTTTAAATTTCAAATTTTTTTTTGGCGCCGTATCTTTTTTTTTACCCGACGCAACTTTATTGTCCCGTCGCAATTCACAAAGCCCGACGTAACGTAATTTCGCGCTATGCACGTCGGGAAAATGACATCACGAGCATGCGCAGTACGGCCGGCGCGGGAGCGCGCCTCATTTAAATGGTATTCGCCCCCTGGAGAAGAGGAACGCCTTGCGCCGGCCGGATTTAAGTTACACCGCTCAAAATTTCTAGGTAAGTGCTTTGTGGATCGGGCACTTAGTTAGAGATTTTGCGGCGGTGTAACTTAAATGGAAAAAGTTACGTTGCGCCAGTTTTTTGAGGATTAGGCCCATAGTGGCTACAATATAGGGGATAAAATTCTGTTTTTTTTTTATTTTATTTTTTTACTAGTTATACGGCGATCTGCGAATTTTGGCAGGACTGCGATATTGCGGCGGACACATTGGACACTTTTGACACATTTTTGGGACCATTCACATTAATACAGCGAACAGTGCTATAAAAATGCATTGATTACTGTATAAATGTGACAGGCAGGGAAGGGGTTAACATTAGGGGGCGAGGAAGGGGTTAAATGTGTATCCTGGGAGTGATTCTTACTTTGGGGGAGGGTGACTGACTGGGGGAGGTGACCGATGCTGTGTCCCTATGTACAAGGGACACCGCATCTGTTTCTCTCCCTGACAGGACGTGGAGCTCTGTGTTTACACACAGAGCTCCACGTCCCTGCTAGGGGCAGCCAATGCTAAAGTATACCCTCCGTTCCCGCGTCGTGAAATTTGAATTTCACGCTGTTTGAGTAAGTGATACGTGAATGGCGCTGGACGCCATTCACGTTCACTTTGAAGCAAATGACGTCCTTGCGACGTCATTTGCCGCAATGCACGTCGGGAAAGTTTCCAGACGGCGCATACGCTTTACGATCGGCGCACGCTTTTTACATTGTGCGCGCTTACGCCAGGCAATTTTGGGCAGCGCAAAATATTTGCGGGGGCGCAGGGCAAAATCGTTGCCCTGCGCCTCTGCAAATAGAGCGCAGATCTCTTTGAATCCGGGCCAAAGTTTTTTTTTTTCAGACGTACACCTATCGGACCACTACTCTCTCGGCGCCGCTGGAGCCTGCTCACTCCATCACGCAGCTACCCCTCCCCCGACAAAACAGAAGTCCTCAAAAAAAAAAACTGAGAAACCCTGAGAGCCCCCACTGAATAAATGATAGAGGGAGCTGCCTGTATAGGTGCGCGTAACTGCTCATAAACTCTGCTTGGACTGTTTGCATCCCGTTAACCAGGTCTGGTTTCCCCTAAAAGTGTGCTTACTTGCTGGGGCGCACTGCTTGTGATGCCGCTTGTATCACCGCCTGTAACGCCGTTTAGATTCCCCGTGCTTGGGCGGGCTTCTGTGCTCTGGTGACCGGCTGGGGAATGCTAAGAGGCTGGAGTTCGTCGGCAGAAGTTAGGACAGTCCTGGCCGAGACACGTGGTGTCTGATGCAGAGACCAAACGGGGCACCTGGGAAGTGTAGTCTCTGAGATCTGTTTTTTAACTTCAATACTTTTTTTTTATTGTTTCCATACAAATACAAAGAAAAATTTACAGATCCATTTTTTTTATATACTTAGTGCATTTTATGTGCATACAAAAAATTAATTGCAAAAATTAAAAATGTCCATTCATCCCGTTCCCACCCCTCCCCTCCCTCCCTCCCTCCTATCTTGCTTTTAAAGTGCATACACGTTTTTAGTTCCATTCTTTTCCTTAGATTATTCTTTGCCCATTTTTCCTTGATTTAAAGTGAGCGGCCTATTTTACATAACCAATGCTCCCATATTGCCTTAAATTTTTTGAGGTTACCCCTTCTAATCCATGTTCCCCTTTCCTTCCCAATTGTGCTATTCATTACATTAACCCATTCCTCTGCTGTGGGTGGATTTTGTGCTTGCCATTTTAGTGCTATTAGTTTCCTCGCCTGAAACAGGCATCTTATAACTGCTTCTAATGTATCCCTCTGCCTCATTCTCTCCTCAATGCATCCTAATAGGCAGACCCTGGCTTCAAGTTCCAGAGTAACACTGAAGGTTGCATTTATAGTGTCCAAAATTTTAACCCAATATCTATGCAATTTTGGACATTTCCACATCATGTGGATGATCCCTGTATTTTGACATCTGGGACATTTATCATCCAGCTTCCATCCAAATCCATATAATTTCTTTGGGGTATAGTAGACCCTGTGTAGGAGGAATAAATGGGAGACCTGTTGTGACGGGGCTAATGAGACCCTTGTCCCTAGTTCCAGTATCCTGTCCCATTGGTCGTTCGTTAAAGGTCCAATATCCTCCTCCCATCTCTGTTTGTTCCTGCTCAACTTCTCTTTTCCTATTAACTGATCACTAATCTGTTCATATAATTCTGAAATAAGACCTTTCAGAACCCCCACCTTGATTAGTCTTTGGAGATGCGTGAGCTTTTGCCATCTTATCGGCTGTAATTTAAATTGGGCTTGTAGTGCGTGTCTAACCTGTAAATAAGTAAAAAACATGGAGTTTGGGATGCTATATTTACTGCTTAGCTCTGAGAAGGGTTTTAATGTGCAACCTGTATACAATTGTACCACTCTGGTTATCCCCGTTTATCCCATTCTTTTAGTTTCCCCATGGCCAGAATTTCTTTTAGATTATTATTGTCCCATAATGGGGAATATTCTGTTAATCCTTTATAGCCCAAAGCTAATTTTGCTGCTTGCCATATTCTTACCACCATCTTTACTGTAAGATTTTTCACCGAGAAGGAGTTGGCCTCCAAGGTCTCTATTACAGATCTATGAGGAGATCCTCTTAGTATCATTTTGCGTTTCCTCCCCCCTCTATACTACACCCCCCCAAGTGCTGCAACTGTGCCGCCAAAAAGTAACTATAAGGGTGTGGGACCGCTAATCCTCCTCTATTTGTTGGTAATTGCAACGTTCGGAGACTGATCCTTGCTTTTCCCTTTTTCCAAATTAGGGTCCTAAAGAGGGTCTCTATCTTTTTAAACCATCGGTTATCAATCCATACTGGGGAGTTGTGGAGTATATAGAGCAATTGTGGCATCCATATCATTTTGATTAAATTACTGCGTCCGGCCACCGATAGCGGCAAATGTCCCCATATATCCGCTTTGCGTTTAAATTTACCCAGAAGTGGCACTAGGTTATTATTTATAAATTGTTCTGGGTTACATGTTACCACAATGCCTAGATACTCCATCTTCTTCCCAATTTTTAATTGAGGAGTTCCTATTCCATCCATATTGCTTACCGGGTCCACTAATAAGAGTGTTGACTTTTCCCAATTTATTACTAGGCCCGAGAATCGTCCGAACGCTTCTACTGTTTGAACTGCAGTTTTAAGGGAGGTTGTAGAGTTGCCCAAAAAAAGAAGTATATCGTCCGCATAAAGTGCGACTTTTTCCTCCTCTGCTCCTCTCTGAAACCCCTTTATTTCCTGTCTTGCTCTAATAGCAATCGCCAAAGGCTAAATTGCCAGGGCGAAGAGGAGGGGGGACAATGGACATCCCTGTCTCGTTCCCCTTTCCAATTCAAACGACTGTGAAACTTCATTATTTATTTTTATTTTGGCCCTTGGGGAATTATACAATAGCTTTATCCATTTAATAAAAGATGGACCAAACCCGAACTTCTCCAGAGCATGCCAGAGATAGTCCCACTCCAAACTATCAAAGGCCTTGGTGGCATCCAATGATAGAATAGATCTATCTCCCACATTCTCCGTTGGAGTCTGTAAGTTTAGGTACAGCCTTCTTATGTTTATACTCGTGGACCGATTTGGAATAAATCCAGATTGGTCTGGGTGTATTAATTTCTGAATATATTTGTTTATTCTCGTTGCCAATACCTTAGACAATATTTTTACATCTGAACAAAGCAAAGATATAGGTCTATAAGATGATGTATCTAGTTGATCCTCCCCTTCCTTCTGGAGCACTATAATAATTGCTTCCATAATTGAGGGGGGTAGCCTTCCTCCTTCTATCGCCCAGTTCAGCGTTTTTAGTAATTCCGGGAGCAGCACCTCACCATATTGGCCCAGATTCAGGTAGAATGGAGCAATATTTGCGTGGGTAAAGAGCAAAGATTTTTCTCTGCGCCCACGCAAATATTTAGATTTGCCCAGCGATTCACGGAGCAGTAGCTCCGTAAATTGCGCGGGCGCTATGCTAATTAGCCCTGCGTAAGGGCGCCTAATGTAAATGATCCCGCCGGGGGCGGGAATCATTTAAATTAGGAGCGCTCCCGCGCCAAGCTAACAGCGCATGCTCCGTCGGGAAACTTTCCCGACGTGCATTGCGGCAAATGACGTCGCAAGGACGTCATTTGCTTCTAAGTGAACGTGAATGGCGTCCAGCGCCATTCACGAATCACTTACGTAACCGACGTGAAATTAAAATTTCACGAGCGGGAAGCGCAGCTATACTTTAGCATATAGCAGGAGCAACCTTGCGCTAAAGTTGCCGTACGGAAACTCCGTACCTTGCGTGCCCAGGGCCCGGGCAACTTTTGTGAATTGGTGGTAGTATGCAATTTGCATACTATACGCCGATCACAATGGCCGCGTCCCCTAGCGGCCAACGCAAGAATGCAGCCTGGGATGTGAAGGCATAAGGAGGCTTATGTCTGTCAGATCCTAGGCTGCATTCGGTGTAACGAGGTTCCTGAATCAGGATCACTCGTTACACCGGAGCAAGTAAGCACTTGCGCCGCGCAACCTATGGTTGCGCGGGCGCAAGTGCTTCTTGAATCTGGGCCATTGTTTGTAAATCTCCGCTGGCAGGCCATCTGGCCCTGGGGACTTTTGATTGGAGAGTCCTTTGACTGCCTGTTGTAATTCCAATAATGTAATTGGGGATTCCATAGCATTTCTGTCTTCCTCTGATAGAACTGGGGTTCCTATTCCTCTAAAGAATTCTTCCATCTGCACTTTAGCTTCCCCCTTTTTTGATCTATATAAATCTTTGTAGTAAGCTGCAAACGTGTCCACTATTGCAGATGTTTCAAATGATATCCCACCCCCTGCCGTCCTAACTGCTGGAACTTTAGAGGGTGCCATATTAGTTTTCGCTAGGAGGGCCAAAGTATGGCCCACACTTTTCCCCTCCGAAAAAGCGCTCTGCTCCTGAAATAGACGCTTATTTTCAACTTTCTTATTAACCACTAACTTATATTCCTGTTGCTTCTCCAACCATAGTTGTTGTTTAGACGGTGTTGGGTTTTCCACATATTGCTTTTCAGCCTCTAGGACCTCTTCCCTGATTTTCTCCTCCCATTCCCTTGAGTTTCTCTTAATCTTAGCTACCTGCTGGATCAATATACCCCTGAGGAATGCCTTTAGGGCGTCCCACACCACTCCCTCTGGCGCTGTCCCTGTGTTAAAGTCCAGGAATTCCCTTAATTTGATGCTAATCTCTTCTGGCTTCCCCGTCACTTCTAGCCAGAAGGGACTTATTTTCCAATTACTTGGGGGGCATTTTTTTCCTGTATTCAGTGACAGCACCAGGGGGGAATGATCAGAAACCCCTCTTGGGTAGTAGGATATTTTACTAACTGCTTGTAAACATGCACCGTTTCCCAGGGCCATATCTATTCTTGATAATGTAGAATATGTACTTGAGAAACAAGAATACTGCCGCAGGATTGGGTGTTTCACCCTCCAAATGTCCCACCACCCAACCTCTTTCAGAAATTGACTTAGATGCCCCTCTCCTTCCCCTAAGCTCCGTGTCCCCGGTGGAAATCTATCCATCGTTCTATTTAGCACGTTATTCAGGTCTCCAACCACTAATACCGGAATATTTACCTTGTTTACCACAAATTCCATCAATTTATACAACACCTCCATCTAGAAGGGGGGGGGGGTATATAAATATTAGCCAATACATATGGTACATTTTCTATCAAACAGTGCAAAAAAATATAGCGGCCCAATTCATCTATTCTTGACTCCATGCATACAAATGATACGCCAGCTTTTACCATTATGCTCACTCCTCTAGAATAGGAAGAGTGGACAGAATGGTATTGGCTTTGATATTTTCTTTTATTAACCAGTTTTAACTTTGTTTCTTTAGTCAAATGGGTCTCTTGAATGCAAATCACCTCCACCCCATACCACTCCAGGGTAGTGAAAACTGCAGCTTTTTTCACTGGGTCCCCGATCCCCCGGACATTCCAGGAGCCTATATTTATCATTTTAGGTCTCATACCCGACCAAAGATATCAAACCAAAACAGACCCTTGACATCAGAAGGTAAAAAAAATTGTATACCATTTTTAAATCTACCCAGGAAGAAGAAAAAAGAAAAAAGCATTTAAATATATATTCAAGTACAATCCTTTCCCTTGTGCTAAGTAAGTGAAACGTGATACTTGTGCTATGATATAATTTTGCCCCCCCCTCCCCCCTCGCCTAGCTAGGCCTACCCTTAGGGCTATACATGTGACCTCTCCCTTCCATCCTTCCCTAACATTACCATCCATCTCTATCGTGATCCCGTGCGGATCCTTCCCCTGCACTCGCCCCAAAGAAAAAAAAAAAAAAAAGGACGAAGAGAAGGGGGAGGAGAAAATCCCCCCCCCCACCGACGGGGGAGTGGTAGATTACTAATCTAGTGTGCACACGTATTCACGTGTGTATATAAATGTGTGCTCCTTTTCTTCCCCTACCCCCCTACCCCATTTTATATCTATCTATTAGTGTTAATTTTTTTCTCTTTTTTTTTTTAATTTGTGTTTAAAGTGAATTGGCTTTTCTGATCTTTTCTTCCTTGGTTTTTCAAAAAATAATTCCCAATTATTCCCCCCAAAAAAAAAAATTATAAAAAAAAAAAAAAACCCCGACCCCCCCTCTCCAACATGTAACCCTTATTCAATCTTCTCCATATTGTCCAGTCAATCAGCTCATAGTTTATTCCTGTACTTTGTTCTGTTCCAGCCACTGTGCTGCTTTTCCTGGTGTATCAAAAAATTGGGGACCTTCTGCTGTCATTATTCTTAGACGTGCTGGATATAGTAGTGCATATTTCATTTTGTTCTTTAATAGGTTACGTTTGATAGGTGTAAACTCCGCCCTACGTTTACTAAGTTCTGGAGAAAAATCTGGAAATAATGAGATCCTTGAGCCATTATGAAAAATGTCCCCTTTCTCTCTTGCTCTTTGCAGTGCTGCTGCCTTATCAGTAAAATTGAGAAACTTCAAAAGTAGGTGCCGAGGGTGTCCATCCTTAAGATGCGCTCTGTACGGAATTCTATGGGCCCTTTCTATTGCAAAGAGCGGTGAAAAGGCATCTTCCCCAAAAATGTCTCTGAACCATTTTTCGAAAAACTTTATGGGGTCAGTACCCTCACTATGTTCCGGGAGGCCCACCACCCGAATATTATTTCTGCGTAGCCTGTTTTCAATTTCATCAAGTTTAGATGCCTGCCATCCATTTTGTTCCTTTAATTCTTGCATCGGTTGTTTTAATATATACACCTCATCCTCTACTTGACTCACTCTCTCTTCTACTGATGTTATCCTTTGTACAGTCTTTTGTAGTTCCTGGCCCATTATCACTAATTCTTCCTTTATTTCTTTTATCTGGTTGGTCAAATTATTCAGTGACCCCCTGCATGCATTTATGGCGCTTAATATCTCCTTCAGTGTTGGCTCTTCCTCCCGCCTGGGGTCATCTGCTGTGTTTGCTGAGGGAACTTCTACAAGGGTTTTTGCTGATGCCATTGCACCCCCCCCCCCTTGGGGCTCCACCACAGGTTTTTTTTTTTACTTTGGGAGCTGATGAACCTTGTCCGCCACTTTTCCTGTCCATTGCTGCCCCTGTTTGATTTTTAACCTGTGTTTGTGAGTGCTGTGCCACTTTTCCAGGCGATTTTACTAAGGTATGTGAAGACTGTTCCAGTTTAGCTGCTGCTACCGCTGCTGCTGCCGCCTGCGCGGCCTTCTCTTTATCTTTCGCAGCTCGTGTTATTTGGGGGCACCCACTCTCGTGATTGGACTGTCCTTTTTTTGTAGCTGCTGCCATTCTTCAGAGAAATAAGACCAAAAAAATTTGCGTTTTTTATAGTGTACCTGGTATACCAATCTGCTCAAGAATAATCGCCAACAGTCACCAATCAGTGCTCAGTATACATCCAAACAGGACACTCTAATAGCTCTTATTTTAAGCCGCTTCTACAACTGTTACTGTGCTTACACAGATTCCCTCTAGTCCTGTGTCACTGTCACCTACTACTTCATATAACTTTAAGAGCCATCAACAGGAGAGAGGAGAGAGACAAAGTAATAAAGGCAATTATGAGAAGCACATACAAAGGGCAGCAGCTCAGCAATAGCCCAAGCAATGGCACTGGCATTCCATTAACATTCCAATTCCAGTTAGCATTTATTTACAGTTCGTTACTCACGTGACCTGTCCAAAATAGAAGTAAAAGTCCTCAGGTCCTGGGATGTTTTATATTAGTCATGGAGGCACAGCGGTGCGATGATCCGCTCAAAATCTGTATTTTCCCTAGTTAAACTGCTGTATTTTTGCCGATATAGATCCTCAGACGTCCTCCATGCCTCACTCATGGATTACTTCCTGTGACACCTTTCTCCCTCCTAATCATCCGGCATATCTATAAAGCAATACAGTAGCCTGCTACTCCTGGAACAAAGCAGTGTGAAGCTGATAGGGACAGAGCAGAGCGGATAGAGATCTGACTCTAAGTACTTTTGTGCCTTTGTAATTTTATGAACTGCAGCAAAAAAATATGCCGGTCAGCATATTACATAACATATTGCAGAGAGGAGAGGGGACACGCACAGCTGTTCACCTAGCCGCACACCCCTCCATCCGGTCACGCTGTGCTAAGCTGTTCAGTGTAGCATCACTGCTACTATCAGTGTGGGGAGAGAATCCCCGTACAGAGGGGGGGGCTGGAGGCTGAGACAGCTAGAGGTCACCTCATCTCCCAGCAGAGAACACAGGCAATCCCCCTCAGACGCTGCGCGCTGCACGAAGGGGGGGGGAACCCAGCTGGGTCCCGGCGGCTCCACGATGTCCACAGTATCAGCTGCAGCGATGAGATGGCATTGAAGCCATTGAGGTAAGCCGCACACTTTACTATCCTGTGCGGTGTGCAGCGCACGCTATTCAGGCATCCAATACAGGGGGGGGGGTTGGAGCGAGGCAGCTCGAGATCACGCAGGCATCTCGCTCCTCACAGACTCACACCTTCCACATCCGGTCACGCCCCCCGTCAGGAGTCTCTGAGATCTGTAGTGGACGGAGCACAGCAGAGTCTCACAAGCGTCGATCCCCCGGCGTTAAGCAGCAGGACCGAGAAAGGGGTATGAGAGAAGAGCCAGCAAGGACCAAGGACAGAAATCGTGGAGGGGGTAAGGCTAATAATACTTACGGCCAGTTAGCCATCTCTGCTTAAAATTATAGCACAATAAAAAAGCTGCTGAATAGCTCTGGAAAAAGGATAAGAATCTCCTTAAATTATATAGGAGGGACTTAATGAACTGTGTGAATCACTCAGACTGATTTATAGGACTACATTCCAAAAAGCAACCACTTTTAGGAATTTATTCTGTACAATTCCCGGCCCTTAAGGTATTGCTTAACTCTGGATTACCTGGATCCCCTCTATATGTATGTGTCTTCAAGGGAACTTGAATATATGGATATATGGAGGATTAAATATATCTGAAGTACAGCGAAGGAAAACTAACAAGCGGGTCCTCTGCTTTCTGGGAGAGCTGCCCATACAGTTGCTCTTACTGCTGCTTGGTTAGATATTACCACCATCGGCCCCTCCGCCCCCGTTATTACAGCATATCACCGTTCATGCAAAGGAGAGGGAAGATGTGGAAAAGCGGGACACATTACATTATACACCAACACACACCTACCCTACCCGCTATATGTCAGGGAGACAGGACCCCCAACAGGACCTACGCCGGAAGGTGAGGAGAAGCACGGGGGGAGAAGGGGGTGCCTTGATAAGGGAAGCACTGCCTGAAGTGTCAGCATTGGCACAAGTGATTTCTCTCCTCCAGCAGGTGCAGCAACGGCGGAGTGGAGTAGCCTGGGAGGCAGGAGAAGCTCTTAACGCCATGGATGAGAATGCAGAGCAAGCTCAGGGGACCCCCCCAAAGGCCCAAAAGAGTGTGGAGCATGACATACAGGTATGCCCGACAAATGTTCACCATAGCCAGCAAACTGTGCAATTTGAACAAGAAGGAGAAATAGACATCAGAAAACTTTTCAGCTATAAATGCCGGTATAATGATAGAAGACTGGAGAGGGGGGAAAAGGTATAATTTGAAGTATTGAGGGGGGGAGATTACCAACCCCATACCCACACCGAATGTAAACCAAGGAGAAGAAGACATAAGGGCCCCACCACGAAGTGGGTATGGGGTAAAAAGGGGAGGAATAAAAGGAAAAGGCCCGGGGGAGGGATATGGAGGAATGGGGGGGTAAAGGGGTGTTTTACCCAGTAGGCTAAGCCCGATATATGGGTCATGAAAACCTGCAAGAGTGCAGGAAGGTGGAGAGGTCGGCAGGGGGGGGGTGTACCCCTCTGCGGACAACTCTTCCGATTAGGGGATAACTCAAAGGAGAGTATTGGGTGTAGGGAAGGGAGGGAGGGGGTTGAGGTTACTTTTTGCTCCTTCTGGGGAAATTTCGTTTTTTTTTTGTTTTTTTGTGGTTGTTTGTCTTTGTTTGTCTTTGTTCTCCACCTCCTCTCCCCTCTTTTGGACAGGCAGGGAAACAGAAAAAAGGTATACAGCAGCGAAAAAGCGGAAGCGTTTTTTTTTCTTCTTTTCCTTTCAGGAAAATAAGGGATGGCAGGCCCATTAAAGGTAATAACATATAATGTTAGAGGCCTAAACTCACCCCAGAAGAGAGGGCGTCTGTGGCAGGAGTTAAGTCATTATGCTATAGATGTGGCCTTCCTGCAGGAAACTTATTTCCTGAAAGGGGCATTTAAAAAGACATGTCCAGTTATCGTGACATCTTCACAAATAGACCACGAGGGTAGGTACATTTTCTTAAAAGTGAAATTGAACGGCTACTGCTATACATTTGCCTCAGTGTATGCCCCAAATACAGGCACGGCTAACTTCCTGATAAAAACCTTGAAATCACTAGAGAAGTTTAGAGAAGGATTTCTGATTTTGGGGGGTGATATTAATTTAGTATTAAATCCAAGTATAGACACATCAACAGGCAAAACACCCATATCATTCAAGACTCTAAAACACATAAAACAGCTTTTACGGACTGCCCACTTGGTAGATGGATGGCGAGCAACGCATGAGGGGATAAAAGACTATAGCTATTACTCCAAAATACACAATATGTACTCCCGTCTTGATCTTTTTCTTGTGGACCAGTTTTACCTAGAAAGGATCAGATCTTGTACGATAGAATCAATAACAATTTCAGACCATGCACCTGTTATTATGACCTTACATCCAGTATCATTAGGCCACTTGGAACGAGTTTGGAGGTTAAATGAGACTCTGTTAGATGACAGCCGCGTTGTGGAAGATATAACCATTAAAATCAAAACATATTTTGAAAGGAACATGCCTGGGGAAACTTCTGATCAGGCTATTTGGGAAGCCCATAAGTCAGTGATCAGGGGGGAATTGATAGCTTGGGGGGCAAGGAAAAAAAAAGAAAAACAAAAAGAAATAACAGACCTGCTGGAAGAAATAAATAAGATAGAGATAAAACATAAATCCTCCATGGACCCAGCAGACACTAAGAGGCTGGAAGATGCGCAAAGTAAACTGACACAATGTCTAGATCAGAAAACCAGAAATAAATATAGATACTATGCACACCGGTTCTATGAACAGGGAAATAAATGTGGTCGCCTTTTAGCTAGACAACTTAAAAAACAACAAGATTCCAGACATGTTCATAATTTAACTATACAAAACAAAAAAATAGTAGAAACACAGGCAATTGCGGCTGAATTCCATAAATTCTATCAGAATTTATATAATATTCAACAGGAATCAGCAAATACCACGAATGAATACAGAGTGGGGGAGATTAGGGAATATATTGCGGACTCAGAGTTACCTTCACTGCCATCAGAAGCTACGGAGATGATAAACAGGCCGATTACAGTGGAAGAAGTGAATGGAGTAATAGCAAATTTAACAATGGGAAAAAGCCCAGGGCCAGATGGCTTTACAAATTTATATTATAAAAAAAATTCTGAAAATCTGGGCGCTCCAATATGTGATTACTTCAATTCGATTAACATTCTGAATCCACTTCCTCCAGAAGCACTATTGGCACACATTACAGTCCTCCCAAAACCAGGAAAAGACCCCCAACATTGTGCCAATTATAGACCAATCTCTTTGTTAAACTCAGATACAAAGTTATTGTCAAAAATCTTGGCACTTAGACTACAAGATCATTTAGTGAAGCTAGTTCATCCTGACCAAACAGGCTTTATGAAGGGCCGTGAAGCTAGAGACAACACCATAAGAGCATTAAATGTCCTCCATTGGATGCAATACGGTCCGGACAGAGCCCCCAGAATAATATTATCTATGGATGCCGAAAAAGCTTTCGACCGGGTTAGCTGGATGTTTATGACTGAGGTTTTGAGGTCGGATGAAAGTGGGAGAGCGTGTGATGGGTTGGGTGCTGGCGTTTTACGCGTCCCCGAGAGCAAGAGTAAAGGTGAATGGCACCTTGTCAGACCATTTCCAAATATACAATGGTACGAGACAAGGGTGTCCCTTGTCTCCCTTACTATTTGCAATGATATTGGAACCCTTTCTCTGCAAAATAAGAAAAAATAACGGAATACAGGGGACGTGTATTGGGCCAGATGAACATAAGGTCTCAGCATATGCCGATGACCTGTTGTTCTATCTATCCACACCACAGACTTCAGTACCTGCTCTGATGGAAGAAGTATCTAGGTTTGGGGCCCTATCCAATTTTAAAATTAATTTGGAGAAGTCTATATTATTTCCTAGCCATGTACCTTTAAGTATGGAGAACTCTCTACAAGAAGCATATCGCTTCGTATGGAATAAAAAATCACTAGTTTACTTAGGGACGCATATAACGCCTGACCCTAAACTTCTATATGACCTGAATTATGGTACCTTAATGGAAGGGGTAAGAGAGGATCTTCAGAAATGGAAGGGGCAGTTTTTAACTTGGTTTGGAAGGGTGAATGCAATAAAAATGAACATATTACCTAAAATAATTTATGTCTTACATACAGTGCCAATTCCCCTCCCACAGAGTTTTTTTAAGGGCATACGGAAGGCTTTCGTTTCCTTTGTGTGGAATGATAAACGACCCAGATTAGCCTATGAAATTTTGTGTAGAGAAAAGTCAGAGGGTGGAGTGGGGCTGCCAGATGTAACATCATATTATAGGGCAATGGCACTAGTACGTATACTAAATTGGAATCACGATCACTCAACTAAAATATGGGTAAAATTAGAGCAAACAATGGCAGGAAGGAACCTAGCAGGAGCTCCTTGGATACCGAAGACAGAAAGAGGGCTCTCAAAATGGATGTCACCATTAACTAATAATACACTAAGGATATGGGATAAAATAAATCAATCAGGAGATTATGCCCCTGGGATATCCCCCTTGGCTCCTCTGGAGGGATTCCCGTGGTTCCCCCCAGGTGAGGAAGTAGGATCAATGAAGGCCTGGGGGAGAGACGGGGATACCACATGCGGCAAATTCGCCCCATGCGGAACCCTGATCTCCTTATCTGAATTGAGACAGAGCTTGGGAACAGTCCCAATGGTGGAGTGGAGGTATCACCAATTAGGGTGCTTCTTTCAAAAGTGGAAAACCAAGATAAGGCCTCTTAACTCGCTTACTATATTTGAAACCAGATGTGTAAAGATTAGGGGGGGCAAACACTTACTGTCTCAAATGTATAGATTAATCCTAGGGACACGGAGAAAAACAACACCATACTACATTAGAGACTGGGAAGGAGAGCTAAATCACAGGTTTATCACGCAACAAATCAAAAAACTTATTGATTCCGCACACCATACATCTGTAAGCTCACAGATTCAAGAGATGTCTTATAAATTTCTATCTAGGTGGTATAGAACCCCAGTAAGATTGGCACAGATGTATAGGCTTGCGGACAATAGGTGTTGGAGGGGATGTGGACAGGAGGGCACCCTACTCCACCTGTGGTGGTCATGCCCAAAGATTAGAGGATTTTGGCAAGAGATTGCCCCTTGGGTTGGAAGGCTATCTCGCGAGGAAATAGAACTAACACCTTTAAACTTCCTATTCCACGGGTCAGTGAGGTCCATGGGATCATATAAGGAGAGTATTACGCCTCATTTATTAAATGCGGCAAAATTATTAATACCTAGATTATGGAAACAGGATAAAAGGCCAACTATTCTTGAATGGAAGAGAGAAGTGAATTTAATTATGGAGGCAGAAAGATGGATTTCTAGGGTTAAAGATAGAAAGGAAAAGTTTAGAGAAATATGGTCAGAATGGGAAAAACTCTCGTTAGAGATTGAATAATTTAAGGAGCTGTAGGAAAATGTAAGTGGATAGCCTGTGGGGGGGGGGGGGGGGTGGAGACTAATTTGTTTGTCCTTTTTCTTTTTTTTTTCTTCTTTCTTCATTTTTTTTTTTTTTTGAGCTCTCAATAAGAATTCCCGTGCGGCACTGGGGGGGCACAGAGGGTGGGACGGGGATATATTACATAATAAGGTGTGTGTGTGTTTTTTTTTTTTTTCTTCCGGGGTTTGTGTGTGGAATAGAGAAGGGAAGAAGGGTGGGATATAAAAAGTGTGGGGGGGGGGGGGGTAAGTCATTAGTGGTTTTATGGCCTTCTGGCGGCCTCAGATTTTAAACACTTGGTAAAAGTGTTTTTAGGGGATGGGTTAACAAGGAATAATAAGGAATAATGGGGAATAAGTTATAGAATGGCTTTTTAGAAGCCTCATATCTAAGGAGTCACAAATATTTTTTTTTTTTATTATTATGTTTTTTTTTGGTGTTTGGAGGGGGGGAGAGAGCCGCTGGGAATAAGTGAGGGTGGGGGGGGATAATTTTTCTCCCCTTTTTTTTTTTTTTTATTTATTTAATTTTTTATTATTTTCTTTTTCTCTCTTTATTTCCCCGGGGGGGAGACGGGATACAGATAAGGATGTTTATTGTACAATGGTGTGATATAATGTAACATATTGTTAAATGGAAATGTTGAAAAATGAATAAAAATTTTGATAATAAAAAAAAAAAAGAAAACTTTTCAGCTTATTCAGGCATTACCCACCAGGAAAGATATACAAGAGATTATGGTCAATCTAACAGGCACATTACGGGGGGAGATTGAGGAGGTCCAAACCCAGGTAGGGCGAGTGCAGGATAGGCTGTGCAAAGTGGAAAATGAGCAAAGTACAACAGATATGCACCTTAGGTTGCTGGAAGATAAAGTCTATACACAAACACAGCAGTTAACTACGATACAGCTCCAAGCGGAAGAAAGCGAAAATAGGAGTAGGAGAAATAATATCCGCCTTAAAGGGGTCCCGGAGAATCTTGATGATCCAGAACTAAGAAGTGTAGTGATGAATATTTTGAATCAATTATTAAAAAATCCCCCAGAGACTCATATTGAGATGAATCGAGTGCATAAAGTGCCCACCACAGCAAATCGTAATCAGAGTAATCCACGAGATGTTTTATGTAGGATACATTTTTTTTGGGTAAAAGAAGACATCCTTAGAGCAGCATGGCAGGTGGGAACATTGGAATATGAGGGGGGGCGGATACAAATTTTTCCAGATTTGTGCAGACAAACGAAAATGAGGAGACGAATGCTGAAACCAATCTTGGACTATATAATATTGAATGGCGGTACATATAGATGGGGACACCCATTGGCTGTTCTTGTGAAAAAGGAAGGACAGAGCTTTAACCTACGGGAACCAGAGCAGCTCCCTGAACTTTTTAAATTTTTGGGGGGAGAGTGCCTCGTAGTACCTAACTTGTTAGGACTACCTGAACAGATGGAATATATCCCACACCCATACAACAACCCCACTCAGGAGGACAAGGGATAGAAGAAAAGTATTGAAAAGAGAATAAGCCAGAGGGAGACCCCAGAGTATCGGGGGACAAATCAGCAACATAGGAAGAACATAGACTACCCAAAAGAGAAAAAAATAAAACATTCTCAATTTTTTTTTCTTTAAACCCCCGGAGGAAAAACATGCTTTTTCCGGGGTATTTTTTTTTTCTTTCACCCCCTCCCTAAACCCTACCATCTGCTTAAGAGGGTGTAAGTGGAGACGGAGAATGGGTGACTGGATATTGGGTATTTGTACTATGGGGGGGGGCTTAGGATAAGGGACAAGGATGAAGTAAGAATATAGGAGAAATCCCTGCAGCAGTGAGCAAAGGCGGGGGAGGAGTAATGTATTTTTGTACAGGCACGGTATGACATATGACAATTTGGTTGTGTTTTTTTTTTTATTTTATTTTTTTTATTTTTATTTTTTTTCCTCCTTTGTGGAGATGTTTGGCACAGTAGAGTAGTAGGATACTACCACCTATAATATGGAATACACATATATAGATTAATAGGTAGATTCACAAAAAGAGTTAGGCCGGCTTATCAGTAGATAAGCCGACCTAACTCCGAATCTACGCCGCCGTATGTTTAAGCATATGCTCAAACAGAGATACGCTTAAACATATCTAAGATAGGCCGGCTTGCGCCGTCCTATCTTAGATTGAAATTTTTAGGATGGCCGCTAGGTGGCACTTCTATTGCGGCCGGCGTCGATTATGTAAATGAGCTTGTACGCCGATTCCCGAACATACGCCTATGAGGTGGAATAACAATGTTAAAGTATGGCCGCCGTTCCCGCCGCGAGGTTCAAATTTTTTACGTCGTTTGCGTAAGTCGTCCGCGTCGTTTACATCCACGTCGAAATCAATAGGCCCGTACGGCGTACTTAGCCGCAATGCACACTGGGAAATGTAGGTGCCCGGCGCATGCGCAGTAGCAAAAAACGTCAAAAAACGTGAGGTCAAGCCTCATTTCCATACAACACACCCCCCTCCAACTAATTTGAATTAGGCGCCCTTACGCCCGCCGTGTTTACACTACGCCGCCATAAGTAAGGAGGTAAGTGCTTTCAGAATCATGTACTTTCCTCTCTTACTTAAGGCGGCGTAGTGTAAACAGGCTAGGCTACGCCGACATCATTTTACGCGCCCCTACCTGAATCTACACATAAGGGTTAAATTAGAGAGTGGGTAGGATAGAGAAAGGATAGTAATAGGTGGATTCAGAGAGAGTTAGGCCGGCGTATCAGTAGATACGCCGACCTAACTCGGAATCTGCACCTTCCTAAGTTTAAGTGTATTCTCAAACAGAGATACACTTAGAGAACGTCGGTGTCTTCTACGTCACCGCGTTCTCTGTCCGCTGAGATTTTGATCTGATGGTGTGTACACACATCAGACCAAAAGCTCCCAGGAGACATGTCTGATGAAAACGGTCCGCGGACCGTTTTCATCGGAATGTCTCCTCGTGTGTACAGGGCCTTAAACCTAGCTAAGATACCACAGCCTGCACCGTCGTATCTCAGGGTGCAATATTTAGGTTGCGTTTACGTAAGGCATTTTCAGGCGTAAAGTTATTCCATCAAATAGCTGGACTAGTCATTGTTAAGTATGGCCGTCGTTCCCACGTCGAAATTAAAAAATTTACCTTGTTTGCGTAAGTCGTCCGTGAATAGGGCTGGACGTAATTTACGTCCACGTCGAAACCAATACGTCCTTGCGGCGTACTTTGGAGCAATGCACACTGGGATATGTACACGGACGGCGCATGCGCCGTTCGTAAAAAACGTCAATCATGTCGGGTCACAGTTAATATACATAAAACACGCCCCCCACATCCTCATTTGAATTAGGCGCGCTTACGCCGGCCTATTCACGCTACGCCGCCGTAACTTGGGAGGCAAGTACTTTGTGAATAGAGTACTTGCCTCTCTGACTTATGGTGGCGTAGTGTAAATACGTTACGCCGCCGCAAAGATGCGCGCCCCTACCTGAATCCAGCTACAAGAGTGGAGGGCTTAGACCCATTGGAAGCACGCAGGGTGATTGGGGAACACATAACTTATAGAGTCTATAAGTAATATGGGTAGAATCCGGGGGGGGGGGAGTAGAGAGGGCAGACGTGGGGAACAGAGGGGGGGAGAGGGACGATTGGAGGGGTTAGCGCGTTCACCCTACCGGGTCCGTGGGAGGGAGAATTAAGTAGGCAATTAGAAATGAGCCCCCATCCAAAGATGACGCCGTAAAGAAACTCAGAAGAAGCAGGGGTTGAGGTGGGGAGAGGAGAGGGAATACAAGGTGTATGAGATATGAATATTGCTCTGTTTTGTTTAGAGTACGAAGTATGTACATATAAGCTGTTATAAGGAAAGCATACATATTATGATGGCTCTTTTTTTTTTTCCTTTGGTTCTGTTTGTATGTTTATTTTAGGAGAATATTTGAATAATATAAGAGTGTTATATAGTATCTGGTAATAAAAGTGTAGACCCTGCGTTAGCAGTATGGAATATTGGTGCTTCAAGGGGGGGGTTTAAGGGGGAAGGGAGACACAAGCTAGAAACAAGGGCATAGAGAAAGGGGCCGCTACCTCCATGTGCGCATAACCAACTTCTTTTTTTTTTTTTCATTCTTCTCGATTGCTTTGTCCGTGCAAGATCGAGTAGACCCACAAGTGGGGGGACCTCCCGGGTAAGGACGGACAATTTTTAATACCATCCGTGGTCACAGGGAGGAACCGAACCACGGGAGGGAAAGGGAGAGAAAAAGAAGAGGGGAATAGGTGAAAAAAGAGGGGGATTTTCTTTTTTGCCCCTGCCCATCCCCCTTTTTTTATCTTTTTTTTTTTCCTTCGCTCTGGGCTTTTGTAAAAGACTGGTACATTAAGATGACGAAAATAACTTTGACATCGTACAATGTGAAAGGTTTGAACCTTCCAGAAAAACGTAGCAAACTATATATGGAATCCAGGAGACTTGGATCACATATTCTATTTCTCCAAGAGACACATTTAAAAAAAAAAAAAAATCCAAAGTTGGGAAATTATAGATATCCTATTGTGTATCATAGTGCATCGCAGACCTCAAATGCAAAAGGAGTAGCAATTTTGATGTCAAGCCAGTTATCATGGAAAGAAACAAAGACAATCACAGATGAGGAGGGGCGGTTACTGATTGTAAAGGGCTTAATATATGATCAAAAGGTTACTTTGGTAAATATATATTTGCCCATTGAGGGTCAAGTAGCAGCTTTGGAGAAGTATATGAATGTAATACACCAAAATAAGGAGGGAATTTTGTTGATTGGAGCAGATTTAAATATGACACTAGATACAACTTTAGATGGCTCAAGGGGAACCTCCCATTTGTCATATATAAAATTACGAAAAACAAAAGGAATGCTTCAGGAGTTGCAGGTAAGGGATAGCTGGAGAACTCTACATCCGCACGATAGAGATTATGGGCCAGATCCACAGACGAAGTACGCCGGCGTATCTACTGATTTCAAATTTCAAATTTCCCGTGTTGTATCATTGTTTTGAATCCTCAAAACAAGATACGACGGCTTCTGGGTTAGATCCGACAGGTGTACGTCTTCGTACGCCTTCGGATCTAAGATGCAATACTTTGGCGTCCGCTGGGTGGTGTTTTCCGTGTCGGGTATGCAAATTATCAATTTACGACGATCCACGAACGTACGCGCGGCCGTCGCATTTTCGAACGTAGTCTGTAGTCGGCTTTTTCCGGCGTATAGTTAAAGCTGGTATTTTTCGGCGTATACATAGAATTGCCATGTTAAGTATGGCCGTTGTTCCCGCGTCGAAATTTGAAATTATTATATTTTTTGCGTAAGTCGTCCGTGAATAGGGATGGACGTAACTCACGTCTAAGTTAAAAAAATGACTTTGTTGCGATGTCATTTCGCGCAAAGCATGGCGGGAAATTTCGGAACGACGCATGCGCAGTTCATTCGGCGCGGGGACAAGCTTCATTGAAATGAATCACGCCCCCTACCCGCCGATTTGAATTACGCTCCGAGAGATACACTACGCCGCGGTAACTTTCGGCGCGCAAGCTTTCCGGATTCGAACCAAAGCCGGAAAAGTTACGGCGGCGTAGCGTATCTCTGATACACGGCGGAGGTGTAAAGGTATGTGGATCTGGCCCTATACCTTTTTTTCAGCAAAACATAAAACATATTCTAGGATTGACTATGTTTTTGTATCTCAAAGTGTGCTGCAATGCATTAAGGAGACCTCCATAGGTTAATTTACGATCTCAGACCACGCACCATCCAATTGCGTTTTAGAATGGGGGGAACCCGCTACCCGAGAATGGCAGTGGAAGATCAACGAAACCCTCCTGAAAGAACCAGAATGTGAGACACAGTTAGCACAGGAATTAGAATTGTTTTTCTTAACAAACAAATCAGGAGAAATGTCGCCAGCCATCTCATGCCGTGCGGACGTGTGTGAGGCGTGTGAGGGCCCCTCCCCTCCCCTTTGAGTTCCCCCGGGTTATGAATTGCAGGTAGGAGCGTGCCGCGCGAGTGGTCGGTCGGATGACTGAAGGCTGCAGGTCTGGAGCCATGCACACCACCGCAAGCCCAGGGCGAAAGCGCTACTAAGTGGAAGCAGGAGAGGGTTGTGTGATATTTTTTATCCCCCTGCACTCTCGTATCCAGTACGACAGGAGAGAAGCTGACTGAGATCTCCTGTATTCCTCTCACAGCACTTGCCGCAGAGACAGTTCCAGACGCTGCAGGCTCCCATCAGCTGGCCCTTGGCCGCCTTCCCGGAGGGCTGTCTCCCCCTCCTTCTCCCCCCTCTCCTCGGAGAAGTAATAGCAATCTTGCTATCAGAAGAGACACACACACATGGACGGTGTGCGGGAGGTAATCGGGGGAGACAGGCACAGAGCAACAGCAAGAGGCGGTGGAGGGGGAAAAAAAAAGCTAATAAATAGCTGTTAAAGTTAAAGCTGATAAAGTTAAAGGGGGTTAAATTAAATTAATGGTTAAATGAAATGAACTGAACAGCGATACAAGTGGAATGAAGAAAGGAATTGTTTCTGGAAGGCTTTAAACACTTTATAACAGTGCATGGGTGGATTGTATGTTTTCCAAGCTGTGAGAGACAGCTGAGAAACCTTTGGAATATCTTGAGTATCCCAAGCTGAGAAGGACACTAGAGGAGCAAAAAAGGGGGGGTACTATTGAAAAGTAACTGCTGAAAGACTGTATCCAGAGTGTGTCCCCTTTTTTCTTTTTTTTTCTTTGAAACTTATGTCTGTGCCCAGCATTTAAGCAGGACGGCATAATAGGTTAATTTAAAGGCACAGTGTAAGGACAGTCATATTTAATTGTTAACTCAGCTACTTGCTACTTGCACGGCCCAAATTCAAGGACTATACCCAGAGTTTGCTTTTCCTTTTTCTGGACCGGGTCCGTGCTTGGAATTCAAGCAGGACTCTGTAAAGGGTTAATCCAAAGGCACAGCACAGCGATATGTCTATTTTGCACTCATCTAAACCTGCATTACCAGGGTCTTAATCTGTGCTGGAGGGGGAGTGGAGGTAAAGGCAGAGCTTCCCTCCCTGTTTAATTGCAGAACTGCAACGGTTCTAACCCTGTCTCTCCTTTAGCCTGCACTCCAGGTATAGACATTGCAAGCCTAGTCTAGGCTGAATATCTTTTTTACCAACTTTCTAAAAATCTTGGATGCATGGGATCTGCATAATCAAGTGCATATATCGAAGTTGGGTCTGTGACCATAGGACTCACAAGTGAAAGTCAAAAAATTAAACAACAGAATTAATTCTGCTAAATGGACTGACAGTATATGTGCATGTGAAGGTGATATAGGCACATACCGAAGCGCTCCTTTCTTCCGCCCTTGCTTTTTTTTTAGGGTATTAGTAGACTGGCAGGTCGGCGCACCTATACATTTGTATAAACTATTATTGGGTCCATTTTTTTTTTTGTTTTGCTTTTGGTCCCTCCTCCCCCCCCCTTCGTGGATGAAGAGACAGGCTGACTCACCTATAAAAAATGAAATAGTCGGGTCCTTTAAAATAAACACAAATATATAAACTGAAACATGTATACACATTTGAATGCAGGTTGAAATAGGGGATATCAGCGGAATGTCCACACGTCGCCGGGCGGCTAAGCAACTATCAGGTAGTGGGAAGAGCCAGGTAAACGGGCTCAGAGCCTATCTAACTGCACCAAAGATGGATCAAGGCAGCACAATAAAGAGGACATTGGGGCATGAGGGGTTGAAGCAGGGCTCCCCAGATCCAAAAAGTGGAGTAAAAGTGGCAGGACGGGACCCCCTAGTCCAGGAACGTGGAGGGGGTGGACTAGGGAGAGGTAATATAACACCTGGCCGAGGACAATCCCCTTTAAACTTTAAGCAAAGTAGTAGGACACCTGGAGTAGACTCTAGGGGTGCAGGAGAGGTCACTGGGCTCAGTGACCTGGGGGCAGTTACCCCAGAAGTAGAACAGACAGGGGAAAGTCTGAGCCCCACCAAACTTCAGGAAGAAGGCCGTAATAATAAGGACATCACCACAGAAATAACCAATGGGCAAACAGAGTTGAAATTGGACTGGGACTTAAGAGAACATATAAAGGCCCTACCAACAAAAAATGACATAATGCAACTCATAAATGCTGTAGAGTCTTCCTGTAAACAGGCGGTGGAGGAGATCAGAGAAGAAGTTGGAGCCCAGGGGAACAGAGTGAAGAGTGGGAGATGGACCAGGAAGATACCAGACAGGCGGTTGTGGATCTTCAAGAAACAACAAAAAAACATGAAGAAGTGTTGAATTCAATGCTGGATCAAATGGACAATTACGAAAACCACGAGCGTAGGCAAAATATACGCATTAGGGGCCTACCAGAAATAGAGCAATGGAACGAACTTCAATCATTAGTTACTAGGCTATTCCGGTTAATTCTGGGGACATCTGCACCCGAAATGATCAAAATAGATAGAGTACATCGGGCGCTCTTCCCAGCTCCTCAAGGTACAGAAAGACCAAGGGATGTAATTTGCAAAATGCACAGATACCCGGTAAAGGAAGCAATTATGAGAGCAGCAAGAGAAGGAGTAGGAATTGAATTTGAGGGAGGCCAAATTGCTCTATTTCCAGACATATCACGTAGAACACTCATGCAGCGAATAACTATTAAGCCTCTGTTGGAAGTGTTAAGAGCGGTTGATGTGAGATATCGTTGGGGGTACCCTTTTAAGGTCACAGCAACAAGAAATGGGAAGACAGCATCACTCCAAAATAAAGACGACCTGCAACATTTTTTAGATGTATTGGAACTACCACAGGTGGACTTTCCAGATTGGAGACTAAAGAACCAGGGACCAATCATGCAAAGATCAGGAAGGTGGCAGCAAGAAACATTGGAGATGTATTTTGATGGGAAAGGGGAGGGGGAGGTTAGTTTTTTGGTTCTAATATAGGTACCAATCTGAGAGGGAAGGGGGGAAGACGGGAGAGGGGGGATCAGTGGTGTGTTTTTTTTTTTTTTGGGGTTGTTTTATTTTCTTCCCCTGTGATTCCCCCGTTATCCCCTCCCCTCTCCCCTCCCCCCCACCTTCCTCCCCCCCTTTTTTTTGGGGGGGGGGAAATTGGTTGGATATCTCTGATGTAAATATTTAAAATTTAAGTCAAATGCAAAGGTAAAATAAAATGTAGAAGGTCAACATGGTTAAAGGATATAATGTATGGGATTAATAGAAAGGGAAGCGTGGGGAGCTGGAGGGGCCCATTACATGTCGGTGGGAGGATTTTTCCCCCGTTAGGTAGGTCCCGAGGTAAGGGACTTGGTTCTCCGTTAGGGAGTGGAGGGGGTGGGGAGTCCGGACGGGGTTGTAAGGTCTCGAACGGACGGGACATCCTCTTAGGGGGTTACCCATACGTAGATATGGTGGCTTATATGTTATTCGTGGGGTTAAGTGTATGGTCCTTTTTTTTTTTGTCTCCTCTCTCTCTCGCCCGCCCGCCCCCGGTCCTGTTTCAGGGCCTGTCTGCTCTTACTTTCCCTCGGCCTACCGTCCCCTTTCCTCTATTTGGGGGGCTGGGGATGGTGGGAGGAGGGAATAGAGTTTAGTGGGTAAGGACTAAAAAGATGGCAGATAAAATGAAAATTATATCATATAATACACGGGGTCTCTGTTCAGGTTGTAAGAGGTCTGGCATGAGCTGCGCCACCTGGGGGCGGAAATTGTTCTTCTACAGGAGACGCACTTCATGGAAGGGTCGATCCCCCGTATGCCCCTTTTCATATACAATCAGTGGTTTCATGCTCCTTCGCCTATTTCTGGGGCAAGAGGGGTTACAATGGCAATACATAAACAATGCCCTTTGATACCTACAGAAGTACAAAAGGACCCGGAAGGTCGATATCTTTTTGTGAAAGGAAAGATCCAGGGCCAGTGTTATACTATAGCAACGATTTACGCCCCAAATAGTCAAACGGTTAAGTTTTTAATTAAAACCCTAGATAGGTTGGAGAAATTTAGAGAAGGTCTGTTGATCTTGGGGGGAGATTTTAAAATTACTATGGACCCGAGTTTAGATACTTCATCTGGGAAAACTTTTTTGTCACAGAAAGCGCTAAGATGTGTTAAAAAGCGTCTACGTTCCCTACATTTGGTCGACAGCTGGAGGGTATTACACGAGCGGGATAGAGATTACAGCTATTTCTCCAAAACACATAACATGTATTCAAGGATCGATATGTTAATGATCGACCAATATTATTTGAGTCTGGTGGACTATGCGACTATTGAGTCGATCACCATATCGGATCATGCACCGATAAGTTTAGGGATGAGACCAGCTTTGGTCGGGAGTAGGGAAAGAACCTGGAGACTGAATGAAGCGATATTGGACGATAAGCAAAATGTAGAATCCTTAACTGGCAAGTTGACCTCATATTTTGAGATGAATACGTCAGAAGAGGTGTCAGGCCAGGTGGTCTGGGAGGCCCACAAGGCGGTAATGAGAGGGGAGTTAATTTCAATGGGATCACGTATTAAAAGAGATAGACAGAAGGAATTGACAACCCTTTTAGAGGAGATACATAAAATAGAAACTAAACATAAGGCCCATTTAAAGCCAGGAGATGCGCAAAATTTAGAGATGCTTCGAGCGGATCTCAAACAGCTTTTGGATCGAAAAACTCAAAATAAAAATAGATATTTTGCCTATTGCTTTTATGAGCAGGGAAATAAGAGTGGGAGGTTAATGGCCAGACAACTAAAGAAACAACAGGAGGCGCGTCATGTACATACAATAAAGGTAGGGAGTAAACAGATAGTAGATTCTCAAGCGATAGCAGCTGAATTCCATCGGTTCTATACTTCTTTATACAATCTAGATCCATGCGTGGGGAGGCTGACGGGGGGGGGGGGCAGGAGGAAGGGATTCGGGAATATTTAAAGGCCTCGGGACTACAAGCGATATCAACAGCAGCCCTGGAGGAAATGGAAAAACCCATCTTCATAGAGGAGCTAGAGAGAGTGATAATGGAGGCAGCGCAGGGCAAAAGTCCAGGACCAGATGGATTTACTAATATGTATTATAAAAAGTTCTCCTCTATAATCCTGACCCCCCTCTGTAGGTATCTCAACTCGGTGTCAATCTCGAGTCCATTATCGCCAGATGCTTTAACTGCTTATGTGACTGTCCTCCCGAAAGCGGGGAAGGACCCGCAGTGTTGTGCTAGTTACAGGCCCATCTCCCTCCTGAACTCCGATGTTAAGTTCCTATCTAAAATTCTAGCTTTGAGGCTACAGGATCACATTGTTAAGCTGATCCATCCGGACCAGACAGGATTTATGAAAGGCCGAGAGGCCAGAGATAATACAATACGAGCCCTCCATGTGTTACACTGGATACATAAAGGCCCAAATCAAACTCCGGCAGTTGTGATCTCAATGGACGCTGAAAAGGCTTTTGATAGGGTGGATGGGGATTTATGGTCGGAGTTCTGAGGGAGATGGGCCTGAGGGAGAAAATGATGGGATTGGGTGACGGCATTATATGCAGAACCCAGAGCAAGGGTTAAAGTCAACAGTAGACTATCAGATTACTTTGAAATAAAAAACGGGACTAGGCAGGGGTGCACACTGTCCCCATTACTATTCGCCATGGTACTGGAACCTTTTTTGTGTATGATTAGAGGGAATAGGGGGATCAAAGGGATAGTTATAGGATAAATGGAACACAAGATATCCGCATATGCGGATGACTTGTTGCTATATCTTTCCTCACCTCAAGAGTCTCTGACGGAATTGATGAGAGAGATAGACAGGTTTGGCTGCATTTCCAACTTTAAAATAAATATAGAGAAATCGGTGTTGATGCCGAATCAATTGCCTGCAGGGATGAAGAACAAGCTGCAAAGATCCTTCCCCTTTGTATGGCGTTCAGACTCTATATTTTACCTGGGAACACATAGCCCCAGATGTTAACCGTTTATATGAGTTGAATTATATACCCCTGCTGTCAACTTGAAACATTCTGGATATATGAGTTGGGCACACATACACCATGTAGAGTGGGATATCAAGTCTTTTATCAACAAATCTTAACAAGTACATGACGTCCCAAATTCATGTTCAATATTTGTGCATTTTTTGACATATTCAGTGTCCATTAGAAACATATTAGTCTTTAATTTACGTTTTAATTTACGTCTTATTTAATATGTTTCTGTGCGGTAACTTTATTTCTTTTCTTTCAATTTTATATATTTTATATATATATATCATATATATTTTTAATCCAAAATTTCCATATCTCTCTTCTTTGTATATATATAACAGAATGTACTGTATAATTTTGTATCTTACAGCTTGTCATGGGGGTTCGTCCAGTGTAGAGTCACTTTCTGGACTTATTGTGCCTCTTTTGTTTATATATATATAGATTTTAATTTAATTTTTTGACTGGATATATATCCATTTAAATGAAACACATTCCTATTGACATCACTAGTCAATATGCGTTTCCCCATAAAGATTCCCTCATGTTCCCCCTCCCTTTTTTAATTGTTATGATACAATTAACTAGGCATGTCTTAATTGTTTTTAATATGTTTAATTACAGTCAGCTTAAATATATTGTAATCATTGGGTGACTGTCAATGTTTTACCCATCATTCTTTTCCTCCGCTGTCTAATCACACCGGACAATATCTGTAAGGTTAGGGCTGTTAGACATTGTTCACATCCTGGAACGCAGGATGGAGCGCAGCGCTGCGTTCCATTCTGGCACGCAGCGTGCGTGTACATACACGTGCACTCACGTGTGGAGGATCTTATTCATTGGTGGCGCGCACATTGTGGGCGTCGTCCTACTATGCTACGCCAGCCAGAGCGTTCGAGCTTGACGGCGTATGAAGTGACGCTTTGTTTATGCGTCCGTTGACAGCGTGGTCATGTGACCGCTAATCCACATAATACATGCCGAATACTCGGCTGATCCATGGCGTTTCCCCATGACGTGGATGCGTGTGATTGGCCCCAACTAACGGCTTAGACACACGTGACCACACCATGTGACCCTACTAAGTCCCTATACTGCTGACTCTTTACCACAGTCCACACACGGACCAGGTTAGTCTGTTCCCAAAAACGACCCACTCTTAAGTGATTTATTTATTTTGGGCATAGTTTTTATACAATTTGTTTCATACACTCAATTAATGTATTATATATCAGAGTGACCCGGAAGTGCATTCTCATTGGACGACCCCCCAGGGGAGTGATCCTAGGGAGGTCACAATTTACATTTAAGCATGGTGGTATCAGTAGAGTCTTACCCCAGATGATGCTAGTTATAGCGAAACTAGTCGGGACTCTACTGCTGCCATGCACTTTTCCACTATGATGTCCTTTTTATCAACCAAATTGTAAGTGTTTTTAACCGGCATTAAAACCTTTCCCGTTTTTACGGTATCACGCTATGTGCCTTTTATTTTCCTCCACATACTTTGGGCAAGTTTTCCAACTCCCATGAATCATCTCCCAGCTGAGGTTATCCCTTCCACCTATTACTAAGCGAAGACTCCACCGTTACTTGCTGGTCGCTCTGTTTGGTGTGTCCTGGTTTATCCTTCCATTGTATATACAAAGCTTTACTGATCCTTTGGGCATAAGCTCATTTGGATCCATCGCATCTGGTAAGCCTTCCCTCCTGGTGGTGGGCGTTATCACTAACATTACAGATTAATTAGAATCACCGTGGGTGCCTCATCACTGTCGTTTGATTGACCATCTTGATTTCTGATTTCACGTTCACCTTATGGACTTTTAATCTTATAAACATTTTAGACTCAGGTCTATGGTGTCTCATCACACTATTCATTTATACGAATTATTCACTTATCATGGACTCACATTTTTTTGTTCATTTATATGTGTGTTTAACATAGACATCACTGTCTTTTCATCAGTCATTTCTTAGCGCTGCATTGTTCGATTTTTATACCCCTGCTCTCGTCAATACTAAGAGATTTACAGAGATGGAGAAGTCATATACTGACTTGGTTTGGGAGAGTAAGTGCCCTTAAAATGAGTATAATTCCAAGGCTTATCTATGTCCAGTATGCCATCCCTATAGCTCTCCCACAAATATTTTTTAAACAAATAAAGAAAGCTTTTAGGACTTTTGTCTGGGGGGATAAACATCCCAGGCTGGCATATGATATTTTGAAAGGATCAAAGAAGGAAGGAGGGGTAGGACTCCCAGACATGGTATTTTACTATAGAGCCATGGCCCTGGTTCGTATTATGAACTGGAGACATGACTCACAGGGTAAAATATGGGTTTCCCTGGAGAAAACACTGGCAGGAAGGGATCTGGCGGGAGCACCCTGGATCCCGACCGTATATAGGGGGTTATCGGAATATGTGTCACCATTAACTACAACAACGTTATCTATCTGGGATAGAATGAATACCGTATTTTTCGCAGTATAAGACGCACCGGAATATAAGACGCACCCAATTTTGAAGGAGGAAGATCTAGAAAAAAAAAAGATTCTGAACCAAATACTGTAGTAAAATATTTTATATCAACTGTATAAAGTTAACAGCAGTTTAAGAACAATTTTATGTCAACCATGTAACATATTAAGAACTATCTACTCTCATTAACAGTCAGTAAAGTCAGTAAACAGTGAAAGTAACAAAAATAAGGCTGTAATGTTTTTATTCGAACCCCAACAATTCCTCTTCTTCGCTGCTATCAGAAATGAGGAAGGACAGATCCACGCAGTCATTGTCATCACTTTCTTCCTCACTGGTGTTAAATAAGACGTTGTCTTCTGTTCCATCCAAGGCATTACTAATGCCACACTTCTTGAAGGATTTTACAACAATGTCCTCCTTCACGGAGTCCCATGACCTTTTAACCCATTCACACACTTGTGTGATAGTGGGCCTCTTCATCCGCCCAGTAGGCGTCAGATCATGGTTCCCAGCTGCCATCCAGGTGTTCCACTCCTCTCGCATCAGAACTTTGAACGGTTTGTTAATAGAAACGTCCAGAGGTTGCAGCTGGCTGGTAAGACCACCAGGAATCACCGCTATTTGGGTCTTAACTTCCTTAAAGTTCTTTTTAGTAGTTTCCGTAATGTGCGCTCTGAACTGGTCAAGCACCAACAAGGAAGATTTCTTCAGAAGCCCGCCAGGACGTTTGGACCACACTTTGTCAATCCACAGCCTCATGCCATTTTCGTCCATCCACCCTTTATCATGAACGTGCACGACGACTCCCCGTGGAATTGTTTCTTTTGGGAATGTTTTCCTTTTAAAGATCAACATCGGAGGCAGTTTGGTACCATCTGCACAGCAGGGCAACACAACCGTGTAGTGGGTTTTCTAATGCCCTGAGTTTTTTACGGTTATGGTTTTGGCTCCTTTGTTATCTACGGTTCTGTTAGATGGCACATCGAAAGTTAGCGGGACTTCATCCATGTTCCCAATATGGCTAATTTCAAAGTTATTCTTCTTCCTCGCATCAATAACAAACTTGTGAAAAGACAGAATCTTTGTTTCGTATTCCTTTGGCATTTTCTGTGCAATTCTGGTTTTGGTGCGCATAGAAAGGCCAGATCTCTTCATGAATCTATAGCACCACGATGGTGATCCGGTGAAATCCTGGATGCCTTTCTCCTCAGCAATGCGTTTGGCCTCATAGATTATGATTTTTGTTGAGACAGAAAGTCCATTTTGCCGGTGACGTGTGATCCACTCCTTCACTTCTACCTCTAACTCTGGCCACTTTGCAGTTGGTCCACGTAAGGTGTGCTTGCTTTTATCCAACTTTTGGAGCTGATCCTCCTGTTTCCTCCACTCCCTTATCATTTTCTCAGTTGGAGGTGGCCCGAAGTGTCTCTCCGCTGCTCTGTTTCCATGCTCCTTAGCAAATTTGATTACTTCCAGCTTGAAAGCAACTTTATATGCCAGTCTCTTCTGCTTAGACATCTTGAAAAGGAGGTAACGGTAATTTTCTGCAAGAAATGCAGAAATGAAAGAACTGTCAATATTATCAATATGTTCTTCATTTCCCCTCCCCCCCCTTATATTTCATCTGGTGCTCTCTTATCCAGCCATATTTCATCTGGTGCTCTTGTGGAGCCATTCTTCTGCCCATCAATCATGGGCATCCAATAGAGTGGTAGGCGAAGTGGGGGCGGAAGTAGGGAGGGCGGTGTCTTCCCCCTGGGATTCGGGGGCAGAGCTTTGGCGGATCAATTCTTCTGCCCATCAATCATGGGCATCAAATCAAGTAGGAGTGGGGCGGAGAAGAGCCCAGTAAACATTGGCCGGAGGAGGCGGAACGTATGGAGCAGGAGGGGCAGACGTGCAGACATTTCAGGGCAGCATATGGTGGATTGATACAGTCAAGGCCGCTGATAGAAATCATGGGGCCCCGTACAGCCTACCTGG
Source organism: Rana temporaria (assembly GCF_905171775.1). NCBI lineage: Eukaryota > Metazoa > Chordata > Amphibia > Anura > Ranidae > Rana > Rana temporaria. The sequence goes on from NC_053499.1 coordinate 101,856,858, forward strand.
CGGGGCCCCTTTTGCAGCCCCACCCTCAACTCCGCCCCTGGTCCATCATCGAGGGCGGTAGAAGACATCGAGGGACATGGATAGCTGACTCCAGTAAAGGTACTGTAAGTGCCGGGCGGGGGGGGGAAAGGGGCACTTTACAGGGCACAGCGGCGACAATTAAAGGGCACAGTGGTGACAATTAAAGGACACAGCAGTGACAAAGGGCACAGTGGCTGTGTTTGATGGCATGGCACAGTGGCTGCATTTGATGGCATGGCACAGTGGTGCGAATTGATGGCACAGTGGCTGCGTTTGATGGCATGGCACAGTGGCTGCGTTTAATGGCATGGCACAGTGGCTGCGTTTGATGGCATGGCACAGTGGCTGCGTTTAATGGCATGGCACAGTGGTGCGAATTGATGGCACAGTGGCTGCGTTTGATGGCATGGCACAGTGGCTGCATTTAATGGCATGGCACAGTGGCTGCGTTTGATGGCATAGCACAGTGGCTGCGTTTGATGGCATGGCACAGTGGTGCGAATTGATGGCATAGTGGTTGTGTTTGATGACTTGATGAACAAAACAAATTGATAATGTGGTGAAAAAGTTCATCCCCGACGAAACGTACGTAGGAGTGGCCTAAAGCGTACCTTGTCATCGCTCGTACGGAGAGAGCTATACACACTGAACACAGCCACCAGGATTCGATTGTCAGTATGCGCTGCATGCGCTGGGATCTGTGACAAGCCTGTTTATATCGACTGAATTGTAAGTGCTATTATTTCTTTAATAAACAATCCTTACATACAGTACTTCACCATGGAGCTATTTCTCGTTTCTTCTCTTTGAATATATGAGCGCATCCTTATTTTATCTGGAGCTTTGGAGCAGTAGACGATTCGATCTGTGTAACCTGCTGTTATATAGTCCACTTGAGAGGACTTTAAAAGATCTCTGGGCTCTATCTGACCGCAATTACGGTCAGTGAATCTGGTAAGCAGATTGGAATACCATCACACGGGTGTTTTCTCTTGGTGGAAGATTAAGAATTTCGTTTGTTTTTTCCATTGGACTCTTTTTTCACTGATTCATATTTGCTATTTTATCACTTATATTCAATCCTTGATTGGTGAAGGATCAGCACATTCACCTTTTCACTTTTGGATATTTTTATGAACTTTTTCACCACATTATCAATTTGTTTTGTTCATCAAGTCACTGATTATTATTTTTCATAATTTATCTGGTTTATTCATAACTTATTTCATTCACATCAGCGCTGTACCTTCTTTTTGGTTGTACGTTTTTTTGCTTTGGGTATTTAGAGCAATAGGTACTAGCTGCTTTTGTCACTTATTATTAGTATATTTTTTTCATCACGTATTAGCGCAGTGTTTTCCTTTGGTTTTTCCTTAGGATTTTTTACGGTTGTGTTTGATGGCATGGCACAGTGGTGACAATTAATGGCACAGTGGCTGCGTTTGATGGCATGGCACAGTGGCTGCGTTTAATGGCATGGCACAGTGGTGCGAATTGATGGCACAGTGGCTGCGTTTGATGGCATGGCACAGTGGTGACAATTGATGGCATAGTGGTTGCGTTTGATGGCATGGCACAGTGGTGCGAATTGATGGCACAGTGGCTGCGTTTGATGGCATGGCACAGTGGCTGCGTTTAATGGCATGGCACAGTGGCTGCGTTTGATGGCATGGCACAGTGGCTGCGTTTAATGGCATCGCACAGTGGCTGCGTTTGATGGCATGGCACAGTGGCTGCGTTTGATGGCATGGCACAGTGGCTGCGTTTGATGGCATGGCACAGTGGCTGCGTTTAATGGCATGGCACAGTGGTGCGAATTGATGGCACAGTGGCTGCGTTTGATGGCATGGCACAGTGGTGACAATTGATGGCATAGTGGTTGCGTTTGATGGCATGGCACAGTGGTGCGAATTGATGGCACAGTGGCTGCGTTTGATGGCATGGCACAGTGGCTGCGTTTAATGGCATGGCACAGTGGCTGCGTTTGATGGCATGGCACAGTGGCTGCGTTTAATGGCATGGCACAGTGGCTGCGTTTGATGGCATGGCACAGTGGCTGCGTTTAATGGCATGGCACAATGGTGTGAATTGATGGCACAGTGGCTGCGTTTGATGGCATGGCACAGTGGTGACAATTGATGGCATAGTGGTTGCGTTTGATGGCATGGCACAGTGGTGACAATTAATGGCACTGCCTGCCTACCTCCAATCCGATCCGCTAAACAAAACGGAAAGGGATCTGTTCCCCTCCATCTAGCGGATTGAATTGGAGGGCAGTCAGGTGTAAATGGACAGATAGTTTTTTTTTACACCAACCTGTCATCATCCCACTCCACTCAGCAAAATGCAACACAGGGAGATTAAAATCATCAGCTTAATAACACACAGGCACACTATCATGGCACTGTTACAGTGTGTTACATGACATTAACTTATGACCAATTAGCTACAAAATCAAAACCCAACAGCCATGTCAAGTAACACACTGAGAGAGAACCTACCATCTGCTTTGATATACCGTAGTAGGAATGTACAGTGCACTTTGTAAGGTATTTAATTATAAAGTCACACCTGGCAAATTCTTCCTCCTCTGCCTCAGAATCCTGTCAGCTGTCTTACCTCACACTCTCTTACGGGCCAACTACAGATGCAGATCACTCCGCCAGGGAAGGAGAATAAGCAACTGCATCAGCGCAGGATGCAGTGCGCATGCGCCCGAAAATGAGAAAATAGTCCCTGCACTTCCATAGCAGTAACACACCCCCTCCTAAGCTAGTAGAAGCGGCTGATGGGGGGTGTATTTCAGAGCCGTGTTTTTTTTTTCCTGTGCTGCCTTTGAGGCTGTCCACTGCCCAGCAAGGATTACCGTACGTCTGCTTGGGGAGACATGGGGAGGCACAGCCCGCACTGATGGAGTAAAAGTAAGCTCAGCTCAGCCGGGGCAGCACATGGTTAGACTGTCAGGAGGGGGGGGGACAAGGCGCGCTACAGGAGGGAGAGGGAAGCCCGAACACACACAGCCTGGCCGTGCAGGGGGGGTCAGAGAAGTCCCCACAGCCCGCAGTACATGCAGTTTTAATGCAGGCAAAATGTGTATTCGTCATATAAGACGCACCAACTTCCCCCCCCAGTTTTGGGGAAGAAAAAGTGCGTCTTATATGGCGAAAAATACGGTAAGTCGGGAAAGTTTGCTCCTCCAATATCGCCTATTACTCCTTTGGAGGGGTTTCCATGGTTCCCTCCTGGGGAAGACAAGGGTAGTTTAGAGGGGTGGGGAGGAAATTGTTCAGAGGTGGCCCCATTTGGGGAACTGCTTCCCCTAAGGGAGTTGGTACAAAAGCAGGGGGAGGTATCAATGAGGGAATGGAAATACCGGCAGTTGGCAGACCTGTTTAATAAATGGAAACACCAAATTAGATCAGTAAATTCCATTACTACATTTGAGGAGTGGTGTGTTAACCGCTTGGAACCAGGCCATATGTTATCTCGGATGCACAGAATGGTCCAGAGTGCCCAAGATAAGACAATCCCACATTACATGCGTGAATGGGAAAGGGAGTTGGGCCTCAAATTTACAGCGGAACAATCAAATTGGTTGATGGAAATAACACACCGGTCCTCAATAAGTTCATATATACAGGAGATGTTGTATAAGTTTCTGACTAGATGGTACCATACACCGACCCGTTTGGCTCAGATCTACCCATTAATGAATGCCAACTGCTGGAGGGGGTGCAATCAAAGAGGGTCAGTTCTTCATATATGGTGGCAGTGTCCCAAGATCAGGAGATTTTGGGAGGAGATATCTCCGTGGATAAAAAAACTGACATTAAGACCTATTGAGCAATCCCCATTGCATTTTCTGTTTCATGGAATGCCATCATCCATGAAGTTCTACAAAAGAAGTGTCACACCACACCTATTAAATGCAGCGAAGGCACTGATATCTAGGATACTGGAAACAACCTAAAGTCCCCAATATAGTGGAATGGAAAATCGAGGTAGAGAGGATAATGGAGGCAGAGAGATGGGTACACACGGTCAAGGACCAACAGGACAAATTTAAGGATGTATGGGCAGGGTGGATATATTACTCTCCTGAAATAGGGAAGGATTAGTTTGGGGCGGAGAGGCTAGGGGGCGGGTGGGGGGAGGGGTGAGACAGCGAATAATTTTTTTTTTTTTCTCTGTTTGTTGTCTTGGTTGTTTTTTTTTCTCTCCCTACCTTGTGGGCACATGAGGGGGAGGAGGTGGGGAGGGGGGAGGCGCGCCCCCCCCCTCCTATTTTCCACTTTCCCCCCCCCCTCTTTTTCACAGCACTAATTTGGATCACTAAAGAGGAGGAAATAATGAATCAATTAAATAAACATAGGAGGATAAGTATACAGTAGAGGCTCCCCTTAAGGAATTTTATTTGGGAGTCATAAGAATGGGAACGGGGGTTTTAAAGAAAGGTTATAGTCACAAAAGAAAGACCACTAATAAGGAAAAGGAGAAGGACACACCCAATATTTGTATTTTTTTTTATTTTTTCTCTTTTTTGAGGTGGTTATGAAACTTCTCCCCTTCGCATGGTAGGGGGGAGATAAGGTGATGGGGAGTCAATGAGGCACGAAACAAAGATTTTTTTTTTCTCCCTCTCTCTCTTTTCTTTTTCCCCCCTGGCCCCGCCTTCTATCCTATTAAGGATTTAGGTGGAGAGGGGTTAAGAGAAGGGGAGGGGGGGTTTCAGGATTCACTAAAGTCACGAAATTAAGGACTATTAAGCCCTGGACAAAATCCCTTTTTTTTTTTTAGGGTGGTATTGAGCTCCTCCTTTTTGTGCCGTAGGGAGGTCATAAGGTGATGGGGTCTAGGGGGTCACGAGGGAGGAGGGGGGGGTTTCGTCTTTCCTTTCCCCTCCTCCTCTTTCTCTCTCTCCCTGGCGTCCCTCCCCGCCTCTTGTAGGTGGGGAATGGGACGGGGGGGATTGGAGGAGAGGGAGGGGGAGGCCGATGATGGTGCCCATGTAATGTAATGTATGTAGGTATTTTTATTTAAATATGTACGGAGATGTCTTTTTGTACTTTTTCTTGTTATTGTTATTTGTTTTTATGTATGTGATGCAATTTAGAAAAATTAAGAAAAGAAGCAATTAGGAGAAGTGTCGCCTTTTTGTATATGGGAAATGCATAAATGTTATATTAGAGGCATACTTATATCAGCAGGAGCACGTAGAAAACGACAACAGGGGGCCCAATTAGAATCTTTGCTCGGAGATATCAGGAGGCTAGAGATTCTACATAAGAAATCGCAGACACTCCAAAGAAAGAAGGAATTAACTTGCTTGAGAGAGGAATTGAATGCCCGGTTAACAGATAAAGCAAAAGCAGCAATGACGCGGGGTAGACAAAATTGTTATGAATTTGGGAACAAGCCTAGCAGGATGATGGCTAATGCATTGAAAGCGACACAGATGCGAAATTACATAGAACGCAATAAAACGCAGGGAGATACACTGGTAAATTCATCACAGGCGATTGCAAAGGCGTTCCGAGATTACTATGTTGGCCTATATCAATTGGAGGCGCGTGATCAGGGAGCCAGGGTATGCAAAGAGGAAGAGGCTAGGGCATATATAGAAGCCTCGGACATGCCTAGATTGACAGATAAAGAAGCCAAAGACATTGATGGCCCAATTACCATTGAGGAATTTCTGGCGGCCTTGAAAACATTAAAACCTAGTAAAGCACCGGGCCCGGACGGATTTACCCTGCTATATTATAAAACTTTCGCAGATAAATTGGCACCAAGGTTTGTGGAGGCATTTAACTCAATACGAGAAGGGCAAACAATACCAGTGGAAACACTGATGGCCCATATAACAGTGATACACAAAGAGGGGAAAGACCCGGCTCAGTGTTCAAGTTACCGTCCAATCTCACTGTTAAATGTAGATTTTAAGATACTCACAAAAATACTCTCAACTAGATTATTACCATATATATCCACCATAATACACTCTGATCAGGTAGGATTTACGCCAGAAAGGGAGGGTAGGGAGAACACTCAAAGGAGCCATAAGTGCCATACATTATGCTCAATATCATCAAAAACCATTAGTGTTAGTATCCACAGACACAGAAAAAGCATTCGACAGAGTTGACTGGTGTCATGAAGATCCTGCCAGAAACAGGCGACTCAGACTTTGCGGTTCCCAATCATGGCTGCAACCGCGCATGCGTGTGTGTGCACGGGTGCACACGCCTGTTGGAGCCAGGCGGGGTTTTTAAGCCGGCCTCTCACACACCATCCCTGCTGTCTGCTCTACAGCGTTGAGTATCTGAAACCTGATCTGAGACTTACCTGTGAAAGACCCGGCTTACCTGTGACTATTCCAGCCATCCGCCTTCACCTGACCCTGGGCCTGTTCTGACTACCCTTCTGTCTGCACTCCTGTACCTCGCTGTCCGCCCGATATCCGACCCGGCCTGTCTGACCATCCATTCTGTTCCAGTCTGTCCTAGTTCCAGTCCAGCTGAACGATTCCAGTCTGTCCTAGTTCCAGTCCAGCTGAACGATTCCAGTCTGTCCTAGTTCCAGTCCAGTCTGCTAAGCTGATCCAGTCTATTGGACCTATCCTGTCTGCTAAGCTGATACAGCCTATTGAACCTATCCTGTCTGCTGAGCTGATCCTGTCTGGTGAGGTGTTCCAGTCTGCTAAGCTGATCCAGTCTATTGGACCTATCCTGTCTGCTAAGCTGATTCAGCCTATTGAACCTATCCTGTCTGCTGAGCTGATCCTGTCTGGTTAAATGTTCCAGTCTGCTAAGCTGATCCAGTCTATTGAACCTATCCTGTCTGCTAAGCTGATCCAGTTCCGGTATTCCAGTTCCTACAAGGAAGTTTCTATTGAACTGACCCACTTCCTCTTCTTGTTGATCCTGCCAGGCACCCGTGCCACTCCTTACTCCTGTGCCTTCTGTTACCCTATCAGGGGGCCACGAGTGGGAGCCATAAGGGAGGCCGACCTCTGCAATTCGGGCTCATCACCATCAGGTACGTGACAGTAGCAGACAGCCATGTCTGAGCCCGAGCAGAGAGTCTTCCCTATGGAAGAACTGTGTCAGCACCTGGTTGGTTTAACTGAAGCAGTTAAGAATCTTCAGCACGACTACACCCAGCTAGAATGGGTGCTGGTTCTGTCCAACCCCACCGGAGCCCAGGGATCTTCCCATGCATCCACCTCTTCTGCTGGGACAGGATCAACACAGCAGTGGTGATGCTTTCTCCAGAACCTAGGGTCCCCACACCTGAAAAGTTCTCTGGAAATCGAAGTAGCTTCAGGGCCTTTCATAATTCCTGCGAGCTGTATTTCGCCCTTCAGCCATGAACCTTTTCTCTGGAAGTCACCAAGGTGGGCTTTGTGATCTCCTTACTTACTGGAGAACCCCAAACCTGGGCCCATCGCCTCCTAGAACGGAAGGATGAGTCCTTGACCAACCTTACCACCTTCTTCGATGCTATAGCACAGCTTTACGAAGACACCCAGCTTTCAGCAACTGCAGAAGCTGCTTTACGTACCCTTCAGCAGGGACGCAGGGCAGCAGAGGACTATGTCGCTGAATTTAGGCGGTGGAGCGCAGATACAGACTGGAACTACGCTGCTCTTCATCACCAGTTCCGCATGGGACTATCAGACCCTCTGAAAGATGAACTGGCTAGAGTTGCGGTACCACAGACGTTGAATGCGCTGATTGATTTAGCCATACAAATCGATCGACGCCTAAGAGAGCGAAGGGCTGAGAGAGCTACGGGGTTTTCTCGTCCAACCTGGATGCTTCCCAAGGCCCTAAGTCATCTATACTCGGTACCCATTGCATCACCGACCCCTACAGCTGACACACCTGAGCCCATGCAGCTGGGCGTCCTTCGTCCTTCCCTTACTCCTGAAGAGCGTCAACGGCGTTGTGTAAATAATCTGTGTCTGTACTGCGGAGAACCCGGCCACTACGTCAGGAACTGTCCTCTAAAGCTCCGTAAGTATCTCTCCATGTCTCCTGGCTACACAGACTTTATTACCCAGCCTGCATCTCACCTTGCCCTTTCTGTTTCATTACAGCTTCCAGGAAAGACTCTGCTAACACACGCCATTATTGAATCCGGGGCCTGTAGCTGTTTCATGGACTAATCTTTTTGCTGTTAAACACCAAATTCCTCTCCTTCCCAAGACCCATGGACTTTCTGTTCGTTTGGCTGACGGGTCTGCTATCAAATCAGACCTTGTAGTTCTAGAGACTGCTCCGTTACTTACTGTTATCTCCAGTTCCCACCATGAACTTTTACGTATGGACATAATCTCCTCCCCGGTATTCCCTGTAATCCTTGGCATGCCCTGGCTACAAATTCACAATCCTGCCATCAACTGGGCCACAGGGGAGGTTACCTTTTCCTCACCTTACTGCCAGCAGTTCTGTGGGCCCCACGATCCTCATGGACCCTCTACCTTGCTATGCCTGGATTCTGAAGCTGAAATACGCCAGTCTATTCCCGAAGCCTACCATGATTTTCTGGACGTATTCAGTAAACAAAGGGCAGAGGCTCTACCACCCCATCGAGCCTACGACTGTCCTATTGAGCTGCTTCCCGGGGCCGAAATCCCTTTTGGTAGGATTTTCCCCTTGACAGAGGTAGAACAAGGGGCAATGAAGGAATACATAAATGAAAACCTAAAGAAGGGGTTTATTCGCCCGTCCACATCTCCAGCAGGCGCAGGCATCTTCTTTGTCGAGAAAAAGGACCATACCCTTCGACCTTGTGTCGACTACAGGGAATTAAACAAAATCACTGTAAAAAAAACCTTATCCTCTTCCCCTGGTGCCAGAGTTATTCCAGAGGCTGGGGGCCGCCACGGTTTTCACCAAACTTGACCTCCGTGGCGCCTATAATCTGGTTCGCATCAGGGATGGGGATGAGTGGAAAACGGCCTTCCGTTCTCGATTTGGGCACTTTGAGTACTTGGTGATGCCCTTCGGATTGTGCAATGCACCTGCTACTTTTCAGTATTTTATCAACGATGTCCTCCGAGACTTTTTGGACTTATTTGTTATCGTCTACTAATCTTTTCTTCTTCCTTGAATTCCACCGCAGGCATGTCAGAAGTGTACTGGGCCGTCTTCGTCAACATGGTTTATATGCGAAAGCTGAAAGGTGCAAATTTGAACAGGAAAGTATACCATTTATGGGGTTAATCATCTCCAGTAAAGGCATCAAGATGGACCCCCAGAAGATTTCTGCAATCCTGGACTGGCCAGTCCCAGCAGACAAAAAGGGAAACCAAAGTTTCGTTGGTTTCGCCAACTTCTACCGCAAGTTTATTAATGGCTTCTCGCCCATCATTGCACCAATCACCCAATTGACCAAACAGGGAAACCACTTCCATTGGTCCCCTGAGGCCCAAGGAGCCTTTGAGGCCCTTAGGAAACTCTTTACCTCTGCTCCTGTTTTGGGACATCCAGATTCCTCTCTATCATTTGTTCTTGAGGTAGACGCGTCAGAAATTGCCGTAGGAGCAATATTGTCCCAAAGACAAGGGACCAAGACCCAACTTCATCCAGTTGCCTTCTTCTCACGTAAACTCTCAACAGCAGAGAAGAACTATGATGTAGGGGATCGGGAATTGTTGGCAATAAAATCTGCACTGGAGGAGTGGCGCTACCTGCTAGAGGGAGCTGCCCATCCAATCCTAATATTCACCGACCACAAAAACCTGGAATATCTGAGGTCTGCAAAGAGGTTGAGGCCACGCCAAGCCAGGTGGGCGCTCTTTTTCTCCAGATTTTCCTTCCATGTCACGTATCGCCCAGGTTCCAAAAATACTAAACCTGATGCCCTGTCCCGGATGTTTCACAAGTCAAAATAAATTTCTACCCCGGATACCATCCTTGCACCTGGCAACTTTCTTCTTCTTCAGGAAAATCTGCTTTCCCGAATTAAACAAGCCTCCACAGGGCAGACACCTCCTTCTGAACCAGGACTGCAGTTCAAGGATGGGGTATTTTGGCACGAAGACAAGATCTACACTCCCGAAAGCCTACGAGTATCTGTCTTGGAACTTTGCCATGACCATGCATTAGCCGGGCATTTTGGCGTAACCAAAACCACCGATTTGGTACAGCGTACCTTTTGGTGGCCTCAGTTACGGGAAGATTGTAAAAAGTATGTTGAATCCTGCACTACTTATATCAGAAACAAGACCCATAGAACCAAGGCTTGGGGTCTTTTAAAGCCTTTGTCTGTCCCAGATAGACCATGGAGAATTTTTGATTTCACTCCTCACTACCTATCACAGTTTCGAAGGCCATAAAATGCCAAAATAGCACAAAACCCCCCCAAATGACCCCATTTTGGAAAGGAGACACCCCAAGCTATTTGCTGAGAGGGATGTCGAGTCCATGGAATATTTTATATTTTGACACAAGTTGCGGGAATATGACAAACTGATTTTTTTTGCACAAAGTTGTCACTAAATGATATATTGCTCACACATGCCATAGTTATATGTGGAATTGCACCCCAAAATACAGTCTGCTGCTTCTCCTGAGTACGGGGATACCACATGTGTGGGACTTTTTGGGAGCCTAGCCGTGTACGGGACCCCGAAAACCAAGCACCGCCTTCAAGATTTCTAAGGGCATACATTTTTGATTTCACTCCTCACTACCTATCACAGTTTTGAAGGCCATAAAATGCCAAGATGGCACACAACCCCCCCAAATGACCCCATTTTGGAAAGAAGACACCCCAAGCTATTTGCTGAGAGGCATGTTGAGTCCATGGAGTATTTAATTTTTTTGCCCCAAGTCACTGAATAATGACCAAAAAAAAAAAAATTACAAAACGTTGTCACTAAATGATATATTTCTCACACATGCCATAGGCATATGTGGAATTACACCCCAAAATACATTCTGCTGCTTCTCCTGAGTACGGGGATACCACATGTGTGGGACTTTTTGGGAGCCTAGCCGCGTACGGGGCCCCGAAAACCAAGCACTGCCTTCAAGATTTGTGTGAGTGAAATCAAAAATTTATGTCCTTAGAAATCTTGAAGGTGGTGATTGGATTTCGGGGTCTCATATGCGGCTAGGCTCCCAAAAAGTCCCACACATGTGGTATCCTCGTACTCAGGAGAAGCAGCAGAAATTATTTTGGGGTGCAATTCCACATATAACCGTGGCATGTGTGAGAAATATATCATTTAGTGACAATGTTTTGTACATTTTTTTATTTTAATTTTTTTGGTCATTATTCAATCACTTGGGGCAAAAAAATTAAATATTCCTTGGACTCAACATGCCTCTCAGCAAATAGCTTGGGGTGTCTACTTTCCAAAATGGGGTCATTTGGGGGGGTTTTGTGCTATTTTGGCATTTTATGGCCTTCGAAACTGTGATAGGTAGTGAGGAGTGAAATCAAAAATGTGCGCCCTTAGAAATGCTGAAGGCGGTGCTTGGTTTTCGGGGTCCCATACGCGGCTAGGCACCCAAAAAGTCCCAAACATGTGGTATCCCCGTATTCAGGAGAAGCAGCAGAATGTATTTTAGGGTGCAAATCCACATATAACCATGGCATGTGTGAGCAATATATCATTTAGTGACAATTTTTTTTTTTTCATTATTCAATCACTTTGGACAAAAAAAAAAAAATCAATGGACTCAACATGCCTCTCAGCAGTTTCCTTGGGGTGTCTTCTTTCCAAAATGGGGTCATTTGGGTTTTTTGTGCTATTTTGGCATTTTATGGCCTTCGAAATTGTGATAGGTAGTGAGGAATGAAATCAAAAATTTACACCCATAGAACGCCTGAAGGCGGTGATTGGTTTTTGGGGTCCCGAAAAGTTTCACACATGTGGTATCCCCGTACTCGGGAGAAGCAGCAGAATGTATTTTGGGGTGCAATTCCACATATGCCCATGGCATGTTTGAGCAATATATCATTTAGTGACAACTTTGCGCAAAAAAAATAAATATATATATATATTTATTTTTCCCGCAACTTGGGTCAAAATCTAAAATATTCCATGGACTTGAGATGCCTCTCAGCAAATAGCTTGGGGTGTCTACTTTCCAAAATGGGGTCATTTGGGGGGGTTTTGAATTGTCCTGGCATTTTATGCACAACATTTAAAAGCTTATGTCACACATCACCCACTCTTCTAACCACTTGAAGAAAAAGCCCTTTCTGACACTGTTTGTTTACATAAAAACATATTTTTTTTTGCAAGAAAGTTAAGTTGAACCCCCAAACATTATATATTTTTTTAAAGCAAAGGCCCTACAGATTAAAATGGTGGGTGTTGCAATTTTTTTTTCCACACAGTATTTGCGCAGCGTTTTTTCAAACGCATTTTTTGGGGAAAAAATACACTTTTTTTTATTTTAAAGCCCTAAAACACACTATATTGCCCAAATTATTGATGAAATAAAAATGATGATCTTAGGCCGAGTACATGGATACCAAACACGACATACTTTAAAATTGCGCACAAACGCGCAGTGGCGACAAACTACATACATTTTTAAAAGCCTTTAAAAGCCTTTACAGGTTACCACATTAGCTTTACAGAGTAGGTCTACTGCTAAAATGACTGCCCTCTATCTGCCCTTCGCGGTGATACCTCACATGCATGGTGCAATTGCTGTTTACATATGACTCCAGACCGAGGCTTGCGTTCGCCTTTGCGCAAGAGCAAGGGGGGACAGGGATGCTTTTTTTTTTTTTTTTTTTTATATATATATTTATTTTGCTTTTTTTATTTTATTTGTTAACTGTTCCTTTCATTTTTTTTTACCATTTTTATTGTTATCTCAGGGAATGTAAATATCCCTTATGATAGCAATAGTTAGTGACAAGTACTCTTTTTTAAAAAATGGGGTTTATTAGACCCTAGATCTTTCCTCTGCCCTCAAAGCATCTGACCACACCAAGATCGGTGTGATAAAATGCTTTCCCATATTCCCAATGGCGCTGTTTATATCCGGGGGGGGGACATTCCCTCCCACTGAATGTAAAAGCAGTCTAGAGGCTAATTAGCCGCTAGGACTGCTTTTACATGAAAGCCGACCGCTGGCTAAAAAGAATGATACCAAGATGATGCCTAAACCCGCAGGCATCATTCTGGTATAACCATTCAAAGTCCAGCAACATACCAGTACGTTGATGGTTCTTGTTGGACATGTATTGTAACCTTTTTTTTTCATGCAGCCTGTTGGCTGAACGAAAAAAAGATTGATCGGTGGGTATGCCCACCACTAAAATACCTCCCTTCATCCACCTACTTCTAATGATGGGCATACATGCACCAATTATATATGCCGAAGCATGGGGGCATCCTCCCGCAAAAAAGTTATGCCGTGTGTACGGACTTTTCTATGCCGCGTACACACGGTCGGACTTTTCTATGCCGTGTACACATGGTCAGACTTTTCCACGGGAAAGCCTCCGCCCCTAATGCCCCCATGCTTCGGCATATATGCTCTTTTTTGAACTGTGGTGGTGAAATCACCTCCTACAGCATTGGAGTCGCGGCTTTATATATCGTGGGAGCAAACGCTGTTGCTGTCAAGCTAAATAAATCCGCCCTGCAACTGAATGGCGTACCTGCTAAGCAAATGATGGTTAACATTAAAACAAAGTAACATTCCAGTATAACAGTAAGATCATACCATACCTACAAAGCAAATACCAATAAAAAAAACATAGTAAAAAATAAAACATTTTTTAACGCAACCTGTGCCTAAAATATGTGTACACACGGTCGGACTTTTCTATGCCGCGTACACACGGTCGGACTTTTCTATGCCGTGTACACATGGTCAGACTTTTCCACAGAAAAGCCTCCGTAGGAATGTCAACCGTATGTACGCGGCATTAGGAGCAAAATCGATCCTCCGCCCCTGCTGCCCCCATGCTTCGGCATATATGCTCTTTTTTTTAACTGTGGTGGTGAAATCACCTCCTACAGCACTGGAGTCTCGGCTTTATATATCGTGGGAGCAAACGCTGTTGCTGTCAAGATAAATAAGTCCGCAAAACAGCTGAATGGCTTACCTGAAAACAGTAAAGTAAATTACATACCTGAAAAGCAAGCATGAAAAAACATAACAATAAAACTTTGCAGAATAGAATACAGTAAAAAAGAGCAGAACAATAGAGAGAGAATAGAGAGGGAGAGAACAATAAAACGACAACTATTTTTTTTTCCTTTTTTTTTTTTTAACACTTTTTTTTTGTAACTGTTCAACTTTTCGGTTCCAGGTTTGGGTCTCTCAAAATGCGATGGCATCTTGGGAGACCCTGTGTAAGTGAGCCTAGCCTGTGAAATGTTTTTACCCTACACTAATAATTAACTTGTGTGTGGAAGCGTTCAAAACATTCACCAATACAAAGACCAGGATCGGCAGGACATTTGGGACAAAAATAACGGGTGTCACGCCTAAATCCGCGCTTGCTACAGACACGACATCTTCTTTGGGGGGCTCGTTGGGTAGGGGTACTCTCAAGGGCATATGAAAAATGCCTCTCATGCAGTCGACTTACTGCATTTGGTTGGGGAAGTGAGGTACAGTACCGCCTGGATACAGGAGTTCTGTGATGATATCCTTCTGGAATTGAAGGAAGGATCCATTCTGTCCTGAAGCTCTGTATAAGACATGAGCATTCAGTAGAGCCAATTGAAATAAATGTAGAGACACTTTTTTGTACCAGCGTCTCGTCTTGTGGGCAATATGATACGGCGCCATCAACTGGTCGTTGAGGTCCACCCCTCCCATATTTTGGTTGTATTCGTGGACACAGAGGGGTTTCTCCACAACACCAGTCGCCGTACGAATTTGTACTGTCGTGTCTGCGTGAAGGGTGGTAAGAACGAAAACATTCCTATTGTCCCGCCACTTCACAGCGAGCAAATTTTTACATCTGAAGCAGGCTCTCGCCCCCAGCCTTAGATGAGAATCTACAAGCCTCTGGGGAAAGCCCCGGCGATTAGGTCGCACGGTGCCACATGCTCCAATCTGACGATCAAACAAGTGACTAAAAAGCTGCTGTAAAAATTGTCCACATACAAGTGGTACCCCTTTCCGAATAAGGGTGACACCAAGTCCCAAACGATCTTGCCAGCGCTCCCCATGTAATCTGGGCATCCTTCTGGCTCTACCTGACTATCTTTGCCCTCGTAAACCCTAAAGCTCCATGTGTAACCTGTGGCCCTGTCACAGAGCTTATAGAGCTTGACCCAGTATCTGGCACGCTTGCTGGGAATGTACTGTTTGAAAGACAAGCGGCCAGCAAATTTAAACAGGGACTCATCAACGCAAACAACCTGCTGGGGATTAAACAAGGCTGCAAAACGTTCGTTGAAATGGTTTACGAGGGGCCGAATTTTGTAGAGCCGGTCAAATTCAGGGTCTCCACGTGGACGACAAAGTGCATTGTCACTGAAATGCAGGAACCGCAGGATCGCCTCGTATCGTTTCCTGGCCATGTGAGCAGAGAACACGGGCATATGGTCAATTGGATGTGTGGACCAATACATCCGCAATTCCGGAAATGGGTGTATGCCCATGTTGAGGGTAAGGCCCAGAAAGGTTTTAAATTCGGAAACCTCAATAGGTTTCCATTCTTTGGCAAGCAAGGAGAGACTGGGGATTAGCGACGATGTAGGTACCAGCATATATTTCTCTGGTCCACAATAGATCTATAGAGATCTTCCGTGAAATACAGCGAATAAAAATCAAGTGCCATAAAATTCGCTGTATCCACCTGAATACCGGGTTGGCCAGTGAATGGGGGAAGTACGGGTTCTGCAGAAGTGGTGGGGACCCAATCAGGATAGGCGAATTCTGCAGGAAGGGCACTATGGGCACGACGGGCCTGTCTTTGTCTTCATCTTGGTGGCAGCGGGACACTACTTGTGCTTGCCACCTCGCCAGCTTTAACTGCACTTATGGGACTCGCCACGTCACCACGTGATACTGCAGTGCTGGATGAACGACCAGGGTGTACTAGGCCGCTGGTGCTTGCCAATCCATCAGAAGGAATAGCGGCGCTAGTACTGGCTCTCTGCTCCATACGAGGGACCTGCGGTTCTTGCTGCTCAACAACATCAGAACGGGGTCGGGTACGCCTGGCCTTAGCAGGGACCACCACTCCGTTGTCCGAGCTATCTGACATGGAGCCGCTGTCGTAAACGGGTTCGTATTCTGAGCCAGAATCTGTCAGATGCGTGACCTCCTCTTCTTCACTATCTGACATGCACAGAATCCTGACGGCCTCTTCACCAGTGTACATTCGCTTTGCCATTTTGGGCTCTAAATTTAGTGGTACACTGGTGATGATTCACAGGTAAAAAAAGCACCTGACCATAGAAAGGAAAATGTAGAAAACGCTTCGAAAAAAACCTGTTAGTGATCGCAGGGATCAGGCCTGTCTCTGCGAACGCTGCAGTTATGTGTCTTGTGTTTTTGAAGTGACAGTGATCGATCGATACTGCACTTGGGTGGGTTGGGCTGGGCAGAGGGGGAAAACGCAGGTGCTAGCGGGTATCTGGGCTGATTCCGCTAACAATGCGTTTTTGGGTACCCTAAACTGCTGGGTACGCTAGTATAGATCTGATCAGATCAGGTATCGATCCGTTCAGATACTATACCACTAAGGGGGGTGTATGCTTTGCGAGTGGGTGTAAGCGGTACTGGCACTAACCTAACACTGCCTGGGGCGACGCAGACCCTGACTGACGCTAAAATTTTATTGATATCACCCGCCGGGCGATCAGGGGGTTAAACCTTTATTGGGTTATATACGGCGGGTGCCCTGATGCTATAAACAGCAAACTAACTAACCAGCGTCAACCGTAACACTTATACGGTGATCACTGGTGAAAGGGTTAACTAGGGGGCAATCAGGGGTTAAAAACTTTATTTATGGGGTACCTAACGCTATAGAACCTGGCGGCGAACCTCAAAAAATACTAACTGCCTAGCGGTAACAGTGACACTAATACAGCGATCAGAAAATCGATCGCTTAGTGACACTGGCAATAGGGGGTGAAAGGGTTAACTAGGGGGCAATCAGGGGTTAAAAACGTTATTTATGGGGGTACCTAACGCTATAGAACCTGGCGGCGAACCTCAAAAAAAACTAACTGCCTAGCGGCAACAGTGACACTAATGCAGCGATCAGAAAATCGATCACTTAGTGACACTGGCAATAGGGGGTGAAAGGGTTAACTAGGGTGGTGATCAAGGGGTTAAACCTTTATTAGGGGGGGTAGGGGGCTAGCCTGGACCTAAAGGGGGCTAAAACTAACTGCCCTAACACTTTTTTCTGTAACACTGACACTAAATGCAGCAATCAGAAAATAAATGATTACTGCATTCAGTGACACTGTTACAGGAGACTGGGGGGGGTGATCGGCGGTGACTGGGGGGGGGGGGTCAAATGTGCCTAATGTGCTGGTGTTAGAGTAGTGTTGGGGTGCAACTTACTGTGTGGTGTCTTCTCTCCTCAGCGGTGGTCGATATGACCACCACGAGGAGAGATCACACACTTCCTCCTTCCTGTGTTTACACTAAACACAGGAAGAGGAGGAGGGGAGCGCTGGCATTGGCTGAGAGCGATCCGGAGGGGGTGGCTGAAAACGAACAGCCGCCCCCACATCCCGGATCGCTTCTGCAGCTTACCGACCCACGGCATGTAACGGGGGGGTCCCGATCGGACCCCCGACCCCGTCAAGCAGGGCACGTACAGGTACGTTGATGTGCCTGTCCGTGCCATTCTGCTGACATAAATGTACAGGAGCGGGCCGGGAACTGGATAAAGTGGCTGCATTTGCGGATGACCTGTTGTTCTTTATAACCCTTCCAGCACTGTCTCTGCCGTCATTAATGACTGAAATGGATAAGTATGGCAGATTGTCCAATTTTAAGGTTACCTATAACAAATCGGAAGCAATGGGTATAGAAACGAGTATGATATTACAACAGCAGCTATCAAATTTTTATGCGTTTAGATGGACACACTCACATATAGGTTACCTCGGGACAAAAATACCTAATAGACTAAATAGGATATTTGAACTTAATTTTGTGCCCTTGGTACGACAGATTAAACTAGACCTACAGAAATGGGATAGGGATGTGTTTACGTGGTTTGGCAGAATCAACATCATTAAAATGAATGTAATGCCAAGATTTGTGTATTTATTACAGACCCTACCTATTAAGATCCCGTTGGGTTTTTTGAGAGAGTTGAGAGCAAGACTGACAAGGTTTGTATGGGCTGGAAAACCTGCCAGAATTCTAAGAGACATTCTGATCTTACCAAAAGAGAAAGGTGGTGTAGGGCTCCCAGACCCAGAGGGGGTATTATGAGGCAATACATCTTGCAAGAGTGTTGGATTGGTGCGCACTTCAAAAAGAAAAAACATGGATACACATGGAACAGGCAGTGGTGGAGGTACCCCTGGAGGGGTTAATTTGGCTAAAAAACACAACTTTACTGCAAGCAGTAAAGCAACATCCGACAGTGGGCACGACACTTAGTGTAGTAAAAAGGACACTTAAAAAGGTTAAGATATCGACCCTGTTGAATCCAATGACTCATAATTTGGGCAACCCAGAGTTTGAAATGGGTTTAAAGGATAAAAGTTTTATGACTCTAAAACGACTCATACATTTCATGGTAGACAATCGAGTTATGTCTAGAGAAGAGTTGGATTGTGAGTTTGGAGAAAGCTTTGATTCTTTTAGGAGAATGCAGTTAAATGCATTTCTTAGATCAATATCTATGCGAACAAGAAAAATAGCTATACCATCGAAGTTTGAAAACTCATGTTTAAAAGGAGAGGCAGTGAGACATGCAATATCGATATTGTATACCATGGTGATCGAGTTGAAGGCCACACAAAACCTTGGCTTCATACAGGCATGGGAGAGAAAGATGGGGGTCACGTTTTCAGAAGCACAAAAAAATAAGATATTTAGGTGTCAATAGCAACCAGGTATCAAGAGGGGAGCTATAAGATTCTGAGTAGGTGGTATAGAACGCCAGAAGTACTGAAGCGTATATATCCACAGGTTTCTAATCTCTGTTGGCGATGTCAAGGATCTGTTGGCACTATGATACACATTTTCTGGGAATGTTCATGTCAGGGCACTAACTCTTACCTGCCTTCCAGAACGGTGCAATCGCGGCTGTTTGCGCCGCGCGCGCGCGTGTGTGGTGTTGGCGCGCGCGTGCGTGGTCTTGGCGCGCGCGGGCGCGTGCAGGTGCGCGCGCACGGGCGCGCAAGACCTGTAGTTCCGTCCAGCCAATCAGTGCCCTGAGCGGGCTATTTAAACCTCTCCCTTTCCTGTGGCTAGTTGCTGGTTTGTCACAGCGTTTGGAGTGTTTGCTGGATCCTGGAAAAAACCTTACCTGATCTTGTTCCTGTTTACCTGACCTTGGCTATACTCTACCGGATTGCTGCTTTCTCCTACCTTGACCTCGGCTTGCCTATTGGACTATTATGATCTCACCTGCCCTTGACCTTTTTGGCTTGAACTTTGGACTACCTTGTTTATCTGAGCTTCCTTGACCACAGTCTGTTTTCTGGATTTCCCTGTTTCCTACCAATCCTGCTTCCCGGACCTCCTGGAATTCCCTGACGTATTTTCAGCCATTTCCAAGTGGACTACTGCCTGGTTGTTCCTGTTTCACGCACCCAACCTTCACCTTCCCATCGGTACCGGTGCCTCCTGGTGCGTCTGTTCCCCTGTCCCCACTTCAGGGGGCGGACCGCGCCGGGTAGCAAAGGGAGCCACCCTCAGCATCTTGGCCTTGGTAAGTGTACTTTTGTTACTACCTGATAGTACCTGATGGTACAAACCAGCCAGATGTCCGAGGCCGACAGGGTGCGCTCGCCTTTTGAGACGCTATGCCAACAAGTCTCAGCCCTCACCGAAGCGGTACAGAAACTTCAGGAAGGCTATCTGCATATAGATGGTCGCTTACAACAGATGAATGTCACCCCCGGATCCTCGACCGCCTCCGTGGCATTAGCTACAGGTCCTGCTTCTTCTCAACCCTCTTCTGCCTCTCCAGTGCTGGTAACTCACCCTGAACCACGTGTGCCTACCCCGGAGCGATTCGCTGGCGACCGAAAGAAATTTCGGGCATTTAAGAACGCTTGCTCCCTGTATCTGACTCTTCAACCCAGGACTTTTTGTTCAGAAGCTGTAAAGGTTGGTTTCATGATCTCCCTCCTTGCAGATGAACCACAAGCTTTGGCCCATAGTTTGTTGGAACAAGGGAGCCCGATATTAGACACCATGGACACTTTCTTTGAACATTTATCTAAGTTATACGATGATCCTCTCCGTTCAGCTACCGCGGAACTTACCCTTCATCAACTAACTCAGAGGAGGAGACCTGTAGAGGACTACGTTGCTGACTTTCGTAAATGGTCTGCTGATACAGGGTGGAATGAAACTGCCCTAAAATACCAGTTTCGCCAAGGGTCGTCGGAATCCCTCAAGGACGAGCTAGCCAGAGGTGACCCACCTGCCACTCTGGAAGCCTTAATCCAATCGGCCACCCAGCTTGATCGACGCCTTCGAGAACGCCGGCAGGAACGCTTCCAGACATCCTGTCCTAATTGGATTCCGCCTAGATTCTCACCGGCTCCTCCACCTGCTCCTGGTTCCACCTGTTGCTTCGTCTTCAGACCCAGAACCAATGCAGCTCGGTCTACTCCGGGCACCTCTCACCCCTGAAGAGAGACAACGTAGACGGCAGTCCAACCTCTGCCTGTATTGTGGCGCTGCAGGACATTTTCTTCGCACCTGTCCCATAAGACCCAGTAAGTCAAGACTACCGTCTTTTTTCAATTGCCATATTTCCAACTTACCACAGACTTATGTTGTACTTTTTCTTTCTCTACAGCTCCCGCAGGGGGCGGTCCGGCTGCCAGCCATCGTTGACTCCGGGGCTTGCAGCTGCTTCCTTGATTCTGCCCTAGCCCAGAAGCTGCATGTCCCATACCGGCCAAAAAACTTTCAGTTACAGATCCATCTGGCAGACGGCTCTCTACCCCGCTCTGGATTAGTTACCATGGAAACTCTGCCCGTCCACGCCATCTCCGACACCGGCCATCGAGAGTATCTGTGCCTGGACCTCATTCCTTCCCCTTTATTCCCTATTATTTTGGGTTTACCCTGGCTACAAGCGCATCAACCTTCTATAGACTGGCTCAAAAAAGACATCACATTTCCTTCTGCTTTCTGTTCTCAGCATTGTCTTCCTCCCGTTAAAGCCTCCTGCTCCACCTTGATATCTGCACCATCGGATCTTCAACACGTTCCTGCTGCATACTCAGACTTTAAGGATGTGTTCGATAAATAACAGGCTGACCGCCTTCCCCCACATCGGCCATACGATTGCCCCGTTGATTTACTTCCCGGTTCTAAAATCCCTTTTGGTCGAATCTTCCCACTCTCAGAGACTGAATTGGTGGCCCTAAAGGCCTATATCGATGAAAATTTAGAAAAGAAATTCATCCGCCCTTCATCTTCCCCAGCCGGGGCTGGAATCTTTTTTGTTGAGAAAAAAGATGGTTCCCTCAGGCCCTGTATTGATTACAGGGAGCTAAATAAAATCACCGTCAAAAATAGGTATCCTTTGCCCCTCATTCCGGAACTTTTTCAACGCTTCCGATCAGCCCGGATTTTCTCTAAGCTCGATCTCCGTGGGGCCTACAACCTCATCCGGATCAGGCATGGGGACGAATGGAAGACCGCTTTTAGATCAAGGTTCGGGCACTTTGAATACCTAGTAATGCCATTCGGCCTCTGCAACGCCCCTGCCACTTTCCAACATCTGGTAAATGACATTTTTCGCCAATATCTGGATGACTTTCTAGTCGTCTACTTGGACGACATCCTCATTTTTTCGGTATCACTCGAACTACATCGCACCCACGTTAAGAAGGTCCTGACTATCCTCAGAGAACACAAGCTTTATCTTAAAGCGGAAAAATGCGAATTTGAGAAGACTACAATTCAGTTTTTGGGGTTCATCATTTCAACCAACGGTATATCCATGGATCCGCAAAAGGTCAAAGCAGTTCAGGATTGGCCAGCGCCAGTTGACAAAAAAGGGGTACAGCGTTTTATTGGCTTTGCCAACTTTTACCGAAGATTCATTGTTGGTTTCTCATCCATTGTGGCCCCTATCACTCGTCTAACTCACCAAGGTCATCGCTTTCATTGGTCCCGGGAAGCTCAAGAAGCATTCAAAAAATTAAAAATCTTATTTTCGTCAGCCCCTATCCTTAGGCATCCAGATCCAAGCTTGCCCTTTATCCTGGAGGTCGACGCTTCGGAGACGGCCATCGGTGCTATCCTGTCACAAAGGCAAGGACCCAAATCCTTACTGGAAAAATGGATATTACCGCGCTTATCAAAGGAGGGGAAACAAAGGAAAAAAAAAAAAAGGGGGGGGGGGGGGAATGAAAGTGAGGA
This sequence comes from Rana temporaria, assembly GCF_905171775.1. Taxonomy (NCBI): domain Eukaryota; kingdom Metazoa; phylum Chordata; class Amphibia; order Anura; family Ranidae; genus Rana; species Rana temporaria. The sequence continues at coordinate 101,879,417 of NC_053499.1, forward strand.
GAAGTGGAGGTACAGCTGCGGCACTGAAAGGTGTATCAAACCATAAGCAATTGATAGTGGGGAGGGTAGTGCTGCGCTAATCAGTGGTGAATGGATAGGTGAATAAGAAGGTGGGGGAGGGGAATGCAGATAAGGTGTAATTGAAATGAGGAGCGATATAGCCCAAATGGCATCAGCATAAAAATAAATATAAAATAATCAGTGAACAATAACAGTAATGGTGTAAATCATATGACTCCACAGGTTCCTCTTAGTGTTATGAAATACACTGTAAATAATGGTGCAAAAAAATTCCCAAGTAACTGTGCTAGGTGACACTCCTATACTGGTAGTGAACAGTCCATCAACGGGGCTTGAAAAATATCAGCAAAAAATAAATATAAGTAAAGTTTCAACAGTCCAAGAAAGCAAAAGTGCAAGTGTGGGTCCGCAATAAGGAGTGAGAGGGGAATGGGTATCCAGTGATCCTTTTAGGGTAAGTAAGGATGTCCCCTTACCTTACTGCTGTAAGGTAACAGCATATAGATCCAACCACATTAGATGGTTCTCTCGATGGGCTCTGATCCAACAACGGCAGGTCCTCCTTGGAGTTCTCGTCCCAGATTGGTCAGTTTCTCGCCCCAAAGAAATAAAGCATCGATGGTGTGATACCGTTTTAAAAGTTTTAATTCTCAAAGAAAATAGACAGGGGTACTCACATAATTCAAAATACAATTGGGCATGTAAAAAGAGGGGCAATCTGTCGCCAACGTCACCTCCGATACCTCTCAGTGGACTCATGCGCATTCGTCACTATCATGTGACTTCCTCAAATCCTTACTGCACCCCATAGCTTACGCTTCACGAAAACTAAATCTCTCGGAAAGAAATTATGATGTTGGGGACTGGGAACTGTTGGCCATTAAGTTCGCTCTTGAAGAGTGGAGGTACCTCTTAGAGGGTGCTCTTCACCCCATCTTGATCTTCACAGACCATAAAAACTTGGAATACCTGCGATCTGCCAAACGTCTGAGACCTAGGCAAGCCCGTTGGGCCTTGTTCTTTGCCCGCTTCAACTTTCACATAACCTTCAGACCAGGATCTAAGAATGGAAAAGCTGACGCCCTATCCAGAATGTTCACCGAAACTCCTGATCAGTCAGAACCCAGTACCATCTTGACGTCCCAAAATTTCTTTCTGATTTCTCAGTTTGATCTACTTTCCTCTTTAAAGACGGCTTCCACTCAAATTACCAACATACCCTCACTCTCTCTTGAAAGACGAGACGGTTTACTATGGTCTCGAGGCAAAATTTTTGTACCTGAACAAGTGAGACAACTAGTACTGAGCATATTCCATGACCACAGACTAGCAGGCCATTTTGGAGCTCGGAAAACCGCGGAATTAGTTAGCCGCTCCTTCTGGTGGCCAAAGTGGAGGTCGGACTGTAAAGACTATGTAACTTTGTGCTCTCGGTGTCAGCGTTACAAAGGCCCAAACGCCAAATCCTGGGGTTTACTCAGACCTCTTCCTGTTCCTGAACGCCCCTGGGCGGACATCTCTATGGATTTTATTGTAGACTTACCACCTTCTGGAGGCTTTACTACAATCCTGGTAGTGGTCGACCGGCTGTCCAAATTTGCACATTTTGTGCCCATGATTGGCACACCCTCTGCAGCAGAAACCGCTAAAGTTTTCTTCAAAGAGATCGTGAAGCTCCACGGAACACCCAAAAGCATCGTTTCGGATAGAGGTGTACAATTTACATCTAAATTTTGGAAGGAACTTTGTAAATCTCTGGAGATTAAAATCTGCCTCTCATCAGTTTACCACCCGCAGTCCAATGGTCAGACAGAGAGGACCAACCAAACGTTGGAACAGTATCTCCGTTGCTTCTGCTCCTCGTCGCAAGATGACTGGTCGTCTTTGCTACCATCCGCAGAATTTGCGTATAACAATTCTCTACATTCATCCACTAACCAGACTCCATTTTGGGCTAACTATGGTTACCATCCTACTTTTCTTCCAAATTCAATTCCCGAGATTCCTGTACCTGCTGTCCAAGAACATATAGTTGCTTTACAACAAAATTTTCAAAGACTTCAAAAAAACATGCAACAGGCCCAGGAGAATTACAAAAGATCCTACGATAAGGGAAAGAAGGAGTGTCCAGCTTTTAAAGTCGGGGAGAAGGTATGGCTATCGGCCACGAACCTTAGGTTACCCATTCCTTCTCGGAAATTAGGTCCTAGATTCATAGGCCCATTCGAAATTAAAAGAGTGATCAATCCTGTGGCTTTTGAACTAACATTACCAGGGTCATACAAGATCCACCCCGTATTCCACGCATCCCTGCTCAAACCCGCTATTCCAGACTCTTTTCCAGGAAGGGAAGAACTTCCACCTCCTCCAGTGGAGATTGAAGGTGAAAAAGAATTTGAGGTCAAATCTATTTTAGGTTGTCGGAAGAGAGGGAGACAACTCCAGTACCTTGTCAAATGGAAGGGTTACCCGCCTGAAGACACCTCATGGGAACCTTCCAGAAATTTACATGCTCCTCGCCTGATCCGAATTTTTCACCGGGACCATCCGGAACTGATGGACAGTTTAGGCGTCCGGAGTCCGCCCCTAGGGAGGGGGCACTGTCAGGGCACTAACTCTTACCTGCCTTCCAGAACGGTGCAATCGCGGCTGTTTGCGCCGTGCGCGCGCGTGCGTGGTGTTGGCGCGCGCGTGCGTGGTGTTGGCGCGCGCGGGTGCGTGCAGGTGCGCGCGCACGGGCGCGCAAGACCTGTAGTTCCGTCCAGCCAATCAGTGCCCTGAGCGGGCTATTTAAACCTCTCCCTTTCCTGTGGCTAGTTGCTGGTTTGTCACAGCGTTTGGAGTGTTTGCTGGATCCTGGAAAAAACCTTACCTGATCTTGTTCCTGTTTACCTGACCTTGGCTATACTCTACCGGATTGCTGCTTTCTCCTACCTTGACCTCGGCTTGCCTATTGGACTATTCTGATCTCACCTGCCCTTGACCTTTTTGGCTTGAACTTTGGACTACCTTGTTTATCTGAGCTTCCTTGACCACAGTCTGTTTTCTGGATTTCCCTGTTTCCTACCAATCCTGCTTCCCGGACCTCCTGGAATTCCCTGCCGTATTTTCAGCCATTTCCAAGTGGACTACTGCCTGGTTGTTCCTGTTTCACGCACCCAACCTTCACCTTCCCATCGGTACCGGTGCCTCTTGGTGCGTCTGTTCCCCTGTCCCCACTTCAGGGGGCAGACCGCGCCGGGTCGCAAAGGGAGCCACCCTCAGCATCTTGGCCTTGGTAAGTGTACTTTTGTTACTACCTGATAGTACCTGATAGTTCAGAAGTAAAGAATTTTTGGGAAATGGTTTCAGAAACAATAGAAGAAATGATTGGTGTGTCACTTGGAGATAATCCAGCTGCCTTCCTGCTCTTTGATTTCCCTCTGTTGACGGAAAAATATAAAAACTGACAGTTGAGACATCTGCTGTCGACGGCAAAAGCATGCATTCCAGCTCTCTGGAAAAGCAAAGTGCCTCCAAGTAAAGCACAATGGATGGCAAAAATATCTGAAGTCCAACTAATGGAAAACCTCACTATGAGTTTAAAAGAGCAGGAAGACAAGCATCGGCAGATCTGGGCTCTGTATGTCACATACAGGGAACGGGAGGGGTGAGGGGTGGAGAGAGGGAGGAGGGAGGTACCAACAGGAAAGGAATATATAAGGAAAGAAAGAGAGGGGAGGAGAGAGAAATTGTTTTATGTTTCTTTTTTTGTTATGTTTAACTATTCTAAGATTAAACCGACTTTTTTCGGATAGCCAATCACAAAGATGTAATTAAGGATAGTATTATAATAATATAAGTTTGAAGATAAAGTAGAAACTTGGGATAGGAGTAATCAAAAGTGTGTAAGAATAAAATAAGTAGAATGTATTTATAAGAGGGTATATTCGTAAAGATGTATTATGTTTTTTTCAACTTGATCATTAAAACGGCCTTGCCGGACTTCCGGTTCCGGCGCCTCATGGAGTGACTGCTCTCCTCAGCAGCTCCCGCCGCACGACTCGATAACCAGCCTGTAAAACCCCCTCGAGCAGCCATCCGAACCCCCCTCCACCTCTGGGCACATCCCCCCACGACCATGGATCGGTTCGTGGAGAAATCGGGCACCCGCAGCCATTCGGCCCAGACGACGCCGCCGGCGGCGGCCCAGCCGCAAATCGAGGCCCCGGCTTCGGCCTACTCCGCTCCGCGGACCCCAGACGCGCCGGCGGCGATGGAGGTGAGCGGTGCTATCTCCCCCTCTCCTACCTCACACGCTCCCTCACCCCAATCAACGGGGAACAGCACATCCTCACCACACCAAGTGGGGGATAATACAACCGAGCGTATTGCTCAGGTCGTAGCTGCCCTGCTGAACCCCATGATAGCAGCTTCGGTGGAAAAAGCTGTAAATGCTGGGATGGCACAGATCAAGGCCCAGCTTGGGGAGCATGGCTCCAGATTAAATGAATTAGAACACCGCCTGTCTAGTGCGGAAGAGGATCTATACCATGCCCAGGCCATGGAACACGCACAGGACAAGACGAACCAATTCGTTCTTCAAAAATTAGACGATTTAGAAAACAGATCCAGGCGCAGTAACCTACGTTTCGTGGGTGTCCCGGAATCACTTCAGGCCTCCACTGTTATGACCCTGAAAATGATAAGACTCTACTTAATGTTTAGACCGCAGGTGTAGAGGCTTATCAGAAATCAACCACCACTTCACTCTCACAGAACAATAAGAGTTTGGGGTATTATCATCATATCCTCTAATGAAGGTAACACATAAAAGTAGTAGCTTAATTCCTCTTAAGCTTAATTGATAGACACAACCCAGATACTGTAATCGTAAATCTAATTTAGGTATTTGCATCAAATAAAGGTAGTAGAAATTACTGGTATTGTAGTATCTCACCACACACATATGAATAGTATGAAGTACTCTGCTGTATCTGGTGCTAGTATATAGTAATAAGTATAGAGTCTAGGATATAGTTCAGGCATATACTAGCAATCACTATTAGCAACAAGCTGGTATTACATATACTTGCGGTTTAGGAGGTGGTCTGTACCAGGAAAGTCCGCACAGGTGTTGATGGTACCTTATACAGCAGTAATGTGGTTTAGATATACTTGCGGTTTAGGAGGTGGTTTGTACCAGGAAAGTCCGCACAGGTGGTGGTGGTATCTAGCCTGTAGTGAGCAATGGTGGTGAATCTTCAGCAGAAGCTAGTGATGTCTTGGGTCTCTGAACAGGTGCGCTGTGAAGACAGGTGCTACAGGGACTCTGTAGCTCGTTCTGGGTTCCCAGGTGGCGGCAGGGTCCAACAGGAATATCCGAACACCCTGCCGCCATTCCCGGGAGTTTAAATAGCCCGGGCAGTGGCTGAGCTGAGCGCCGCACGTTGGAACGCACTTCCGCGTTCCAACGTGGAGCGCAGACGTCCGCGCACCGGAAGTGACGCGGACGTGTATCTGAATGGAGCGCAACTGTCATAAGTGACAAGTCTGCGCTCCATGTGGAAGGAGTAACGCTGACGGCGTTACATACCCCCCTCCTCAAGGGGGCACCTCCGGAGCGCCCAGTGAGACATGGTTTATCAGGATATTTATGATGAAACTGCTTAATGAGCCGAGGAGCATGAATATTTGAAGAACATTCCCAGGAATCATCTGTGGGAGAATAGCCTTTCCAACGAATCAAATATTGAATAGAGGATCCTCTTTTCCTAGAATCAAGAATCTTCTCTACCTGATATTCAGTTTCACCAAAAACTTGAATTGGAGGAGGAGGTTGTGGATCTCTATTTGGAAAGGGGTTAGATTTATAAGGCTTGATTAGTGAAACATGAAAAGATGGATGAATCTTCCAATCTGGAGGTAGAAGTAATCTAACAGCATTTTTATTTATTACATGAGAAATTGAGAAAGGTCCTGTATATTGACGACCAAGTTTCTTTGAAGGAATATTAAGTCGTAAATTCCGAGTGGATAACCATACCAAATCTCCAATCTTGTATGGAGGTGATATTGTTCTATGAGAGTCGTAATATTTCTTTTGTCTAATTTGAGCAGTCTTTAGATTAGAACGAAGAGTGTTTAGAGTGTTTTTTATGGTTGATAAGAAATTCTCAACAGCCGGAACATTACTTGGAGAAAAAGTAGAAGGTAAACTATTAGGATGAAACCCATAATTTGCGTAAAAGGGTGAAAACTGAGAAGATGAATTGGAAGCATTGTTATATGCAAACTCTGCATGTGGAAGTAAGTCAACCCAGTCATCTTGAAGATGGGTGCAATAACAGCGCAAATATTGCTCAAGAGTTTGGTTAACACGTTCCGTTTGCCCATTTGTTTGGGGATGATAAGCAGTAGATCTACGATGATCTATTTGTAAGGTTTGGCAAAGGGCTCTCCAAAACTTGGAAATAAACTGTGACCCACGATCCGAAATGATTTGGGATGGAAGGCCATGCAATTTAAGAATATTAGATACAAAAGCCCTTGCTGTTTCTTGAGAAGTAGGTAACTTTTTCAAAGGTACAAAATGGGCCATCTTGGTTAATATGTCAACAGTGACCATGATGGTGTTAAATCCATTTGATCTAGGAAGGTCTACTATGAAATCCATGGATATAACATCCCAAGGTCTGTCAGGTATTGGGATGGAGGTTAATAACCCATAGGGTGGTTTCCTCGAATGTTTGTTGATTGCACAAGTGTGGCAAGAACTCACATAGTCATGAACAGTCTTTGTCATATGGGGCCACCAATAACTTCTCTTCAGTAAAAGAATGGTTTTACTAATACCAGGATGACCTGCAAGTGGGGCATCGTGGAGTTGTTTTAATAGTGTGAGTTGTAAACTTGGTGGAACGTAGATCTTGTCGTTGAAAGTAAATAGTCCATTAGACTGCTGTTGTAGACCTTTAGGGAGTTGAGATTTATCTTTAGAAAGAGTTTGAATGAGCAATTTATTGAATGTCAAAGTTGTTCCAATAATTCGGTTGGAAGGAATAATGGAAAGTGGTGGAATGTCCATGGATTGATCTTCATTCATACGAGATAGAGAATCTGCTTTGATATTTTGAGTACCAGGGAGGTATGAGATGACAAAATCAAAACGATCAAAAAATAAACTCCATCTGACTTGACGGGCAGAAAGAGTTTTACAAGTTTTGAGATGCTGTAAATTACGATGGTCAGTGAGGATAGTGATAGGGTGTGTAGAACCCTCCAGAAGGTGTCTCCAGTTTGCGAGAGCGTCCTTTATTGCTAACAGTTCCTTTTCTCCAATCGGATAGTTCTTTTCAGCTGGTGATAAAGTTCTGGAATAAAAGGCAACAGGATGTAGTGGGTGTGATAATGTGGGTCGTTGGGAAAGTACAGCACCCAAGGCAAAATGTGAAGCATCAACTTCCAACGTAAAATGAAACATTGGATTGGGAAGTTGGAGAATGGGAGCTGAAGAGTAACTAAGCTTAAGTGTTTCAAATGATTTCTGTGCTTCCTTGGACCAAATGAAAGGTATCTTAGAACTGGTTAGACTAGTAAGTGGTCTCACAATTGATGAGAAATTTTTAATGAATTTTCTATAATAATTAGAAAATCCAAGGAATCTCTGAAGGGCCTTTCTGGACTGGGGAGAAGGCCAAGACAAAATGCAATCCACTTTAGTATGGTCCATCTGAACTCCATCTGGAGTGATTTGATAACCAAGAAAGGAGATAGTAGTCTGACTGAAGACGCACTTCTCAAGTTTTGCATATAGAGAGTGAATTCTGAGTCTCTCCAGAATCCAACGCACATGTTTGTGATGTTCCTCGAGAGTATCAGAATAAATTAATATGTCATCTAAATAGATAACAACACAAATGTCAAGCAGATCATGAAAAATATCGTTAATAAACCACTGAAAAGTTGCTGGGGCATTACATAAGCCGAAAGGCATTACACAGTACTCGAAAAGCCCGTATCGAGTTTTAAAAGCAGTTTTCCACTCATCTCCAGAGCGAATCCTTATAAGATTATAAGCACCTCTGAGGTCCAGCTTTGTGTAGATCTTAGCTGTCTGTAACCTTTCAATAAGCTCTGGAATGAGTGGTAATGGATATCTATTCTTTACTGTGATGTTATTGAGGGATCGATAATCTATTATCGGTCGAAGTGATCCATCCTTATTTTTTACAAAAAATAGAGCTGCACTGGCAGAAGAAGTGGAGGGCCTTATAAATCCTTTTTTAAGGTTCTCATCCAAGTAAACTTTTAGGTGTATAAGCTCTGGTTGTGAAAGGGGGTAGATCCGAGCGGTAGGGATAGGACTGTCAGGAATTAAGTCAATAGGACAATCGTAAATCCTATGTGGAGGGAGTTTCTCCGCGTTAGTCTTACTGAACACATCAGCAAAATCTTGTAAGTAATCTGGTAAATTAGTAGGATGAATCTCTGAGAAGGAGATGATACATGGAGGATGACAAAATTCTGTACAGTAAGTAGACTGTAAAGAAAGAGATCTTGTGGGCCAAAGAATAGTAGGCTGATGAAGATGCAACCATGGTAAACCTAAAACTATAGGGAAAACTGGAGATGAAATAATATCAAAATTGAGAGTCTCTGTGTGGCCATTGGCACAAGAAACTATTAAAGGAACTGTCTGAGATGTAACTGGACCGAAAGAAGAGTTAGATCCATCAATAAATGTGAGTGACACTGGAATCTGCTTTAACACACTGGGAATTTTATTTGCTTTTACAACATTTGAGTCAATGAAGTTGCCACATGCCCCGCTGTCGACCATTGCTTCAATGGAAATCTTTCCTTGATCCCACTGTAGGGTGAGAGGAACAAAAATATAATGATTAGATATGGTTCCGGGTGAATTTAATTTATTAATGTGGGAGAAATTACCTTCTGAATTCTTCTTGAGAAGAGGGCAGGTGGAAACGATGTGGTCAGGAGCAGAACAATATAGGCAAAGATTGTTAGCTCTGCGACGCTGTTTCTCTGCAGAGGTTAAAGGTCCTTTAATAACACTAAGATCCATTGGAGAATCTTTGGGAGGTGATCTAGATCTCCTGAAGGGAGTGACAGAATAGGTAGTGGCACGTTCGGTCTTTCTTTCGCGAAGGCGACGATCAATAGTGACTGAGAGGTGCATAAGATCTTCCAAAGTAGTGGGTAGGTCAACACGAGCTAACTCATCCTTCATAGCTTCAGATAAACCCAAACGGAACTGGTTTCTGAGAGAAATATCAGACCATTGAGTTTCTCTGCACCAACATTTGAATTCTGAAATAAAATCTTCAACAGGACGCCTTCCCTGTCTAAGACTCCTGATTGAATTCTCAGCTGTTAACTGTTTGTTGGGATCTTCGTATAACAAAGACATCTCATCAAGAAATGTGTCAAAATCTCCTAAGAGATCTCCGTGTTCTTCTACATAGGTGTCAGCCCATACCCTGGGCTCACCTCTAAGAAAAGAAATTAATGTAAGGATCTTTATCCTATCAGAATGATAAGTACGTGGCTGTAGTTCAAACATCAGTCGACATGAACTAATAAATTGTCTGTAATTTTTTCTATCTCCAAAAAATGGTTCCGGTGAACAGGCCTTTGGTTCAGGTCTTTGCCTGGCTTGTGCCAAATTTTGATCTCTTAAAGCATCATTCTGCATACGTAACTCATTCATGTTGTTAGTAAGATTATCAACTCTTTGAGAGAGTGCAACTAAATGATTTGCAAGGTCAGCTGGATCCATTTAAAAGATATATGTAATTATATCCTTTATCTTTTTGGGTTCGGATATTATGTTATGACCCTGAAAATGATAAGACTCTACTTAATGTTTAGACCGCAGGTGTAGAGGCTTATCAGAAATCAACCACCACTTCACTCTCACAGAACAATAAGAGTTTGGGGTATTATCATCATATCCTCTAATGAAGGTAACACATAAAAGTAGTAGCTTAATTCCTCTTAAGCTTAATTGATAGACACAACCCAGATACTGTAATCGTAAATCTAATTTAGGTATTTGCATCAAATAAAGGTAGTAGAAATTACTGGTATTGTAGTATCTCACCACACACATATGAATAGTATGAAGTACTCTGCTGTATCTGGTGCTAGTATATAGTAATAAGTATAGAGTCTAGGATATAGTTCAGGCATATACTAGCAATCACTATTAGCAACAAGCTGGTATTACATATACTTGCGGTTTAGGAGGTGGTCTGTACCAGGAAAGTCCGCACAGGTGTTGATGGTACCTTATACAGCAGTAATGTGGTTTAGATATACTTGCGGTTTAGGAGGTGGTTTGTACCAGGAAAGTCCGCACAGGTGGTGGTGGTATCTAGCCTGTAGTGAGCAATGGTGGTGAATCTTCAGCAGAAGCTAGTGATGTCTTGGGTCTCTGAACAGGTGCGCTGTGAAGACAGGTGCTACAGGGACTCTGTAGCTCGTTCTGGGTTCCCAGGTGGCGGCAGGGTCCAACAGGAATATCCGAACACCCTGCCGCCATTCCCGGGAGTTTAAATAGCCCGGGCAGTGGCTGAGCTGAGCGCCGCACGTTGGAACGCACTTCCGCGTTCCAACGTGGAGCGCAGACGTCCGCGCACCGGAAGTGACGCGGACGTGTATCTGAATGGAGCGCAACTGTCATAAGTGACAAGTCTGCGCTCCATGTGGAAGGAGTAACGCTGACGGCGTTACATCCACACTCGCCGAGTTCTGCGCCCAGCGTATCCCGGAAGCGCTGGGCCTTCCTGGCCCTTGCACGGTAGAACGTGCCCACCGCATGGGGGCTTTTAATTCGGAACGCAAGTCACCGCGCCCGATCATCGCCAAATACCTAAACTACGCTGAAAAGTCCCTCATACTACACTCCTTTTGGCAGGCCTGCCAGCTCCAGATTGATGGTATAAAAGTGCTAGTATTTGCAGACTATTCCATTGAGGTCTCCAAGAAACGTAAGGCCTTTCAACAGGTTTGCTCTGAACTTTTCAAACAACAAATCAAGTTTACCTTAGCCTTCCCGGCTATACTACGCCTCAAGGCACCGAATGGAGATCAGCTGACCTTTCAGGACCCCTCAGAAGCCGAAGCTTTCCTGCGGTCGCGGCACCCACACCTCAACCCCCAGACGCCCTCCAAGGCCCCTGCACTTAACCGTTCCCTGGACCAGAGAAGCCCGAGGAAGGAATCGCCTAAGCGTTTCAGAGCCTCGGCCCATGATTCGGCCTGGGCCACCGCAAGATGATTTTCCAGCGACCAGCACGCCCTCCTGGTTCTTATTTCACCCCCTGAGCGTCTTGCTACATCGCCAAGGTGTCCTCTGATCAAGTCCTGCTCATGCACCACTTGACCCCCCAACCAACTGACGGCTCTCCACCCCCCCTCTTGCCGACGGGACAGGTAGCAATATGTGGTATACTATCCAGTTAACCCATTTTGGGTTTTGTTTTCTTTTTTCTTTTGTTTATACCTCTGCTGTGTACCTGCATTACCCCGTTGATATGGGTCAGCTATATTCATCCAGGTTGTATCTCACTTGGATCAGTCATGTTCTCCCTATGCCCCCCTCCCTGATCGAACATATTTATATATGTATAACTGCTATCAATGTTTTTGAGTTATTTGCACCTCCTGGGCTCACTGTACGCACTAACCCTGTCCCCCCCCCCCGCTATGGGCACTGCGTGTTAGCCGCGCGAAGCTATACCACTTAACCTTGTCTCTCAGGCACAGGTCACCTATGTCGTGACAAGGGGGCCTGCTCGTACAGTGACTCCATGTGGAAAAAAGTGAAGTTTTTGCTACTGGTTGTGTTACTTTTATCATTTTCTTTCCAGCTCTTCATTTTACGCCCTCTTCCCCCTCCCCTCTCTCCCCCTCCCCCCGGCACTCACCCACACGCACCCTATACATCCCCTCCCCCTTGTGACTTACAGGTCCTGATCTGCCCTTACGCGGTGATCCCCCTTGGCCCCTTGTCAGATAATATCCATCGTAAAAATACATCTCAGACCCCATTCCCGGAACCCTTAACATGAAAGTTATTTCATGGAATGTGAAGGGACTCAGGTCCCCAAATAAAAGAATGAAGATCCTTAGACACCTAAAAAGAATCAAAGCGGACATAGCACTACTGCAGGAAACCCATTTATCCGCATCTGATTTCCCGCGCATGAAAAAACTTTGGGTGGGCACGGTCCTGGGCTCTGAAGCGGTTGGCCGCAAGGCAGGTGTCCTCCTATTGATACATAAAAACCTTCCCTGCTCGGTTCTAGCGGTAAACTCCGATTCCCATGGCCGCCTAATATCAGCTCACCTCAAAATCGGTTCTAAAGAATTGGTCGTCTCTAACGTCTATGCCCCGAACAGCCCAAGCGGTTCGTTCTACTGTGAGCTAACTTCCTGGCTGCTACAAAACACCAATCTTCCTCATTTGGTCGGAGGCGACTTTAATGATACCCTGCACCCAGTAGACGACAGATCTTCCCCTAAATGCTCCCGCTCAGGCCTTGACCCATTGCAACCCTCGCTATTTGCCTCCACGATGGACTCGCTTCACCTGCGAGACCTATGGCGGCTGACTCACCCCGCGGATAGGGAATTTACGTTCTATTCTAATCCCCATGCCATATTCACCAGAATAGACTATTTCTTCGGATCGAAAGATCTCATCCCTCTGATATCAACCACCGATATTCTTGACATCGCAATATCTGATCACGCCCTGATATCAGTCTCCCTGGACAACCTAGACCTCCCCCCCCCCAACCTATGCTATGGCGCTTCCCCTCCTTCCTCCACAACCACTCTGACTTCCGACATTTTATGGAGAAAGCCTGGCTGGAATACTCCTCGGCGAATGCCCCCCACATAGATGACCCAAACCTCTTTTGGGACGCCGGCAAGGCTTTCCTCAGAGGAAAAATCATTTCCTACGCCACCTCATTTAAGAGAAACGCCCTGTCTAAGTTCAAATTAGCCAGTTCCCGTTTACATATAGCACAAAGAAACCTGTCTCTAGCTGACTCCCCTGACAACAGAGACGAGTGGCATGCAGCCAAACGGTCATTCGATACGTGGGCGGACACTCTAGAAACAGTTAAAAAGTCCAACTTAGATGCCTCTCTCCACAAATTTGGCAACAAGTCGGGTAAACTCCTCGCCAGACTATGCAAAGGCTCCTTCACCCCAACCCACATCACCTCCCTAAGGGATTCGAGCGGCTCCGTCAAAACCACCCCCCCAGCTATCAACAAGGCGATGCTCCAATTTTACTCGGCCCTCTACGCCCCGGACCCCGTTGACAGATCGGCGGCAAACGCCTTTCTAGAGAACCTAGACATTCCTCAGCTTACCCCCTCCCAATTAGAAAGCCTAAACGCACCTATTTCTATTCTCGAGGTCTCCGAAACCATTCGCAAGCTTGCTCCCTCAAAAGCCCCGGGCCCTGATGGCTTTACGGGCGAATTTTATAAGACCCTACAAGACATAGTGGAACCCACTTTACACAAAGTATATTGCGGCGTCTGGTCTGGCGGCCCCTACCTCCCCTTTGGGAAACCAGGCTATTGTAAAGTTATTGTCTAAGAAAGGAAAAGACCCGCTCGAGCCAGGCTCGTACAGGCCGATATCCCTTCTGAACCTTGACGTAAAAATTCTCTCTAAGATCGTCGCCAATCGGTTATCAGATATCATTCCCTCCCTGATACACCCGGCTCAATCGGGATTTGTAAAAGGCAGGACGGCTACTTTAAATATCCGTAAAGTAATGATGGCTTTAGAACATGCTAAACAACACCCAGAAGGCGATTTCGCCATTGTCACATTGGACGCGGAAAAAGCCTTCGACAATGTCAGCTTCGAATGTCCATGGAGAAAATGGGTTTCTCCGGCCCCTTCTGCCATCTTATAAATGCTATGTATGCAACCCCTTCTGCGAAATTAGTGGCCGCTGGAATTCTCTCAGAGGAATTCCGCCTCCATAAGGGGACGCGACAGGGCTGCCCCCTCTCTCCCCTTCTCTTTAATTTAGCTCTAGAACCCCTGTCCAGACACCTAACCCAAGTAGCGCCCCTTCACGGCATACATTCGGGCCCCCGCGAACTGCGTTCGTCTCTTTTTGCCGACGATGTCCTCATCTTTTCGGCGGACCCCTCCTCCGATATGATCACTATCAAAACGGTTTTTGACACGTTCCGTCGCTGCTCGGGCCTCCGTATAAACTACTCCAAAAGCGAAATCCTACCATTAGGCACCCGCCCCGACCCCTCCTGGACACGCCACTCCATCTTCACGGTAGCCTCCTCTCATATTACGTACCTCGGCATAAAAATTGGCAAACTGCCCTCTTCTCTGTATCACTTAAACTACCCCCCCTTGATTTCGAAAACTATCTCAAGAATTGTCGAACTGGTCGGATCTGCCGCTCTCGCTCCTGGGAAGATGCCACTTGGTCAAAATGGTCAGTCTCGCCAGATTATTATACCCGATGCAGACCATACCCCTACTCTTACGCCATAAAGATATCAAACTTATTGATTCAGCTATCTCCAAATTCATATGGCACGGCAAGAGACCCTGCATAGCTATGAAAAAACGTTGTCTTCCCAGACGCGAGGGCGGTGTAAGTCTTTCTAATGTCAGATTATATAATTTAGCATGTCTATTGAGAACGGGCTTAGATTGGATTTCACATTCGGCGAGGTATTCCAATTACTCACTAGAATCAGCCATGGTGCACCCCTTCTCCCTAGTGGCCCTTCTCCACTGTAAATGGAAATCGGTCAAACCCCCACTCCAGCATAACTTACTACTCAGGGACACGGTCATAGCCTGGAGGGAATCCAGAAGACTCCTGGGTCTGTCCCCCTTCGTATCACGTCACCTTCCTATTCAAGGCAACCCCGGCTTCCCCGCAGGACTAGACCACAAGCCCTTTAAAATATGGCAGGAAAGGGGACTTACTTTTTTCTCATCATTGTGTGACACCTCAACTGGCCTCCCTCTGTCTTTTACAAGAACTGCTGAGACGTTTGATCTACCCAAGGCTCACATCTTCCACTATTGGCAATGTGCCAACTACCTACGACTCTCGAGCACTGAGGCCTCAAAGCGCTTCCTCCCTACTTTCACTGACAGGCTGCTTCTGGAAGGCTCCTATAGGATCTCGGACATCTACAAACCCCTGCTCCTTAAAGCACTACCTTCTTTATCGTCCACATCTGCTGCAAACTGGGGCAAAGACTTTCCTGACGAAAACCTGATATCCAAGCTATTACACGGCTACAATACTGTCCAGAGGATTACACCAAATGAAATCTGGAAGGAAACCCAGTTAAAGATTCTTCACCGGGCCCACATCCCTTTTTTACACTCCTCGCAGGACGTGAACGGCGCCTCCTGCCCCTTGTGCCAACACCCGAAACCCTCTTTATCTCACCGGTTTTGGTCTTGCTCATTTATTTCAGCGTTTTGGGATCAAGTCTTGGCCTACGTTTTTCAAATCACCCTACTGAAGTTACCCAAAGATCCTTTCCTCCTTATATTTGGATATTGGGACCCCCTGCTGCTACAAAGATCACAGGTGTCCAAGACATGGCCACTACTTTGTTTCCTTGCCACACGGAGGGCTATTCTAAGAAACTGGATCTCTTCTCAACCCCCCTCCGCCAATCTGGTTGCACGAGACCTCCTTCTCCTCCTCTATAAGGAACGAGCCACCACGGACTTCAAGCGAGCCACGGAAAAATCCCGCTTTCTCTTAACCTGGCAACCCTTTATGTCTGCATCACTCTCCCAAGAGGACCTCAGTGCCTTCGATCAGTTCACTTTCTCGTACTTCAAGTCCCCTCCACCCACAACCTAGGGCGAAGATCCGTCACCTAGCTCTCATACCACCGCTCCTGATTAACTTGTACCGAACTGCTTCTACAGGTCTGGATGTCACCCCCCCCCCTCCCCTCCCCCTCCATCTTGGTGCTCTTCTAAACGGTGCTCTATACATGGTGCCCCCCTCCTCACCTTATAGTTTTCCTAGCTGTTAGAGCTCCCTGTATTCACTACTTAGACTCTTTGTTACCCATAACTGTTGACATGCCTAGAATCCATCATTTTAGATTCACCCGGGTCGTATCCTCTGTTACTGTTCAGATCCCACCAGTTTCACTTACGTGGGGAGGTGGTGTCCTCTTAGGCATCCTCCTCCTTGTTTGGGGTTTGCGGACGGGGATCCCGCCTCCACCATGTCTCATACATGACCATATGTCTGTTGGATTTATTGTTCCTGATCCGCTACACACATTGTTCACGGTTACATGTAGATATTATACTGCTGGGGCTGCGTCCCCATCTGCTATGTTCTTTTCTACTCGGTATTGTGGATTCTATTTGCTGTATTTGTGAAAACTTAATAAATACTTTTTGAAAAAAAAACGGCCTTGCCTACACACGATCGTGAAAAATAAATGCTCTAGCAAAGCGCGGTGACGTACAACATGTACGGCGGCACTGTAAAGGGGAAGTTCCATTCGGATGACACCACCCTTTGGGCTGCTTTAGCTGATTTTGTGTTAGTAAAATACGATTCACGCTTTTCTGTCTGTTACAGAGTGATTAATGTGCTTACTCTATTACGAACGGTAGTTTTACCAGAACGAGCGAACCCATCTCATAACTTGCTTCTGAGAATGCGCGGATTTTTCACGTCGTTAAAGCCCACACACGACCATTTTTTACAACCCGAAAAACGACAACGTTAAAAACGTTGTGAAAAAATAGAGCATGTTCGATTTTTTTTTTTTTGCCCGTTTTTCAGAACCTGAAAAATGCTCTGAAGCCCACACACTATAGTTTTTAATGACATTAAAAAAACGTCATTTTTTACGACCCGAAAAATTTCTGTGTGTACGCGGCATTAGCACTGAGGAAGATGTACCCAAGGAAGAGATTGAGTGTTATCAGATAGTCAGATTAGCAGATTCGTATGATGCCAACATGGGTGATACGAATGAGTAAATAAATGTATCCACATACACCCTAAGAAGAACTTTGCTTAGACGTGAAGTAGTACTGTGGACCCTCTGGTATCATACTAGTTAGGGAAGATATGGTAGTGACCCCTCCATAGAGTTCAAGAGGAGGTAAATGAGTAGAATTATAGGGCTCTGATAATGTTGAATCTATATATATATATATATATATATATATATATATATATGAGTCTATCACTTTAAGAATTTGTAAATACACTTTCTTGTTTCATCTTCTCTAGACACAGAAGTTTTCAGTCTACGATGACCTTCATCGCCAGATAAGGAGCAGCAGTTTACTTCCTTTTGTGGATTGGTCCAGTACTGTCATGGTGGGGCCTGTGTTTTCTTTCACTTTCTATCAGTCACATGTTGTAACCACCCATTTAACTGTTCCCTTGCTACTAAGAAGATATGAATGCTGATTGGACTAAACTATACAATCACACCTATATCACGCCTAGAATATACTTGATACACGCCCATATCTTATGCATATTCATACGTATAAATTGTATAACCTGTAGATGTAAGCTCAGAAACACTCTCACTTCACTGACTTACTTAGAACTGTGGCCCATATTCTCTCTAAAAATCTGCGGGGTGCGCCTAAGGCACTTACACTCCGCTGTCCCAACTTACAGGAGCAAGTTTTGTATTCCCCAAACACTTGCTCCGTAAGTTGGGACGGCGGAGTGTAAATGCCCCGGCGTAGCCTGGCGGATCTCCAAGGGGGCGGCTTGTATTCAAATTAAGCGCGCCCCCGATTCTAATGAACTGCGCATGCGCCGGGCTTCAAAAAGCCCAGTGCGCATGCTCCAGTTCTCGGCGGAAAACGTCAATGACGCCGACGTGTGCGTCATTGACGTAAAGTCGTATTCAAGAACGACTTACGGAAACGACGTACCCGACGAAAAAACACGACGCGGACCCGACGCCATCCGTAACATGGCCTAGGTGGGACTTGCGGAAACTTACTCCTCATATAGCAGGAGTAAGTTTCCGCTTACGCAAACGACGTTAGCGACGGTTACGCGACACAAACTCGTTCGGGAATCGGCGTAGAAGGATCATTTGCATAAGCAAATGAGTCCTTCACGTAAATGCCATCTAGCGGCGGCCAGCGTCATTACATTTAAGATCCGCCAGTGTAAGTGACTTACAGATGGCGGATCTTAAGTGTATCTATGCGAAAATTATTCTAAGAATCAGTCGCATAGATACACGGGCCAAAAAAGGGAGATACGATGGAGTATCCTGAGATACTCCATCGTAACTTCTATGAGAATATGGCCCTGTGTACTGTGTTTCTCCACTGCAGTGTCTGTAATTAAAGCACCTACCTAATAATCTCAAGTTTTGGACTCACTGGGGCTGATTTACTAAAAGCAATGCGCTGCGCCGGTTCATGGCTTAATTGGAACGCCGAATGAATCCTTAATTAGGCGCATGAACCGGCGCAGGAGCCGGCGCAATGCAATTAATATGTAAAGCCGCCGAAATCCCTTTAGAAGTCTATGGGAGAAATCAAAAGTGTTAATTTTTAAGGTTAATATGCAAGTTTTTGTCCTAAAAAGTGACCTGAGTCCTGCCCCAGGGGACATGTATCAATGCATTTTTTATGTTTTAAAACGGCCGTTTTTTCGAGAGCAGTGATTTTATTAAACAGTAAAACAGTATTAAACAGTAAACAGTAAAAGTGAAATATTCCTTTTAATTTCGTACCTAGGGGGGGTGTATAATATGCATGTAAATGAGCGCGTGTTTCCCGTGGTTAGAACTGTGTCTGCACAAAAAGGTCTTAATTGAGACCCCCAAATTAGATTTAACACTACCCTTTTACAAAACACTGGTTCACCTGTGATAGACGTGAAACTAAAATGAATATTTTTGTGTTATGATTAGAACCACTGAAATGGAGTGTATATTTTCCTTGAAATGATTCTTCAGATTTTGTCAGATATGTTCTTAAAGTATATTTTAACTTGGATGGACATACAGAGAGAGCTGTTGAAATCAAAAAGCAACTCCATCCACTCACTCACTCTGTGTCCCCCCTCCCTCCTGGATTCCTCAGTTGTAACAGGAAAAGCCTTCCCATCCCCCACATCCTGACTTTTACAGACCCCAGAAGGAATTTGTGACGTCGGAAAGGAACTTAAGTTGAGCTATATGAAGAGGCCCTTCTATGAACTGGCCAATAAAAGACTCACAAGGGTGATGGGGAGGGATTGATGGGTGTGTATTTTGTGACATCATGAAGTCAATAAATCTAAGAGGAGAAGGCCGCCTCCCTCTCCTCTTTCATTATTTTACTACATTCTCTGTGTGTGCATCTGTTCTTTCTGCTCTCATTTCTCTACTGCATCTCCTGTGTCTGTCTGCTTTGTGCTTCAGCTCCAGCCCAACAGAAGCTGAGTGAGTGTGTGTTCGTTTGTCTTTGCTTATTTCCACAGATTATACCAGTGAATCATTACAAATCTAAATCAATTGGCGCTCAACGTGCTTCTTTTGGACTTCAAGGACAGACTTTGTGGACGCACAAGAAACTGGCTGAGAATTGAGGGACCGTCTACCATTGAAAGGGGCGTCATGAACCCCTAAACACGGTAAGTGCGAGTTTTTTTTTGGCTCCCTTACACCGTGTAACAGGCCGGACGGCCTCTATTCCCATCTAGTTTGTCTACAAATTCCGAGCCTTTGAAACAGACGGTATAATTCTGGTCCAGAAGCGAACCCCGGTTTGTGCTGATTCACTGCTATTAATTTTTTTTGGTTCTTGCCTGTTTGTATGCTGTAAGGGTGTGAGCTTGTGGGTTGTTTGCTGCCTGTGAGAGGGTGAGCTTGTGGGTTGTTTGCTGTCTGTTTGTGGTTCTGTAAGGGGTGTGTGAAATCGGCCTACTAAGTTAAGGTACTGGTCGTGCATCGTCTCGGATTAAGCCGATGTGATAAAGGTTGTGTGCACGGGGAGTGCATGCTTGCTGGGATTTGAGCCTGGGACAGCTCTAAGGAAGTTGGCTGCGAAGATATGGGTTTGTTTTATTTTATGCTTGTGAAAAAATATTCCAAACCTCCTTGTTTAGATTAATTGGGGAACTGGGATTCTGGGGTTTATTTGAGTATGTCTGTGGTGAGATATTGAGTCAGCTTTTCCACATTTTGTCCTTGCTTTGAATAACGCGGGGGTTTTTGTTTACTGAACTTCCCTGTGCTAGGAAAGGTGGGGGCTGAGCTGGAGGGGGTTGTTGCGTGTGGCTTCTGCTAAGCTGTGTGTCTATTCTCATATCTAACCTGCTTTTCTCTTGCACTTCTGCCTTTTGTTACAGCTGGCTTGCAATAGCTAGCTTACTTAACCCTTTATCTGGACAAAGGCTGCTAAATTCTGTGTCTGGCTTCTTGCTCTGCTAACTGTGCGCCTGAAACCTTTTGCTTTTTGTCACAGCTGCATGCTAATTAAGGGTTTTCTGCCTAGCAGTCTTAACTCTTTGCAGTCTGAACAGGAAACTTTTTCATTTCTGTGCCTTTCCTAGTTAATTTTTTTTGCTGGGATGATCCTTTTGTCTCTCAGTATGTATGTGTTTTTATTATGCTGGATAACTGTGTTTGACTGAATAGAATACCTGGCTTTCTTGTTGTATGTATTGACTGCTGTTGGCACTGACTTTTGTTTTTCATCTACAGAAGTCTGAAGTTTTTCTTTATAACTTCTGACTCCCCTTCTTCTTCGTCTTCCATTTTGCTTTTCTTTGGCTTTAGATTTTTCCCGCCTTTTCTGAAAAGCTCCTCCCCCCTCTGCCATCTTTTTCTTAGCTCCTCCCTTTCTTCTCCCTTTTTCATAGCCACCCCCCCCCCTCCGCAATCTTCTTCTTAGATCCTCCCGTCTTCTCCAAATCTTTGCCGCTTTTTTTTCATAGCTCCTCCCCTCTCCACCATTTTCTTCTTAGATCCTCCCGTCCAACCCTTTCTTTGCTGCCTACTACACAGCCCCCTATCTTCCCCTCCCTCTATGTAGCATGCTGATTGTACTGACTGTGCTAGAAGTGATTTGATTGCGTCTAATGGTACATTGTGTCTGTAACATATAACTTATGGTGTCTTTCTTTGCATGCACTTTTCGTTTGGGTTCTCAACTCTGTGCTGGAATCGAACTCTTTCTTTCTTATTTCTTTCTCCTTTCTTCAACCCTTTTTTTTCTTCTTCCCATTGAAATTCATTGATCCCTTTTCCCAATTCCTTGTTGGCAAGTGGTGAATGAATTCTTCTTATTATTATTTTTGCTGTTTTTTTTTTATATATATTTCTGGGATGCCTCCCTGATATAATATATACTCCTGCCCCCTCCCTGGTGGGGGGATAGAACTGGGTGTGTGAGGAATGTGGGAGGTCCAGACCCCTGCATCCTGCCCGCCCTGAGCTCTGCCACATTTGCAAGTTGGAGGATAGCCCCCCTCTTCCCCCCCAGGGACGACAACCTAGGAGACAGTTTTTTTGTAACACAGAGTTTTTTTTTAACAAAAGGTTGACTTGGGATATTGCAACTGTTTCTGTACAATTAAAATTGGTCTGAATATGCCTGTTACATTGTACGCTGATTTATCAGATAATTCGATTTACCTAGAAATAATGGGATATTTCTCCTGAGGTTTAAAAAATATGGAACAGACATTTGATGCACATAATAAGCAATTGTTAAGTCTTTATTTTACAGTTAAAATCTTCTACAGAGAATTAATTTAGGTGAATTATTTCGTCCCGTTTTTTTTTATCCTTTTAATCGGATGGATTGAATGCGTGTTCTGTGGGGACCTGTCCCATCTGGGTTGCCCACTTACACTTACACTGACGATGCCATGCACTGTATTTTGACTTGATACATAGAGGGCTTTTTGCCAGTTTTGAAATTTATAATGTGATACCCAGGGCCTGTTATTGTCTTTTCGTTTCCCTCATGTTCTGCCCACGATGCCTGCTGGAAGCATGGGCCCCGCCCGACTGCTTGAGGCCGTGCCCCTTCTTTCCCCTCACGTTCTGCCCAACTGTATGCCCCGCTGGAGGAAGCATGGGCCTGCCCGGATGCTCTTCCCTGCTGAAGGCTTTGCCTCGTTCTGAACGCATATGGTGTCGCCGCCCGCTGCCCATACTGGATTCTGTGCCCTCCGGCCCACGGGCCTTCTTCTTCATGCCCTCCTTAGTCTGTCCAGGGGGGGGTAACTACAATGCCACTTCGCTGGACAGACACGTAAGGGAGGAGAATGATGTAGATGGGAGTGGCAGACCTACCTGAAGGTAGAATCCGCTCATATGCTGTCCTGTGTGCCCCGACCTCAATTCCTTGACCTCATGGGGTGCCCAAAAGCGGTAGAGAGAGTGTGTAAATCCTGGCGTTCATGACTACAGAAGCTGCGTTCACAAGTCACAAATGAGGGATGAGGAGATTCTGGGTATCACATTGGAACAGTAGAACATTTTACATAGTACATTTAAATGGTTTTATTCCACATGCTGTGCCATGCCATCCTCAGGGTTAAGTGGGTAAGTGGCCCCAAGGGGGGAGCATTCAATACATTATCCCTTTCTGAAATCTTGTTTGAGACAGTCTCTAGATTAGATTGTTATGAGCTATGATTATGTGACCGCTTTTGAAAATAGGTAACTAATATTCGTGTACGAGTTTTTTCTCGCATTCCTGATGTAGGTACCGATAATTACCAATATCCCCTGGGTGATGATTAAGAGGTTCCTTCGAAAATATTCTCTGGAAGATGAGTGATATTATGGATTGTGCCGCCCAAATCTGAATGAAATTATATATCTTTTTTCAAATACATGGGATTGTGACAACTGGGGTTTGTGGGTTGGAATATCTCAAAGGGGGGTCCTTGTTACATGGGGTAATTAGTTAATTAATGTCAGAGTGTAGAGAAGTTCTCTAATGAGATAATTAAGTTTAATTCTGCCTGTAAATGTTTATGAATATGTTTACCCCAACAACTGAAAATGTATTATGACATGTCAAAACATGCATGGGATTAGAACAAAGGTTTAATGGGAAAATTGTTGATTGAGATTGTGTGAAGAATTGTATACAATTCAGTAAATGGTAAACAACATGGTATTTTATGTTTAACTGAAATCCTACAGATCTGGTTGTAAGAATTAATAAGTTGAGGTTTGAGCAATGTTTACAACAGATTCTAAACATGGGTTTGGTTTATTATAAGGTTCCCCAGAGAAAAATATTAAAATATGAAAGTTATGTTCAATCTAAAAAACTTTATAAAAAATATTATTATAAAAATTGTAAAAATAAAATTAAAAAAATAAACAAGTTTTAAGAGTTATTATAAAATGACATTTCTGATAAAATATAGATTGTGAGTAATTATGAGTGACTTTATCAGTAGAAAACAATGGTCGGTTCATGCGCAGGGACTGGTCAGTGGATTTCATGAGATTTGTCCTCTAAGCGATCTTTTGTCGCTATTGGAAGTTAAGGAATGTCATGTTATAATGTGGTGTACATGATTTTTGGCAGATGTACAAACCAAATATGTTTTAAAATTTTTGAAAAAGAGTTAAAAATGAGAAAAACGATGCAATTCGATTGGATTGTATATGGTCTAAAACTTGTACAATCTGCTCCAAGCATGGGGGGGGACAGATGTTTTCCCTTAAGAGGTCATTAACAGCAGATCAGGTTACAGGCTGTGGTGGTTTACAGGAGTGAGTGCTAGCTTGAAATCCGACTCCCAGTGTAAACATCCTCAACTTTGCCTAGTTTGAAGGGAAAAATAAATAAATATCAGAGTTTATGTTAAGTAAACTATGGAAGCGTATTATGAGGGTAAATCTTTCTTTAATAATAAAAGGTAATTTGTACACAATCATTAGAAGATCTGAAAGAAAGCCCTTATTAATAAAGTATTATTTTTCTCTTTCTTTTCCTTTCTTTCTTTTTCTCTCTCTCTCTTTCTTTTGCTCTTTCTTTCTTTCTTTCTCTCTCATTCTTTCTTTCTCTCATATGTTACTAAACTGTGGGTTTTTTGCACCATTTGGCTTGAAGAATACCTTACATTGAGGGTGTCATTTTAAAGAGAATGATAATGGTGTTAATCTGCATAGCTTAAGAAAGTCAGTTAAAATAGTTTAAAAATAAAAATACAAATATGGATAGATGATGCGGTATGATACAGCCATATTTATGGATTAAAGGGTCATCTTCCAGGTTTTGGAGTGAAAAAGGTGTTCAGTCAGAGAGGGAAGTTGTGTTTTGTAGAAGGATCCCTATGAGATACAGTGAATCTTTAAGACTGAACCAAAGGCTGCTATGTTTGTTTAAACAGACATGCGACAAGAATATTCATGCTGCATGATCAGTCCTGAAAACTAGTGTAATGTAATAAAGTTTCTTTAGGAAATAAAATATTTAGGACAGAGCCCAATATAAAATTAAAATGCTAATGAAGGGAAATATAGTAATTTGGTGGGAACGGATGCTTTTATGAAATTTAACTTAGTAATGTAAATGTAGATTGGATAAATTCTGGTTGCTATGGTCAATAGAGGTTTGTTAACTATAAACAAGAATGCATTCCAGTATATTACTGAACACCTAGAGGCCACTTCACAAATGACTTTGTATAAAATTATGGCCTTATACAGGATATTAGGTGAACAAGGGGGGCATTTAGAATGTCACCTGCGGACAATATTTTGGGTGATAACACATTTGTACTCAAATAGGTATAGCAATTCTGTTTATATTGGTTATGATAATGTTTTGTTATATGGACCGTGTCCTCCATTACCGTCCTTGTCTGTTAAGAAATAACAAAGAGAATGAACTGATGAAATATTAATTTCAAGGGGGGGCTGTGATAGACGTGAAACTAAAATGAATATTTTTGTGTTATGATTAGAACCACTGAAATGGAGTGTATATTTTCCTTGAAATGATTCTTCAGATTTTGTCAGATATGTTCTTAAAGTATATTTTAACTTGGATGGACATACAGAGAGAGCTGTTGAAATCAAAAAGCAACTCCATCCACTCACTCACTCTGTGTCCCCCCTCCCTCCTGGATTCCTCAGTTGTAACAGGAAAAGCCTTCCCATCCCCCACATCCTGACTTTTACAGACCCCAGAAGGAATTTGTGACGTCGGAAAGGAACTTAAGTTGAGCTATATGAAGAGGCCCTTCTATGAACTGGCCAATAAAAGACTCACAAGGGTGATGGGGAGGGATTGATGGGTGTGTATTTTGTGACATCATGAAGTCAATAAATCTAAGAGGAGAAGGCCGCCTCCCTCTCCTCTTTCATTATTTTACTACATTCTCTGTGTGTGCATCTGTTCTTTCTGCTCTCATTTCTCTACTGCATCTCCTGTGTCTGTCTGCTTTGTGCTTCAGCTCCAGCCCAACAGAAGCTGAGTGAGTGTGTGTTCGTTTGTCTTTGCTTATTTCCACAGATTATACCAGTGAATCATTACAAATCTAAATCACACCCTCATCTGTAATATGTATACAGCAGTCAGTAGTAAGTATGGCAGTGTACAGAGGTCAGTAGTAGGTTGGGCAGTGTACAGAGGTCAGTAGTATGTAGAGCAATGTATAAAGGTCAGTAGTAGGCATGGCAGTGTACAGAGGTCAGTAGTATGTAGGGTAGCATACAGAAGTCAGTAGAATGTAGGGCAGTGTACAGAGGTCAGTAGTATGTAGGGCAGTGTGTAGGGTAGCATACAGAAGTCAGTAGAATGTAGGGCAGTGTACAGAGGTCCGTAGTATGTAGAGCAGTGTATAAAGGTCAGTAGTAGGCATGGCAGTGTACAGAGGTCTGTAGTATGTAGGGTAGCGTACAGAAGTCAGTAGTATGTATGGCAGTTTACAGAGGTCAGTAGTATGTAGGGCAGTGTACAGAGGTCAGTAGTATGTAGAGCAGTGTATAAAGGTTAGTAGTAGGCATGGCAGTGTACAGAGGTCAGTAGTATGTAGGGCAGTGTACAGAGGTCAGTAGTATGTAGAGCAGTGTATAAAGGTTAGTAGTAGGCATGGCAGTGTACATAGGTCAGTAGTATGTAGGGCAGTGTACAGAGGTCAGTAGCAATGGCGGCCCGTCCATAGGGGCGCCCGGGCGCCACCCCCCCCCCCTCGCCCAATCAGTAAAAAAAAAAAAAAAAAATTATATTTAAACATGTCCCTTTAAGGAAAAATAAATCCAAAAAAGGTCCTTAGGTGCAATGTGTCCGAGCGCCGGGCACAGTGAAGTGTGGGTAGCGCCACGTCTGTGCAATCACGGGATTGCAAACGAGGCGCTACATTGGCAGCAAAAAAATGCCTTTGTGGCTCTCTCCATCGCGCCACTGCTTCCGGCGCGTTGAACTGTATTGTTATGGCTGGGCGGGTGCACACTTTCTGAGTGCACCCGCCTGTCTCTGTGCTAGTCCCGACGTCACAGGAAGAACAGGAAGTAACGTCCGGACTCTCGAGCTCAGTGCGCCTGGAACAGGTAAGCTGAGCTATGCTGCCTGCCATGCCTGCAGTAACAGTTCATGTATTATTATATACGGCGGCATCAGCGGCACAATCCCCCCCCCCATGAACGGAGCCCACCCACCCCCGCTTTTTCAACGTTTTTTTATATTTAATAGTGGCCGGAACGGAACATCCCCCCCTTATTAAATTTTTTTTTTATAGTTAACATTGGGCGAAAATAGCGTCCGTAACGGCATACCCATCCCCCACCCCCCGCGTATTCAATTTTTTTTATTAATTGGTGGAAATAGAGGCAGGAAGGGAATCCCTTCCCCCTCCTGCTTATTCAATTGTTTTTTTTATATTAAATTGGTGGAAATAGCGGCCGTAATGGACCCCCCCCCCCCCCCCCGCGCTTATTCAAATGTTTTTCTTTTTTTTTAATTGGTGGAAATAGCTGCAGGAATGGAATCCCCCCCCCCCGCTTATTCAAAGTTTTTTTATATTTAACTTTGGGCGGAAAATGCGGCCGCACTCTAATCCACCCCTCCGCCTATTCAAAGTTTTAACGTTTTTTTTTTTTTATATTCGGCGAAAATAGCAGCCATGGACCGCCCCTTGCTTATTAAAAAAAATTGCAAATTGTCTTGCGACTTGGGACTGGAAAGTTGCAGGATAAGTTGGACACGACGAGAACCGTTCATATCTGTGCAACTTCAAGTCACAGCGACTTTAAAGTAGTCCCTGCATTACTTTTGTCCCACTTTGATGTGACTTGAGGTCCATAGACCTCCAGAATACACAGGCATTGCTTCAAGTCGCTGCAAAAAATTGTGTCAGAATCTTGCGACTTTCAGGCTAACACAGTCTGAAAGTTTGATGTGACTTATAGCAATGCCTGTGTATTCTGGAGGTCTATGGACTTCAAGTTGCATCAAAGTGGGACCAAAGTAATGCAGGGACTACTTTGAAGTCGCTGTGACTTGAAGTAATCTTGTGCAGTATGTCCGCAGTCTCTGGTAATCTTGTGCAGTATGTCTGCAGTCTCTGGTAATTTTGTTCAGTATGTCCTCAGTCTCTGGTAATCTTGTGTAGTATGTCCGCATGTATCTGGTAATCTTGTGCAGTATGTGCGCAGTGTCTGGTAATCTTGTGCAGTATGTGCGCAGTCTCTGTTAATCCTGTGCAGTATGTCCGCAGTCTCTGGTAATCTTGTGCAGTAAGTCCGCAGTCTCTGGTAATCTTGTGCAGTATGTCCGCAGTCTCTGATAATCTCATGCCCAATTAGAGTCCTTCATAACTAACAGTGTAATTTTTTAGTTTGTTTGCGCCGATCTGTAAGGCTGCGCTATATACCATGATTTGTGATGCTGGGCAGGGTGCGATGTGTGGGTGGAGAGTTTGATTGTTCCTGTAATCACTGAAACATGCCTTGAAAACTGTATATAAACTTGAGAGCTAACCATTAAAAGTGTTCATACATTTTGAAGCAGAGAATAGAGCGGTCAGTCTCATTTTCTGGGGAATTGATATGGATCGTGCCTGCTGGTTTGTCTGTGTGTCGGATAAGCTGTCGTGGGTTGATGGAAGGTCGTAAACGGTGGTGACCGTTACAATTCCCCTTTCCTTTTCCCCACAACCCATTCCCCTGCCATTTTAATACCAGTTTCTGCTTTGTAAACTTGTGAATCAACAACAGTTTTAACATAAACTTTTGCTGTTTGAAATGCAATGTTCTTGTTGTAGTCCGATAGGCGCTTGGGGCACCCCTCAGAAACCTAACCTGGACCTTCTACCACCCCCATCTCCCCCTTGTCTGCAGTTTGGGCTCAATGCCCCCTATCCCCTTCCCATTTACCCTCACCTTCTTAGCCCTCCAATAGTTGAAGCCTAACCCACCCTACATCCTCGCTGGCCAGATTTGCGATTATCAATACCTGGCTACATACAAGCAATCATCACTTAAGCCTTTATGATCGGCTGACCAGTCTCCTGGTGCCCCCCACTTGTCCACGAAATCCCCCTTCTTGGGCCTTCCTTGGACAACATGGTTCCTTCATGGTACCCTTGAACTCCCCAGATGCAAATCACGCTAATTATCACATCTCTCTTCTTTTTCTCCTCTCTCTCATTAGATTCACTCCTTCCTTCTTTGCACTTACCTTGCACTTTCTGGTCCCTTCTCTGTCTCTTCGGTCCCCCTCCCTTTCCCCGTGCAGGGGGGGCGGGGAGATTCTGTCCAGTTGCTATCCCTCAAGTTGGTGCCTTACCCACTTTCGACTATGGCTTTCCTGAATGTACTTACCCTCATTGTGCAGGGCATAAACTCTCCCCACAAGAGCCATAAGGCCTTTTGTTTCTTTTCTTCTAATAGGGAGCACATAGTTTGTCTCCAGGAGACTCATCTTACAAACCATCTTATTCCCAAGTACATGGGTTCATCTTACCTTCAGTTCTATGCAGCCTTTGCTAAAGTCAAGGGTAGGGGGTCCTGATAGCCTTCCACCATTCAACGCCCTTCATA
The DNA here is from genome assembly GCF_905171775.1 of Rana temporaria. NCBI lineage: Eukaryota > Metazoa > Chordata > Amphibia > Anura > Ranidae > Rana > Rana temporaria. Next base: position 101,908,501 of record NC_053499.1, read on the forward strand.
CTCTGAGCAGTGATCAAAGACCCAGAAGGCAGATACCTCATCTTGACAGACCACCTGTTAGACATAGAAGTAACGATAGGGGCGTGGCCTGGACAGCGAACAGGATGGACGCACACTAAAGGAGCTCCGTGCTAAGGACACAGCCGAAAGCCTTTTCATCTGCTACTTGGTCTCCAGAAATGGGCAAGCTGAGTTACCAGACCCCGCACACCCGAACACGCAGCAATTCGACCGCATCCTCATCCAGGAGCATCCCGGATCTGTTCAAATCCGCCTCGGCCTCACAAAGCAACGTGGCTCCTCTCAAGATGGCGCGGCCCCAGCATGAGGATGAAGACTTCAGCGAGGACTCACAGTACAACGCTGAGGACTCAGGTAGGAGCCGTTCCCGCTCTGGAAAGCCCCTGACTGTTGCTGACATGTCTGTAATAGCAGCAGACATCAAAGCCACCTTTTCGGCGGCGATTACAGACCTAAAATCCAACATCCTTGTCCTGACCGACAAGATGGAGGCAGTCGAAACAAAAGGGAAACAGAGGGACAAGGCCATACATAGGCTAGAAAGAGTAGCAGACACTCATGCGGCCCATTTTATTGAAATGAACTGGCATTTAGAGGACCTGGACAACCGTGGGCGCAGGTGTAACATAAGAGTGAGGGGGATACCGGAATCGGTGGAAAATTACCAAATCGTCCCTGCACTACAACGGGTATTTAATTCTTTACTGGAAAGACAGGAGGACACTGACATAGAATTTGTCAGAGCTCACAGAGCTCTCAGAGCCAGAGGACCTGACGATGCGCAGCCAAGAGACATTGTTTGTTGCCTACAGAGCTTCCAACTTAAGGAAGATATAATGAGAAAAGCACGCAGAAATGACCACATTGCATTTAATGGCGCCAACATTATGCTATACCAGGACTTATCCCAAATAACACTAAAAAATTGGAGAGCTCTGCGCCCCCTGCTGGAGCGCTTAAGGGAGAGGGAAATAAAATATACATGGCGATTCCCCTTTGCTATTGTAGTCACTGTCTCTGGCAAACAACATATTCTCCGCTCACCGGCAGACCTGCCGTACTTCTGTGAGGCCCTACACCTTGATCTCATGGATCTACCCGATTGGTATCAGGAGTATACCCTACCACCCCTCACTAGGAGTCCTCCTGAATCGCCCTTCTCTACACCCGACAAACAAAGTGCTAAGAAACAGAAGCATGGCCGTGGAGGAAACTCCCAAGCTGGGACGCCTGCTCCCCCGTTCCACCCCCGCAAGGAGCCGTGCTTATGAATAACTGCTGTCAGATTGACTTAACCACCAAAACAAAAAAAAAACAAAAAAACAGAGAAGGAAAAAGCAAGTGTAAAATGGGATTATAGCATATGGGATTTATTCTCGATGACATACGACCTGAGATAACCACTGATGAGCCGAACCTTAGGCTGTATAAGAACTGTGCAGGAGAAGATGGAAAGAAGACTTAAGTTCTGGGGTCTGACTTTACAACCTTTTTTTCCCTTTCTTTAGGTTAGCAGAAACCCTATTTGGCCCATGCCAATGTGACTAATTGGTGATCATCTATTACTCACTAGGAACATTCGAATAGATATGCCAAACCTAATGTCTGAATACTGCCATCTAGTGGCAGACAACAAATTGACCCGAGCCTCAGGCTTTTTCTTTATTTTTTCCCTTTTTTTTTCTTTTTATGCTTGATTCTTATTTCTTTGTCTGGCTTCATCTCTTACTGCACGTTTTGTCTCAGGATCCACCCTTGCTATGATCTCTGTGAAATACTACCGTAGTAAATTTTTCATGCCTATGCTATTTTTCACTGGCGGATTGCAATTGTAACTCACCATTACTAACTGGACCAAGTTTTCAAGTTTTCAATTTTGAATTTTTTTCTTTTTTTCTGGTTGATTGCCTCTCAGGAAGGCTGTGTCTTTTTCACGATATGTTCTACCAATAGTTTGTTTCATATAACCTAACCACTAGGTATATTGTTTTCGTATCTGGGAATCTTGGTTGCTGTCATCCTACGTTCCCACAGAGTGCGCTTGGAGGGAGATTTCTCTGTCCAGGTGTACTACTTTATTTCTACTTTAGAAAGTGTTGTTAAAGTTCTAAAGTGTACTGAAAGTTTATCTCCCGCTGCTGGATCTATCTCCCAGTACTCATATCATCTCTCTCTTATTTCACCCTTTTCTTCTGCTCTTCCCCACCCTAACCCCATCCCCACCCCACTTCACCTTATACCTGAAACGCTGACTAGTTTGTGATATTGTGTCCCCTGACCGACACAGATTGTTAACATAATTTTGAAAGTCTATTATAGGGTCACTTTTGGTGACATCTTTTCCTGAGAGCGATGGCCTACTCATCCCTGGGGAAGGACCCGTTGATCATTTCACACAACACAAAAGGTTTAAACATACCTGAGAAAAGGACATCCTTACTCAGAGAACTTAAAAGAGGTAAGCCCCATTTCGTCTTCTTACAGGAGACCCACTTCAAGACAGGGCAAATCCAAAAACTGACCAACACCTACTTTACTACGGCCCACCACGCGACCAATGACAAGGCTAAGACTAAGGGAGTAACAATCCTGATCAGCAAGGACGCCCCCTTTACCCTTACAGACCGTCTGATAGACCCAGAAGGACGATATGTTGTGTTAAAGGGCACATACCTAGGCAAACCTATAACTCTGGCGAACGCATATTTCCCAAATACCGCACATGTCACCTTTTGCAGGAAACTAACACGAGAACTGATGGGATTCATGTCAGGTCCCCTTATACTGGGTGGCGACTTTAATGTTCCCTTAACACCGTCCATGGACTCTTCATTGGGTAAATCTTGTATTACGTACCGGGTACTTAAAACGCTCAAAAAACTGCTTAACTCACTACAACTGATAGATACGTGGAGATTCCTACACCCTGACACAAGGGACTTCACGTTCCACTCAATCCCGCACAAACGTTACTCCCGGATAGACTACCTGTTCATTACTCAAAGAGACCTTCACCTGGTGAGGGGTGCATATATCGGCATCCAATCCCTTTCAGACCATGCCCCAATCTCCCTGACACTAGACTTCGATCGAGCAACGCATAGGTCAAATACCTGGAGGCTGAACGCCTCGCTCCTTACTGATCCGGAGTTGCTTCCGGGGATCACCTCCTCCCTCAGGGAATATTTCCACATCAATAACACACCTGGAATTGACAGTATGATGGTCTGGCAAGCACACAAGTGTTACATGAGGGGGGAGTTGATTAGACTGGGGTCCCTAAAAAAGAAGCAGCGCTCCCAAATGGTCATGGACCTAGCAACCAAAATACACAAATTAGAGAGCAAACACAAACAATCACTATCACAACAATCTGCATCAGAACTCCTGGAGGCCCGTAAAGCCCTTAGAGAACTATTTGAATTCAAAACGAAAAGGATGTTATTTTTTAAAAAGAAGCTTTATTATGAAGCAGGCGACAAATCGGGAAAATTCTTGGCAAGAGCCTTAAGGGAGGCGAATGCTGTTAATCACATTCCCTGCATTAAGGCAAGCAGTGGTAAATTGGAAGTTACCACAGAAGCTATAGCTGCACAATTTCATAGATTCTACTCCGAGCTCTATAACCTCCCGAAGCAACAGAAACCGCACTCGGTAGAAGGTGATAGGACAACTGCCATACTAGACTACCTGACTGAGAGTGGCCTCCCCAAACTGGACGACCTGCTGCTGGACTCAGGGCAAATAACAGTCGAGGAAACTCAGTCGGCAATCAAAGATTTGAAATCTGGGAAAAGTCCGGGACCGGACGGATTCACGTCAACTTATTATAAAACTTTTTGTGACATCCTGTCGACACATTTGACCGGAGCTTTAAACACTCTGTCCTCCCCCAGATCAGTGCCGACTGACTTTCTTTCTGCTCATATCACACTGATCCCGAAACCAGGGAAGGACCACACAGATTGTTCCAGTTTCAGGCCCATCTCACTACTGAACCTGGATCTTAAGATCCTGGCGAAGGTTATGGCCAACAGACTGAGACCCTTGCTGACTTCTTTGGTAGGACAGGAACAGGTAGGCTTCATCCCGGGAAGGGAGGCAAGGGATAATGTGATTAAGACCTTGCTTTTGACGGATGAGGCATGCAGGGGGACTGTCGGAGGTCTTCTCCTGTCTACTGACGCGGAGAAGGCCTTCGACAGAGTCGCATGGGACTATATGAAAACCACTTGTGAGTTCATAGGCCTCGGCCCTCACATGTTATCCTGGATTAACGCCCTATATGATAGGCCTACGGCCAGACTTAAAGTAAATGGATCGCTATCGGAAGACGTACTGATTTCAAACGGGACAAGACAGGGCTGCCCCCTGTCACCCCTCCTGTTTATTTTGACATTAGAACCCTTCATCAGGACGATTAACAAGGATAACTCAATAACAGGCTTTAAAGTGGCTGGAACTGAATATAAGATCGCGGCTTATGCCGACGACCTACTTTTTTTTCTGACAAACCCCCACATTACGATTCCCAACTTAATGAAACAATTCTCGACTTACGGATATGTCTCAAACCTTAAAATTAATTTTTCCAAATCAGAGGCAATGAACCTCTCATTGACAAAGGAATCACTAGCCAAAACACAAGCGAACTGCCCCTTTAAATGGGTAACAGGAGCACTTAAATATTTGGGCGTCTGGTTGACCCCTACAGTGACCGCTGCCTACGAACAAAATTTCCCTATACTGCTCAGAGACATTCGTAAGGACTTGCAAAAATGGAACGCTAAGTTTTTTTCGTGGTTCGGGAGAGCAGCGATCCTGAAAATGGTTATCCTACCGAAATTGCTATACCTTTTTAGAGCCCTCCCAATTAAAATTCCTCAGTAATTTTTTAAGTCTCTGCAGTCCACTCTCATTCAGTTCCTCTGGAAACATAAAAAATCTAGAATAAAATTCTCACTCCTCACCAGACCAAAGGAGAAGGGAGGAATGGGATTACCGAACTTTTACCACTACTATCTAGCCTCACACCTCATGAGGATAATTGATTGGCACTGCCACAGCAGTTCTAAAGATTGGGTCAAACTGGAGGGCTCCCTGTTTGAGACTCCCCTCTTGTACTCCCCCTGGGTCCCCTGGAGATGTCAACATGACTCCATAAAAAAAAAACCTTTGACAGGTACCACCTTAAAGTTATTTTGTGAAGTAGCCACCAAGACAAATCTGACTGATGACATCAGCCCACTGATGCCACTACGGAATAACCCGGATTTCCCCCCAGGCATTCAGAATGACAGATTGTTGCCCCCTAGATCCAAAGATCCCATACTAATGGCGGATTGTTTCTCAAGTGGGAAGTTTAAAAATCTAACGACACTCAAACATGACAGTGGACTACCGACACTGCCCTGGTTGACGTACTTTCAAATCAGGGATTACGCCAACTCAGGGGGAAGAAGGCCTCTCTTCTCAAGGGAGCTGACTGATCTCGAAAAGGCGTGTAAGGAAGGGACTCAATTTGATAAGGCAACCTCCACAATATACTTATGGCTACAAGATGCAACTACTACATTAGATGACAGGTTCAGACGAACATGGTCAAAGGATCTGAATATTGCCATCACGGACAAACAGTGGACAAATGCCTGCTCCCTGGCACACAAATGCTCTATAAGTACCCGTATACAAGAAACCTCTTATAAATTATTGACACATTGGTATTCCACCCCAGACAAACTCCACAAATGGTACCCACAGACTTCAGACAAGTGCTGGAGATGTGGGACTGACACGGGTACCCTTAAACACATATGGTGGGACTGCCCAGTCCTGCAAAACTACTGGACTAAAGTGAGAGAGATAGTGAAGCGAATCACGGAGACCAGCCTAGATTTAGATGCAGCGAGCTGCCTCCTACATATCAACAATTTCCCCACGAAGCGATACAAGTGTTCACTCACAAAACACCTTTTGAATGCTGCCAAATCTTTGATCCCTCTCCTCTGGAGGAATACAAAACCCCCTTCCATTCGAGAGTGGCTTAAAAAAGTATCTGATACATGTTACATGGAAGATACCTCAGCCCAAAACTCAGATAAAGTGGATGCTTACCACAAAACATGGTCTACGTGGTTCGCTTTTAAGGCCTCCTCAGAGTATGATTCATTGCTAACCCCCTGAATCAAACACCCGCTGGCTCATGCCACGGTCTCAGGAAATGACCTACCCTACCTGAATAGATACTATAGCTTAACAGCAGCCCTCAATTACCCCCCAACACCCTACTCATACCTCTCCCTCTCCTTTCTACCCCCTTTTCTCTTTCCTTTAAGCTGAATAAACTACATGTTATGCCATGTTTCATTGGCCCATATTAATAGTATTGTTGATTATTCGATTTCACTCCAATCTTGGTCGCTGTTAAGTGCCTCCACGGACGAAGGAGTGAACACATTGTGTCACGCATATGTCATGACTAGATCTGGAAGTTTACATATATAACAACAGAGCCGAATGCAACATTCCATTTACATTGCCATTCTGTGTAGCACTGTATAACATGTTTACCTTATATTGCCTTTTGTATCGCAATCTTTGGCCTTAATAAACCTTTTGATGAAAAAAAAAAGAAGTAACGATAGTCTCTTATTATGCTCCCAACTCCAACCTGATTTCTTTGCTCTCACACCTATTTCAAGTAATAGAATCCCATAAACAAGGCACCTTGTTAATATGTGGGGACTCTAACCAGGTTACCTACCCTTTCCTATATAAGTCTTCTTTCTCCCTCTCTACGAGCCCAGGTGAGTTCACCTTTCAACAATTACTGCACCGACACTCTCTCCTAGACAACCGATGAAAAAGCAATCCCACTAAGAGACCATACACCCACTATTCACATCCACACAAAACCTCTGCACGTATAGACCACATTTTCATCCCCATTGGCTCCTCTCCCTCCCTACTCTACCCTTTATTATTCCAATCCCAAGGTCAGATTATAACACTGTCCTCTCCTCTATAGAGTCTTTTATTCCCAAGCAAAAAGATCGCTCCTGGTCCCTGAATGACAACCTCCTAACACACCCTTCTTATAAATTTGATATAGCTACAGCTATCAAGATCTACATCTCACATAATGTCACGGACGATGTTACCACTCTTACAATCTGGGAAGCACATAAACCAGTTATTCTTGGGGCTTTTATCAGTCTTGCCTCGCATCGCAAGAAGGAGCGCCAGGTTCTCTACCAGACACTAGAATCCCCCTTTCACCAGGCCCATTCTACATTTCAGATTAATCCCACACCTGCCCCCTAGATCCAAAGGCAAGCCCTAGATAAGGCTAAATTTGAGTTAGATTTATTCTTAACCCAGTCGGCCGAGAAATTCCTTTGACGATAAAAGCATAAGATTTACATAAGGGCAAACAAACCAGTCACTTTCTTAGCCCTATCACTTCGCAACTTGGACCGCCTGCATAAACTAAAAGGCCTGATGGCTTCTCAGGACATCTACTCTAGTAACCCTTTGAAAGTCTTAGAGACTTTTTTGAAAAAAAAACTTTCAGTCCTTTTATTCAACCTCCACCAGTTTCGCCAAATCCCGCGCATCAGACTTCTTCTCTAACCTCCAACTGCCATCTTTATCGGCCCCTCAGCTGGCAAAACTAGACCAACCCATCACTGAGCTTGACATTCATATGGCGATCAAATCTCTTAAAAAGAATAAATGCCCAGATGGCTTTACAGCTTCATACTATAAATAAGTTATTAACCTCCTCACACCTCTCCTATCTGAAGGCTTTAATTCGATCTTGAAGGGTCACTCTTTCTCCGTGGACTCCCTCAGTGCAACCATATGCATGAAACTCTTGATCCTGAAATTTTTTTTGCCCTATCTCCTTGCTAAATATAGACATCAAGTTGCTTACCAAAATTCTTTCTTCCCACCTGAACTTGATCATAGGTTCCCTTATTCATAGAGACCAGGTTGGATTCATCCCCACGAGACAGGCAGGCAAAAATGTACGCAGGGCAGTTCCTTTGACTCATGCAGCATGCTCACGCCACATCCCTAAGTTACTTGTTTCCCTAGATATCAGAAAGGTCTTTGACACCCTTTCCTGGCCGTATCTTCAATCCGTATTACGTAAATGGGGTTTTGGACCTCACTTCCTAATGTGGATCTCTTCCCTGTATTCTTTCCCCTTAGCCCATCTTAGATATTCTGGTTTTAAATCCGAACCCTTCCCAGTGCGGTGTGGGACTGTCACAGATCAGCTACAGAGCTTATCTGTGTCTCACCTTTACTGCTGTAGGTTGGCTGACACCTGTTGTTCCATAAGCTTGTGTTCAGCTCTGGCTGTACTCAGCAGCTATGGGTGTTGCCGGCTTCACCTGTTACTTAATATACCGTTCCTTCCTGCTACTTCCTGTCCAGCCCCCCATGTGCCTCGCTATTTAAATTCCACTCAGACCAGTTTCTGGTTGCTTGAGCAACACTTGTTTCTGAGCACCCTTCCTGTAACTTGTTTAACCTGACTTCTCATGAACTGATCTCTTGTGTACCGACTCGGCTAGTTCTCCTGATTACGTTGTCTACTGCCCGCCCTGACCTTGGCTCGCTATCCAGCTCTCCTTTTGCTTCATCCATCCATCTGTGTCTGACTGGGTCTTCTGGTACTCTCCTTGTGAGCAGAATGAACCTTAGGGGTTGTGAACTGGGGTCAGCACGCAGCTAAGCCCAAACCATCATGAGGGGGTCCCTGGCAGAATAATGGCTGGCCCTTAGATTCCACCCCCTGGGGGATCCCGTGTCACCTGCTCATCTGTGGGCTCACATCAGTACCATTGTGACAGTTTGCTCAAGCCATGAGCTCCTCAGAGAGTCAGCCACTGACTGAGGACCAAATGCAGAATCTAGTTCAGAGACTTAAAGGGTCACTAAAGGAAATAGTTTTTTTAGCTAAATAGCTTCCTTTACCTTACTGCAGTACTGGTTTCATGTCCTCATTGCTCGTTTTTTGCTTTGATGTTGCTGTAAAACTGCTCTGATCTCCACACTTCCTGCTTGTCTGGCTCCTAATAACCATCATACTGGGAGCTTTTCACGGTGGTCTAAGCTGTCATTACTGTGTGTCTAAAACTTAACAGAACCAATCAGATTCATTTTAAAAACAAAACACTGCCCTGGATTTGTTTGTTTTTGTTCTGTGCGTCGCTCTAGTTCACATAAACATGAAATCAGTTTAAAAACGAAAGTGAAACTACAGGCACATTATATGATTGAATTTAATCTATGTTTAATCATTTTTAAAAGGAATCAGTTAACTTTTATGTCTCTATACCCTGTAAACAGTCATTTCAGCAAAAAAATGTTTTTCCTTTAGTGATCCTTTAACTCCCAGCAAGCAAATCAAGAGCAAATAATGCTGTTTCTACAGGATCTTGCCCCCCGCCTGGATCGCCTGCAAGTTGCTGCAACTTCAGCTACTTCGGGCTCCTGCTTATGCCTCATCTGCTCCCATGTTACCTGCCTCACCTGGCAATCCCTGCTTGCATCTGCCACCATCACCTTGTTTTTCTGGTGATCCTAAGGCTTGTCGCCATTAATCAGTATTCCATCCACTTTAAACTTCCAGCCACCATTTTCCAACTGATCGCACCAAAGTCGCATATATCATCTCTCTCCTTTCTGGTTATGCCCTAGCTTGGGCCTCCCCACTTTGGGAACAACAAGATTCTATCACATCCGACCTCCAGGCCTTTTTGGATGCTTTCCGGAAAACTTTTGATGAACCCGGCAGAGTGTCTTCTGCTACTGGGGCCCTCCTTTGTCAGCAAGGAATGACAGTCGGTCAATATGCAGTTCAATTCCGTACGCTGGCCGCTGAACTCAAATGGAATAATGAGGCTCTTAACGCTAACTTCTAGCAAGGCCTATCTGAGCGTGAAAGGGTGAACTCGCTGGAGGCACCATTCCTACCACATTGGATGATTTAATCGCATTAAGCATTCAAATAGACATTAGTTTCCAGGAGCGGGTCCTGGAGAGATCCAGATCCAGTCACCCCCCTGCTGGCCGTCAAGCACAGGCACTCCAACAACTTGTGGAACCCTCTCTGTCTTCAACCTCAAATGTTGGAAGAACCTATGCAGCTTGGGCGAACTCGCCTCACTCCAGAGGAACGTGCCCGGCACATGGGTTTGGGCTAGTGCCTTTATTGTGGCAATTAAGGACATCTTTTGAACTCCTGTCCAGTTCGTCCGGGAAACTCCAGGGTATAGGTCACTCGGAGGGAGGTGATCTAGACCGATCCTTTAATTCTGCCTATCACCCTACCCGTGTCTATCTACTGGGCTCAAAATGCCTATCAACTCTCTGCATACGTGGACTCTAGAGCAGCCGGGAATTTCATTGAACAATCTTTGGCTTCCGAGTTGGGCATTTCCTTAGTTGCCCTGGCTATACCCCCCTCCGTGACTGCATTGGCTTCTTGCCAATGAACCCCATCCAGTTTAAAACCCCTCCAATTGCGTTACGCATTGGGGTTTTGCATGGTGAGTAAATCTTTCCTAATTCTGCCTAAATCCTCCAGTCCCATCATTCTGGGTCTTCCATGGATGCAGAAACACTGCAAGGTTTTAGTGTTATGGTATAGAGACAATTGTTAGACCCGATAGGGAAGGAGATTGTCATAGGAGCTTTCTAGAACGCGAGGCATGGTAGATTCATAAATTGAATACAAACACATATAATGGGTTGAACTAAAGGGACATCAGTCTATTTTTTAATTAGAGGATTTGAGTTTATTATTCTGTATTTATTCCGTGTTTATTGCTTCCCTCCCTTTTTTCCGCCCTTGCTGTTGTGTATTTTTTTTCTTGTTTTTGATGCTGGATATTTTTATATATTTTTTCTCTGAATCATATTTGTTTTGTAATGCACACAATGGATTTAAAGTGATTATTTTCAAATGCACCTGCGTGTATTTTTCACCCATTGGTGGGTGGAGAACCTTATAGGAGTGCAGTATGCTGTCCAACCTTGCTATGACTAAGACCTTTTTTTTTTTTTTATCGAAAGACCATGGTGTGTGAAACACACTCAAAAAACTTTACCCGGTGCCAAAAAAAATGTGCACAACATAAAGAGGTGACACAAAAACGTGCAGCGGTTGTACACAAGCCCTCTAAAATCAGAGGGCCTTGCCCTGAATCCCCAGGGGCGCTAGGCTCCTGACAGGGAAAAGGGTACTTACACTTTGGTCCATCTGGCCGAAATGAGACGGACCCCATTCTCTGGAGGGTCTGCCGAAACAGACCCAGCCAAGTACTAGGTGGGGCTCCCCCAAAGGGAGACCCCATGAGAGAGGGCGAACTAAGCCAGAAGGCCATGTCCACCCCCTCCCAAGACTTTCCAGGCAGGCCCAAGGACCTACACCCTACCAGTCACAAAACAGTGTACAAACATTAAAGTACAAAAAGGTGACAAACAAAGGATAAATAATAAGAAAGTGAAGGAGGACTAAGATCTCCAACAGGGACAGCACTTACATGACCAGCCAGAAGGCCGGACTAAGATTTGGCAAAAAGTAGGGGAGGGAAGAAAGAGTTCACAGGCCCGAAGCTTTATTGAAGTGCAAGTGGATACACACAGGTGGGAGGGGGGGGGAAGGGGAAATCTTCAGACGTCCTCTTCCTCCGTAAAGTCCATCAAGTGATAGATAGTCTCTGAGCAGACTGAAGGTCAGTCTGCGGCAGTCCTCCATGGACATCCTCTCCCGCTGGTGGATGAGGCGCTTTCTGGCGCACCATAAAGCTCCCTAAAGCAGCACAGCACTGCACTGTCAATGTCCTCCTGTGAATGGGTTTCACAGAAGAGTCTGTTTAACACACCAAAGTGTGTAATAGCAATCTGTGGTACAAAGTCTTTAAGATCAGGTTCCAAGGCCCTCAACAGGCCCTGTGTAAAGGGGCACTCCAAGAAAACAAGAAAAGAAGCTTCCTCCTGGATTATGCAAAAGGGCAGTGCCTGTATCTGCACAGGTTTCTGGCATGCATTAATGTTATGAGTGGCAATCCCCCTTGGATTGCCATCCATGCCAGATCTTTGTGCCTGTTGGTGAGTCTCTTTGAAGAAACATTCCTCCAGACCACTTTGTAAGTGGCTGAAGGTAGGCCTGGAACAGTCTCAAGAATGTCCGATGCTCTAATCAACTTGTGGATAGTTTTAGGCTTCCACAAGTCGGGCTTAACTCCATGCAGTCCCAGCTCCCTGATAAACTTGAAGGTGTCCAAGAAATACCAGGGAGTGTCCCAGTTGTAGGGGACAGAGCTGTCCTCTTTGTCCCATCCAAGAGACCTCCAAAGAGGCAGGAGGAGAAAACGGGACATGGGGTTACCGCCAGAGTCCACAGTTCTGTCAACCAAAGTCCTGCGGATGCAGTTACAAGCAAAGAACACCCTTAATAGAGTAGCGATGTCAGGCACACCTTTATCGCCTTTAAGAAGTTCCTTGAACATACCTGCCCGCTTCACTCTGTCCATTTTGGAGCTCCTGGTGAAGTGAAACACCGCCCTGGTGATGGCCTTGCAGGTGTTGACCCGGGGGGGGGGGGGGGGGGGGCAAGCCTGGGCGAGGTACTGCAACACAGAGAGAATCTCGCTGCGGAGTACCAGTGTTTTTATTCGCTGGTGAGTTCTCTGAGGCTCCAAAGTCCAAACTTCTGTCTCATCTTAGCCAGTCTTTCCTCCCAGGACTTCAGGGCCGCTCCAAACCAGACTCTGAGGATTTTGATGAAGTCCGCTTTGATGCTGAAGGGCATGGGTGCAGAAGAAGGCAGGAACCACTTTCCGAAGAGCATGACTTCCGACTTCCCGCAGTTGACCTTTTCCCCTGAAGCTTGGCAGAAGTCTTCACACGTCTGGACAAGTGTGTCGATGGAGCGCCGATCGGCACAGAACACCATCACATCATCCATGTAGAGTGAGCACTTGACCTCCCGTCTTTCCGGTCCTGGTGCGGTGATCCTTCTGATCTCTGGATTTCGTCTGATGCTGAAGGGCGATTAGCTCTATACAGCAAACAAAAAACAGAGGTGAGAGAGGGCAGCCTTGTCTGACCCCAGAAAAAATTGAAAAGGGGTCAGTTTTAAGCCATTTACCAACACCAAACTACAAATGTCCTTATACATTACATTCACATACGAACAAAACAGTTCCCCAAGACCAAACCTGCGCAGGGTTCTGCACATAAACTCATGGGAGACATGGTTAAGGGCCTTCTCCTGGTCAAGACTGACCAGGGCCACTTGCACACGGTGGCCATGAATGTACTGGACCGTGTCCTGGACGAGCGCGAGGCTGTCTGCAATCCTGCGACCAGGAATGCCACAAGTTTGATCCGGGTGGATGATCTGTCTGATGACAGACATCAGCATGTTGGCCAAAATCTTGGCAAGGATTTTGTAGTCCACATTCAAAAGAGAGACCGGATGCCAATTTTTCAGGTCCGATCTCTCCTCTTTGCGCTTATACAAAACCGTGATCATTCCCTTCCTCAGTGATGGAGGCATTCTGCCCTCCACCACCATCTCCTTGTACAGCTCGAGCAGGTCCGGGCCCACGAGGTCCCACAGGGCTACATAGAGCTCAACTGGGAGACCATTGCAACTCGGGGTCCTGCTCCACCTAAAGGATTTAGCGACAGAGTGCAGCTCCTCCAACACCAGGGAGGCGTTAAAGGCCGATGAACCTGCAGGATCAATTGTGTTAGGGATACCTGACAGGAACCTGTCAGCTGTATACATGTCTGTTTCTTTCGGGGAGTAGAGGTTGGTGTAGTAGTCTTTGACCACTTGCATCATAGCCTCCTTCACCTTCTGGAGCATTCCGGTCTCGTCACGCAGCTCTGACAAGGGGGTGTGTCCCGAGTGAAGTTTCCCGGAAAAAAAAGTGTTACACTTCTCACCTTTCTCAAGATTCCCCATCTTGGCACGGAAGACAATGTGCCTGGATTCTTCCTCAAAGTACCCTTTCAGGCTCTTCTTGATGTCCTCCAGGTCCTGCCTAACGTCCCAGCCGCAGTGGTGAAGGTCCTGCAGGGACTGTAACTGTCGTTGCAGTCTCCTGAGTTCCCTCTTCCTGGCACACACTTGCTGACGTCCCCTTGCCTGAAAGAAGCCGCGCTGCTTAACTTTCACAAACTCCAACCAATCGCTTACCCTTCCGAAGAATCTCTTTTCCCCCATCAATTCCTCATTTTCCAGCAGTGTGCTATTCAGCTTTCAGGAACCTGGTCCGCAGGCAAAGCCCTCGCCCATGTCACCCCGAAAGTGAATAGCCCTGTGGTCAGAGAAAAAGCAGGGGATCATGGAGAACTCACGATGCTTGACTGTTCTTGAAGTGAGCACAAAGTCAATCCTGGACTGCACAGATCCGTCGGGTCAGCACCACGACTAGTTCATGGTACCTTTCCCTATGGATCATACGGCGTCCTGTAGGGAAGCCTCCGAAGTCATCTCCTTGAGCAGCCTAGAAGTAACATTAAGTTTTGCGTACATGCTGGAGCTGTGCCCATCCTCCTCTATCGGACGAGTTGCGTCCACAGGGTCTGGAAAAGTTCCATCTGCACACTCTTAGGCCTCGTACACACGGACGAACTGTCCTCTGAAAACGGTCCGCCGGACCGTTTTCAGCGGACATGTCCGCCCGGAGATTTCTGTCTGATGGTTGTACACACCATCAGACAGAAATCCGCGCATACACGATACGCGGTGACGTGGCCGCGCCGTCGCCGCGACGATGACGCTGTGACGTGCGCGGCCCTGGAAGTTTAATGCTTCCACGCATGCGTCAAATCACTTCGACGCATGCGAGGGATGGCGGCCGATCGGACATGTCCGGTGAGTCTGTACAGACGACCGAACACGTCTGACGGACAGGCTTCCAGCGGACATGTTTCTTAGCATGCTAAGAAACATTTGTCCGCTGGAAAACTGTCCGATCCGCCGGTAAATTGTCCGGTCGGAAGTACAGACGACCGAAGAATGTCCGCTGAAACTGGTCAGCGGACCAGTTTCAGCGGACATGTTCGGTCGTGTGTACGAGGCCTTAGGCCCACGAGCCATCTATGACCAAAAGATGGCCACAGACTAGCTCATGGATGGAGTCAACCGTGAAGCCCCCCCCCCCATGACAAGAAAGGCTACCCCTTCGGATTTACAATCGCCACCCCCGGACCAGTAGGAGGGACCGAGGGTCCACTGAGAGGTCAGATGGGTGTACTTTTCAGAGGAGGAAGAGCGCACTCCTGAGGCATGTATACATCACTCTGATGAGTGGAAAGAAAAGTCAGCACTGCTTGCCTTCTAGAGTTATCCTTGATACTCCTCACATTAATGAAAAAGATGGAGATCTCAGCCATAATGAAAAAGGGTATGAGGGGGAGGGGGAGGGCGGGGAAGTCCTCCAGGGAGGACAGGTTGGGGGTGGGCAGAGGGGCAGGGAGGGTCTCCTCTGGCACAGAGGGGGTGGGTGGGGGTGTGCCGGAAGCAGGTGCAGGGACAGGGGCAGGGGCTGGGACCGACTTACCTGTGGTCTTCCGAGGCTCTTTTGGCTTCTTTTCTGGTGGCTTCGTCCTGGAGCTGGGGGCTCCAGCATAGGTCCAGGTCCTCTGGGGGCAGTGCTTGAAGGCGTGCTCTGCTAATCTGCAAAGGTTGCAGGCTTTGGGCCTTGGACAGTCCTTGGTCTCTGTAACGGAACCCCAAATGGGACAGGGGTTAAATCCGTTTACGACCTTCCATCACATCCACGACAGCTTATCGACACTCCACAATCAGGCAAACGAACACGACCGATAATAATCCCCCCAGAAACGAGACACACAGCTCGGCTTGAGGTTCAAAACAGGGAATGAATCTTTATTATCTGCACATGGTAACACATTTCTCATCAAAATACATCCCTCCCACCCTTGGGAAACAGGGTGGGTTAAATTGTCCAATGACAATGGTGATACCGGTCAGGTGTGTTCAAACTTCTCCTTCAGTAAACAGTCTTAGCAGGGGGGGGGGGTTGCTGGAGTGATTCCCCCCTTTCCTCACAGCAAAACACTTGAACATCCCATAATAGGTATGCAGACTGTCTACCAAGCTCCAATCCACATAGCAGACTTAATTACCACAATAGACAATGGAATGCAATCACACCCCACCCCTTTCATCACAGCAAGCTGACTAGTATACATCAGCCAACACACAATATATATACAATATATACAATATCTGACCGCATTAAATGTGACTAGCACAGACCATAGTGGGGTTCTCATTCACCCTGTGCCCCTAAAGTGACTCCCGTTACATGGCTCCCTCCTTGTGGAACACTCCGGCAGACCCGGCTTGATCCTTTTCGAGTCAACTTGGGGATGTCCGGAACTAGGAGGCCGGGGTGATGTCTGTTTGCCGGGATAACCCATCAGCATTGCCATTTGGCTTACCAGGTCGGTAGCTGATGGTTAAGGTGAATAATGGAATTCAATTCTGGAACAGTCACTTGCTTTGCTCTCTCAATGGCTCCCAAAACCTGCTGCTGATGCTCTTGGGACAGATACGGCACCACCTGGATGCAAATCCCATTTAATCTTTTGACAATTTCCGCCTGTTTGTGCATTTCAATGTTCAAGCCACGGGACATCTCATAATACATGACGTAGTGTCGTTGCATCTCTGATTTCTCACTGGCCAACTTGTCACATTCCCATTTTAGACTGTGATATTGTGCCGGATCTACAGTACATGTCGGGGAAGGTAGTCTTACCCGGGTCTCAGCAGCAAGCGAGTTGGTTCCAGCAACGCGGGTCTGGGCACAGGTAGTCACTGTGTGGGCTTCAGCAGGGCACATCGGGGCGTACGCAGAAACAAGGGGGGACAAATCATTCCCCAGTAGTACATCTGCTGGCAAATCCTTCATCACCCCCACATTCACATGTCCCGAACCAACCCCCCAATCCAGGTGAACCCGGGCAACGGGTAGCCGGAAGACAGTGCCTCCCGCTACTCTTACGGCTACGGTGTCTCCGGTGTGCTGGCTCTCTGGGATGAGTTTCTTCTGTAGCAGGGTCATCGTGGCCCCAGAATCGCGTAGTCCATTGGCTACCTTTCCATTGACCCAGACAGTCTGCCTGTGTTGCTGCCTGTTGTCCTGGATAGCTGCTTGTATCGGATCTGCCTCGTGCAGAACGCCCCAATGTTCTTCCTCCTCAACGCAGTGGGCCGCAGGCATGGATGTGCGGGGGTTCCCCCTTTCTGGCTGTCTCCATGACTGTGACTGCCTGGGTGGATTCAATGGACAGTCTAGCTTTCTGTGTCCTAGCTGTTTACACCCAAAACACCTGATGGACTGTGAGTAGTCCTGGGAGTTGAACCTAGGCTTCTGAGGATAAGTGGCCGCTGGAGGTGGTGTTGTAGGACGGTCCGACTGGGGCTTGTAGGCAATAGCCGGTGGGGGTGCCGCTGATCGATAATCCACCCGAGCTGTGGTCTTGACCCCAGAGTTGTCCAGTTTGCGGGCGTCTGTGTATTCGTCCGCCAGGCGAGCTACTTCAGACAAGGAGAAAGGGTTTCTGTCCCGGACCCATTCTCTGACTTCCCGGGACAGTTTGTCAAAGAAGTGCTCCAGCAGGAACACCTGCAGCACCTCTTCCCCGGATTCTGCTTGGCATCCATCGACCCAGTGGGATGCTGTGCGGTGTAGGCGGCATGCCCACTCGGTATATGAGTCTCCAGTCTGCTTTCTCGTCTCTCGGAACCGCCTCCGGTATGCCTCCGGTGTGACAGCATACCTGGCCAAAAGTGCTTCTTTTACCAGTCCATAGTTCATAATATCCTTGTCTGGGATGGCCCTGAACGCTTCACTGGCCCGGCCGGACAATTTCCCAGACAAAATGGTAACCCATTCCTCTGTAGGCACCCGGTGTAGGGCACATTGCCGTTCAAAATCAGCAAGGTACCCATCAATCTCCCCTTCAGTTTCAATGAAGTTCTTAAAAGCAGCAAAATGTATCTTTCTCCTTTCAGTTGGTGCTGCTGTGACTTCTGCTGCTGCAGAACCTCTTTGCCGTAGCCAATTTGCGTCCACAGCAGCTATAACCCGGTCTATGATCTCCGGTGGAGGGTTAGGACCATAGTGTGCCAGTCTTAGTTTGACAGCCCGATCAAAGCTTGCCTCCTCCGGGGTCCTGTCTGTTACGCTGGGCCTTTCCGTTATGTTGGGTCTTTCCGCTCCATCCATTTGGACAAGTTCTGTGATCACGTCCATCTTCTTACGGTTGCTGGCTGGTCTGCCACGGTTCTCCAGTAAGTCCTTGAGGGTAGAGAGCTTCAGCCGTTCCTACTGTGTCTCCATTGTCCTGTCCTTTAAGGCTGTGGGATCATCTCACTGCTTGCCAACAATTGTAACGGAACCCCAAATGGGACAGGGGTTAAATCCGTTTACGACCTTCCATCACATCCACGACAGCTTATTGACACTCCACAATCAGGCAAACGAACACGACCGATAATAATCCCCCCAGAAACGAGACACACAGCTCGGCTTGAGGTTCAAAACAGGGAATGAATCTTTATTATCTGCACAGGGTAACACATTTCTCATCAAAATACATCCCTCCCACCCTTGGGAAACAGGGTGGGTTAAATTGTCCAATGACAATGGTGATACCGGTCAGGTGTGTTCAAACTTCTCCTTCAGTAAACAGTCTTAGCAGGGGGGGGGGGGTTGCTGGAGTGATTCCCCCCTTTCCTCACAGCAAAACACTTGAACATCCCATAATAGGTATGCAGACTGTCTACCAAGCTCCAATCCACATAGCAGACTTAATTACCACAATAGACAATGGAATGCAATCACACCCCACCCCTTTCATCACAGCAAGCTGACTAGTATACATCAGCCAACACACAATATATATACAATATATACAATATCTGGCCGCATTAAATGTGACTAGCACAGACCATAGTGGGGTTCTCATTCACCCTGTGCCCCTAAAGTGACTCCCGTTACAGTCTCATGGCCTGAAACCCGAAAGAACTTGCAAGCAAGTTCCGTACACTCCTTTCCCATGTGTCCGGGACGGCCACATCTGTTGCAGTTGTTGGGTATCCCTGGTTAGAAGAGGAGTCCTGCGGATGATCCTAGCGAGAAGCACAACTGCAGGTGCTGTATGTCCCCCGAAGGGTCTTTCCTGAGCTTGCAGAGCAAAGACCACCTCCCTATACAGAAGCCATTGACATTGAGGATTTGGACTGGGTCCTTTACCATGATGCAGAATCTCTGGAGGTAGGTGGTTATGTCCCTGCTTTGGGTATGGGGGTTCCTCATGGCCACCGTCACACACTTCTCGCCCCGTGTTATGGGACAGTTCACAATGAACTTCCGGAAAGGGGATTCGGGGCCACTGGTCTTTACCATTTCCCAGTATCTTCTGCAGACTTGGAACGACCCAAAGGTTATGAAGAATATACCTCTTGGGAAGGTCTGCACGGAAAGCGTCTCTGCTTTGCTGAAACCTTGCTCCAGGATCATCTTCTTTCCAAAGATCTCCAAGGTCATGTTGGGGACTCTTCCCTCCACCTCCTTCATCTGCTTCATCCAGGTCTCCAGGGTTGGCAGCCCGTCTGCAGTCAGGTATGACTTGGCTGGTCTTAGTTGAGGCAGCGGCATTCTCAGGGCTTTGGAGGAAGTGGCTGGAGCAGGGTTCTTCTTGGTCTTATTGGTCTTCTTCTCATTCTTCCCCTTCCCCATCACCTCTTTTCGGAGCCTTTACAAAGCCTCTAGCATCTACTGCCCGCAGGTAGTAATGCGGAGTGGGGTGGAGGGTAGATCGCAAACTCGTTCCAAGTGGGGGCTAAGCCTCTGCCCAATAGCAGCAAGTAGGTGAAGCTGAATTTAATAAACGATCCTACAAGGCCGAGCAGAGGGTGCCCCACAAGGACCAATTGGCTTGGATAGATATAAGTGCTTCTCAACGACCTAGCTGTGAAGCAGAGACACCCCTATAATCGATACTACACTTGATCTTAGCCAAAAGGCTGAGAGCTATGACTAAGACCCTGTTTGACCTGAAATTCATAATAGCAAAAAGAAAACTGGGAAAGCTCCCAGAAAGAATGCAGGTACCACAGGTAATGCTAATTAGTATAACTCATTGCAAAATCAACTGTATTAATGGACATCAATCAATATCAAATTGGTAGTATTATTACCTCCACCCACCACAATATTAAAAAATTACAACATTGTCATAGTTAAAAAAAAACAGAGCACTGGCCACGCAGCAGCGTGACCTGTCACCAGTTGTGTTTGCGGGACACAGCTGATGACTGACCAGTGTGTGTGCTGCTGTAGCATGTGACCGCTGTGACCAAGAACAGCAAGTCATATGTCAGTTGTACACAATAGATGGCTTCCTTTCATGCTTCCAATTACAGCCTACATGTACCATGTGATTACCTTTGACCAATCAAAGCTAATCACAACAAAACAAACTGAATGAATCAGTTTGATCCAGTGAAATGCTTGCTTATAGCAATGTAATTTATTGCTATAAGCATGCATAATGTGCAAAAAAAAATGGTCACTTCCCCAGAGTAGTACAGTATTACTATGGTAATATTGTATTTCTCTGGTCAGTGTGTTTAAAAAAAAAAGTAAAACAAAAAAAAGTTATAACTTTTTTTTTTATATATACTGTCACCAGTCAGTGTCTCTGATCATCAAACCAGTTATATGATGAAGCTGTACTGCACTGGTGACAGTATTAAAAAAATATATATAATTGTGAAACATTTTTTTTTATTTATTTATTCCTTTTCCAAAAAAAATGACAAAAAATTACAACTTTCATGCCTTTTCATGGCTTTTACTAAATACCTTGGACTACCTTGATTTTTATTTATTTTTTATTTTCAGGCTTTTTAATTTTTTTAGGAAAAAACCCCAGTGGTGATTACATACCACCAAAAGAAAGCTCTAGTGAATTGCAAATTTGCAAAAAAATTTGATTGGGTACAGTATTACATAACTGTGCAATTGTCATTCAAAGTGCAACAGTGTGTGACTGGAGGATGAGGAGGAGCTGAGAGGGCTGAGAGGGCGGAGTGGTTGCCACCTGTGCACCTGTGGTGTTCATGCACATCGCAGTGCATATCGTATGCATATTTTCTGGGGAGTCTGTGGCGGGTTTGACGCTTGTCACCAGAGACTGGGGCAGTGGTCCGTGGTAATGGTTAGCCAGTAGTCCATTGCCCGCAGCTCGCAGCTCGTAGCATGTCGCGGTCCGCGGCGTTAAGCGTTTATTCTGGATTTTATTTCTCTTTTGGATCTGCGGTCGGTATGTTTTAAACGGAGGTCTCCCATTCCTGCCGTACGTCCTGTGCGTCCCTTATGCCTGCCTCCCTTCTCCCCTTCTCCCCCATGCCTCTCGTTCCTCTCCTCCGGCCACTCTAGCTTTGATTCATTTTATGGACTTTTTTTCATCATACTGTTCACTACACCGTTCAGTATACCGTGACCGTGTTATGCTGATAAGCTGATATCTACCCAAGACCCGATGCATGAGTAGTGGTACAGGCACTTGGTGGCTTATGATTTTTTTTTTTTTTTTTTTGTTACCTTGCACTCACCTGCATAAAGGAGTAGTCCAGACATGGTGTGGAGATCATTAAGAGCGGGGTTCGTTGGAGAAGCCGCAGCTGCCACCTGTCAGCCTGATCGCTGAATATATCTGCAAGCTAGCAGCCAGCAGCAGCAGCAGAAATGAAGTGAGGAGCCCACCTGCTCTGATATGCTCGCACTCTCTTAGATATCTTAGGTATCTCTACGCGACCCGTTACCTCCACCGGACCTGAACAAAAAAACTGGTCATGGGATCATGGGATCATAGAGTATACAGAGGTGAACAGGAGGATTTCGGTTAATACAGCGCACTCCCGGTTCTGTGAGTAATGACATTTGTCATACAGTAATGTTTGCAGGTCTCAGGTCACATGGAGATCTGGAGCGGTGAGTAAAACAACACAGCACTGATTGAACTATAATTGACTGTGATTGCCGGTAAAAACAGAATCAATGTTAATGCAAGGAGCATGTGAAAAGTAACACAAGGAACACAAGTTGAAAAGGGATAAAAGAACTGTGAACCGAGATAAATGAACTGTTACCTATGCAAAATAATGATTAAGATCGTGATTAAATAACAAAAGCAGCATTGTGATCCCTATATAGTATCATAGATGTGTTGATGTGTTGACGGGGGGAAACGTTCCAAACAAGTGGCGAATGGTGAATGGTTATTGGAATTGAACTGGACAGCCCTTGAAAAAAAAAAAAAAAACGTTAATATTATTCAACACTACATTGAGACTGCGGAATTAAAAAAAAAAGAGAGCGTATATATTTCAAAGGAAGCAGCCCCAATCTAGCCTCAGGTTTCTATTTAACCTTGCTTTAACCCTGTTTTTAGGGGGGCTCCTTGGAAAGGACAGTTGTAAGGAGGTTGAAAAAGGCCTTATTTAAAGCGGGGGTTCACCCTATTAATAAAAAAAAAAAAACATTTTTTTCCTCTAGCATAAAATGAGGCATAGTAGCGCGAGCTACAGTATGCCTGTCTTTATTTTTTTAGTCCCGTACTCACTGTGCAATCGTAGAGACAAGATTCCGACTCCCCTCGGGGAATGGGCGTTCCTATGGAGAGGGAAGGTGATTGACGGCCGGCTCTGGCACGTCACGCTTCTCCGGAAATAGCCGAAATAGGACTTGGCGCTTCTACGCGCCTGCGCATAGTCTGTGCGCAGGCGCCATATAGCGCAGTGAAGAGCCGAGACCTGTTCCGGCTGTCTTCGGGGAGCGTGAAGTGCCAGAGCTGGCCGTCAATCACCTTCCCTCTCCATAGGAACGCCCATTCACCGAGGGGAGTCGGAATCTTGTCTCTACGATTGCACAGTGAGCTAAAAAAATAAAGACAGGCATACTGTAGCTCGCGCTACTATGCCTCATTTTATGGTAAAATGTTGTCATGGAGGGTGAACCACCGCTTTAAGATGCGCCTCTAAAAAATTGCAACGTTCAGCACAATATCAAAACACCTAAAAGGGTGCTGATAACCTCAGTTCTCTCATCCCAGCATTCTTATATCTTCATATAGATAAAAGATAAACTAAGAACTGGCATGGGCAGTGTACCTAACTCAATAGTCTGAGACGCTGAGTTAAAGAACAGAGTTATTGAGTACATGAAATAAGGGGGTATTATTGGCTCAGTAACTGACATATAGTAAATATCCCCCAGTGATAGAATTACACCTCCACGATCTTGACTTGAGTAGACATTAGTGGCGGCCAGACGAAAAAAAAAAAAAAAAAAAAAAAAAGTTAAGAGACCCCGGAAAAAATGGCATCTACAAGGAAAAAAAATACAGAGACCGCACAGAAAATGGCACCAAGAAGACAGTCGCTGATGCCGGAAGGAGCAAGGGCTTCTACGATAGCAGATGAAGAATATGAGGATGGAGAAGAGAGTGGACCGATAGAAGATCAGCTGCCAACAAAGGGAGAAATAGTAAAAATGTTTGCGAGGATGGAGACGATAATGAACAAAATGGAATCTTCCCTTAAAGGGGAAATGGTATTAATTCATGAAGATATGAACCACATTTTAAGGAGGGTGGAAGAAACAGAAGAAAGAATAGAGGTTCAAACAGCAGAAGTCAGGGAACTTAAGGAACAGATGACAGAGATACAGAAAGAACAAAGATACTTAAAATATAGATTGGAAGATCAGGAGAACCCAAACAGAAGAAAAAACCTGAAGATAAGGGGATTGCCGGATGAACAGGTGGAAGATTTGCAGGAAAAAACTGACAAAATATTTGGCCAAATGTTAGGTAAAACCGCAACGGAAAAAATAAAAATAGAGAGGATTCATAGGATAAGGAAGCCGACAGGAGTAGCAGAAGAATTGCCAAGAGATGTCATAGTGAGGTTTCACAACTTCCAAGACAAGGAGCAAATTCGAACGTATCTAAAAACCAATGGCCCGGCTAAATATGAGGAGTCCGTGCTACAAATTTTCCCTGACCTGGCAGCTGAAACATTGGCAAGGAAAAGAACATTAAAACCATTAGTGGAGCAACTTAAGCGACAAGAGGTACAATACTTCTGGGGTTTTCCAGCCTGTCTAGTAGGAAGAAAGGAGGGGCGTTCTGCTACTCTAAGATTCCCTGAAGACACAATGGATTTCTTTAAAAAATTTAATATACCAGAGACTGAGATTCCGGGCTGGTGGGTAAAAGCACAGAGAAGGTCTTTGGATGATGATCAGCAGCAATGGAAACGGATCACAAGAAAAAACAAATAATAATTTAAGTTCATAGGCATCGAGATGGGGGGGAGGGGGAGGCTGAGGGGGAGGGGTGAGTGGGGGGAGGGAGATATGAGAAACAGATTAATGGTTAGACACATGAAGACATAAAAGTAAAAGGATGGTGGCACAGGATTCTCCTCATGGAGAGGGCAACGACACGCCTCGTCCACTCAAGCCTCAACCTTAAGGGGGGAGAGCCGTTGGGCCATATGGGTGAGGGCCTCGGATCTTTAGACCTAGGGAAGGTCAATAGTCCCCAACATAGGGGGGGAGAGGGAGGGGGAGAAGAGGGGAGGAGGGTAGTAGGGGAGGGAAGGAATTGAGGGAGGGGGGGACTGGTGGGGGAGGGGGGGAGGTAGTAGGAGAGGTAGAAAAGGGGCCAGTAAATTTGCAACAACATATTATAATTTCAGTGCCTGATGCCAAAAATTAATATAATTTCATACAATGTACGGGGGATTAATGCGCCAATTAAAAGAGAGAATATAATGAGAGAACTAACATTTTTGAAAGCAGATGTAGCTTTTTTACAGGAGACTCATCTGACCGGTGAGGTCAAGAGCAGGGCCCGGTCAGATGAGTTCCCTGTATGGTTTTATGCGGACTCGCCCATCAGTCGCGCCAAAGGTGTAGCTATAGGTTTTTCCAGAAACGTCAGGTTTGTACTGGAGAAAATGAAGATAGATCCAGAAGGACGTTATCTTTTTGTAAGGGGGAATCTGAATGGGGTAAAGATGTCTTTTGCGAATGTGTATGGACCAAATAAAAATACACTAAAGTACCAGATAGGAATAGTGGATGAGTTTATGAACTTTAAGATAGGGGATGCTATTATGGGAGGAGATTTTAACACATGTCTGGACCCCAAGTTAGACAGTACGTCACATGCACAGAGCGCCGGAATTAGGGAGAGGAAAACCTTAAAAAGGAAAATGCATCAAAATCAACTTGTGGATGTTTGGAGATCCCAACACACAAGACAAAAAGATTACACTTTCCGGTCCCCTTTGCATGGGACGTACACAAGAATAGATTATTTCTTAATAGAACATAAATTACTGGAAGTAGCTGAAGAAACAAAGATAGGTATTACAACATTTTCCGATCACGCACCAATAACATTACAACTGATGATAGGAGAGAGGGTATCTGGGAAAAGGAACTGGAGACTAAATGAAGACCTATTAATGAATAAAGATATTGGGCCATATTCTGAGTAAATGACCGCCAGCTTCGCTTAGGGCACTTACACTCCGCTGTCCCAACTTACTGGAGCAGGTGTTGTATTCCCCAACCACTTGCTCCATAAGTTGGGACAGCGGAGTGTAAGTGTCCCGGCGTAGCCTGGCGGATCTCCAAGGGGGCGGCTTCTATTCAAATGAAGCGCGCCCCCGATACAAAAGAACTGGGCATGCGCCGGGCTGCAAAAAGCCCAGTGCGCATGCTCCAGTTCTCGGCGGAAAACGTCAATGACGCCGACGTGTGCGTCATTGACGTAAAGTCGTATTCAAGAACGACTTACGTAAACGACGTATCCGACGAAAAAACACGACGGGGACCCGACGCCATCCGTAACATGGCCTACGCGAGACTTGCGGAAACTTACCCCTCATATAGCAGGGGTAAGTTTCCGCTTACGCAAACGACGTTAGCGACGGTTACGCGACGCGAACTCGTTCGTGAATCGGCGTAGAAGGATCATTTGCATACGCAAATGACTCCTTCACTTAAATGCCATCTAGCGGCGGCCGGCGTCATTGCATTTAAGATCCGCCAGTGTAAGTGACTTACAGATGGCGGATCTTAAGTGTATCTATGCAAAACTGATTCTGAGAATCAGGAGCATAGATACACGGGTCAAAAAAGGGAGTTACGATGGAGTATCCTGAGTTACTCCATCGTAACTTTACTCAGAATATGGCCCAGAGAGAGGAGATTAAGGAAAGAAATTGAACAGTTCTTCTTAGAAAACATGACGGAGGGAATGTCTGAAGCAACAGTCTGGGAAACTCATAAAGCATTTGTTAGGGGAATACTGATTAAAGAGGGAGCGAAAAAAAAAAAGAAAAACTATGAAAAAAAAGTAAGATTAGTAAAAGAAATTTCAGAGCTTGAACAACTACATAAGGAGTTGGGACAGAGGGAAATTCTCTTAAACATTAACATCAAAAGAGAAGAATTAAAGGGACTAATTGAACAGGAAACTCGAACAGCCTTAAATTTGGTCAAGAAAGAAAAGTATATTTGGGGTAATAAGACAGGAAAATATTTGGCAAATATGGTTAAGAAAAAAAAATAGCTAATTACATAGAAAAAATACAAACAAACACGGGAGAAATAAGATACAAAACATCAGACATAGTTAAAAGTTTCCTTGAATTTTATGAGAAACTTTACTCAATTAATAGGAAAGGCACTAAGGAAGAGGATATAATAAAAGGGGAACAAATTAAAACATATTTAAGTAAAGTGAATTTAAATAAGATCTCAGAGGACAAATATTATTTTCTTGAAGACCCCATAAGAGAGGAGGAAATAAGCAAAGTAATTGGAGAGCTATTAAACGGGAAAAGTCCTGGCCCTTATGGTTTGACCAGCTCAGATTATAAAAAAAATTCAAATATACTAACCCCAATACTATGCTCTTACTTTAATGGGATTGGAGAAAAATGGGAGATGAGGAAAGAGGCGCTCGAAGCAATCATATCAGTAATCCCTAAAGAGGACAAGGATGAGTCTTTATGTTCGAGCTACAGACCGATCTCCCTCCTTAACACAGACTTAAAAATATTCTCAAAAATTCTCGCGACCAGGATGGAAAAAGTTATGCAAGATTTGGTTCATACGGACCAAGTAGGGTTTATTATGGGTCGGGAAGGAAGGGACAATGGGATCAGAACCCTCCTGGTGATTGAACAGATTCGGAAAAGTGGAGCCCCAGGACTACTCCTATCTATAGATGCCGAAAAGGCTTTTGATAGGGTAGAATGGGGCTTCATGCAACAGACTCTAGATTCAATGGGCTTTGGCCCTAGAATTAGAGGCTGGGTTAGATCTTTATATAATAAACCCACAGCGAGAGTTAAAGTTAATGGGACTCTTTCAGAAGTATTGGAAATGAAAAATGGTACCCGACAGGGATGTCCCTTATCTCCAATGCTTTTTACGTTGGCATTAGAACCCCTGCTAAGAGACATAAGGCAAAATGTGGACATCAAGGGGTTAATATCAGGGGGTGAAGAACACAAAATTGCTGCATACGCAGATGATATATTATTCTATGTACTGTACCCCAGGACAACGTTACCTAAATTGATGAAAATAATTGAAGAATATGGCAAAATATCTAACTTCAAGATTAACTCCACTAAATCTGAAATATTGGGTATTAACATTTCAAAGAAAGAGAGAAGCGCGTTACAAGAAGAATTTAAGTTTGCTTGGAAAAATGAATTAAAGTACTTAGGAATTAAACTAGCCGTTTCCATAGATAACATATACAAGATAAATTTTACGACTTTGTTAAGTGAGTTAAAAACCGAATTAAATAGAATTGCATCAGGACAATTGTCCTGGAGCGGCAGAATAAACATCTATAAAATGACTATCTTACCGAAGGTACTTTATAAAATGCAGATGCTTCCTATACCAATTCCCCAAGCCTATTTTAAAAAATGTAAATCAATGTTCGTAAAATTTATCTGGAGAGGGAAAAAACCACGCGTTAAATTTAGTACACTGATTAAAGACAAATCACAAGGAGGGTTAGGGGCACCGGATTTAAGTAAATATCATTGCGCAATAGTAATCTCACATCTTATAGATTGGGTGAAAAATAACACAGAAAAAAGATGGGTACATCTAGAAATTACGATGAGTAAATCAACATTAGGAAAATTAATTTGGGTTCCGGCACAGTACAGGGGAAATAATGTAGAATTTCACCATATCACGAGATATGCTTTAAAACTCTGGGATCAAACGCACAAAAAAAATAAATGGGATTATAATTCTCCCTTAATTCCTTTAACGGACACAAGATATTTCCCACCAGGGGATAAAAATAGCTTTGGAAAATGGTTATTAGAAGAAAATATAAAATTAAAAGATGTCATGGAATATAATAGGCTATTAACAATACAGGAATTAAAAAATAAAAAGAAAATAATACATATTAACGAATGGCGGTACACACAACTTAAACATTTTTTCAATAGTCTTCCCCAACCGATCAGAGCAGGGACAAACCTTCTCCACCTGGAAAAATTATGTGAAGGAAAAATTGAGAAGGGAATAATTTCCAAGATATATCAGATTTTAAATAATACAAGAACACAGAATACTTTACCATTCATCGAGAGATGGGAAGAGGAACTGGGCTCTCGGCTGAATGAGCTTGAGACTAACCAAATAATAACTAGGGTCCATGAAACCTCAATAAACAACGACACCAGAGAACTAAACTACAAGTGCTTGGTTAGATGGTACCTGACGCCTGATAAATTATGTAAGTTCTCAGGCTCCGTTTCACAGCAATGTTGGAGGGATTGTGGTGAAGTGGGTACCATGGTCCATATTTGGTGGACATGCCCCAAAATAAAATCATACTGGAGGGAGATAAGAAAAAAAATCAAAGAAATCACAAATATTGTAGTCCCGAATGATCCTTGGGTTTGTGTTTTGCATGGAGCCCGAACTCCAACAAAACAATACCTGAAGACGCTGACCCCGGAGCTTTTAAATGCGGCAAAACATCAAATAGCGCGGAACTGGAGGAAAAAAGAGAGCCCCTCAGTGAGAGGGTGGTGCAGCAAGGTAGAAGAAATTTATAACTTAGAATCTATAAGATTTAGGGACGAAGAGAAGTGGGAAGAGTCCTTGGAAAGGTGGGATAAATGGAAAAGGTTCAAATATACATTGAGTTTTATAGATACCATGGGTATTCAATATTCATTTCTGATGAATGGAAGAGAGGCTGGTTCTTGTGTAGCATATGGCTGAGAAAGGCTTGCATGGGGGGGCGACTGATGGGGGAGAGGTCGAGCAGGCAGGAGTGAGCCCGAGCGGTCCCTCCCTAGTAGTCCGGCGAGAGCTAGGGCACATTGGATAGGAGGAAGAGAGGGAAGGGATTGCGCAATAATGGCATCTAAAAGGCACTGAAATTTGAGAAAAGGAAAAAAGAAACTGGCAGGGGAGATTGGGGGAGGGGGAGGAAGGGGAGGGGATGAAATGTGTATTTTTCCACTCAGACTTGGAGTGTCTCGTTGCCTCTACGAAAATGAATATGAAAAATGGAAAAAAAAAAAATGGAAAAAATTATAAATCCAATCAAAACGATAGTGAACCACTTATGATGCGATACCATAGAGGAGATGATATAGGCAAGTGAAGTATGGGCTGGGAGCGTGGTCCTCTCCTTGCCCAACAGATCCTTTGTTTTATCTTTGGTGAGTCTGAAGTGGGAAAAAAAAAAGTGCAACAGCGCTGAAAGCTGAAAATTGTCCTAAGCAGGAAGGGGGTAAAAGTGCCCTGCATTGAAGAGGTTAATTGGCTTTTAGATGTGAATCTATCAGTTGGGCTACCATGATTTTTTCCGGTGCTCAAGCCTCCCATGCTGATTACAGTTGTACCAGCTCTGTTTGTGGCCGGCAAACAAATTACCCTCAAGTGGACTTTTTCACATCCTCTGACCCTGTCCTACTGAATATTCAATATCGATAGGTATATTTCTTACGAAAGACATTTTTTCTTTCTTATAAACAAACTGAAAAGGTTTGACGCAATCAGATCTCCTTGGCTCAATCATATGAGTTCGGTATCAAGTTAGGTCCCAATGTTCTTCTAGGTTTAGCCATCTGCTTAGTTTGCAAAAGTAGGGTTCAAATGTGAAGTCTGCTCCTGGTAGGGTGATATAAATCCACATAGTTATTTAAGTCCATGGCGGTTTTTTATTTATGTTCCATGAGTATATATGGTAGTGTGGGTGCTTTTTTCTTTGCTGTCATGTGTGGCTTGCTTTTCTTGTTTGTCCTTGTTTGAAAACTTTGTTAAATAAAATAAAATTTGATTTAAAAAAACGAAACAAAAAAAAAGGTGTACCCCCCACCCCAAAATCAATGCCTGATTAAATCCTTGATAAATGTCTAGTACCGATGTAAAGGTCAAGGGGGGCTCCACGCAAAAAAAGTGTGCTGCCCCCCTGGGTGCCATCACCTGGGATACCCAAATCCTTTGTTTACATTCAGCTGTCAGCTAGGGAGCTGCCATTCCTCAGGAGAAGATCATGCCAGAGGGATTTCTGGCTGAGGTCAGTCATTTTTAATATTTAGAAATCTGCAGCTATTGTTAAAATAATACTTCCCATGAGCATCCTTATTCAGGCCCTTACAATAGGGTGACAAGTAGGGATGAGCCGAACCCCCCCGTTCGTTTCTCACAGAACCTTCGAACGGACCGAACGTTCGCGCAAACTTTTAGAACCCCATTGAAGTCTATGGGACTCGACCGTTCGAATTCAAAAGTGCTATATTTAAAGGCTAATATGGAAGTTATTGTCGTAAAACGGGTTTGAGGACCTGGGTCTTGCCCCAGGGAACATGTATCAATTGAAAAAGTAAGGTCGTTTTTTCTGGAGCAGTGATTTTAATGATGCTTAAAGTAATTTATTTTTTTGAAAAATTCCTTTAAATATTGTACCTGCTGGGTGTCTATAGTATGCCTGTGAAGTGGCATGTGTTTCCGTGTTTAGAACTGTCCCTGCACAAAATGACATTACTATAAGAAAAAAGTAATTTAAAACTGCTTGCGGCTTTAATGTAATGGCTGGTCCCTGCAATATGGATGAAAATCATGGAGAAAAATAGCATGGGTTTCCCCCCCCTCCCCTACAGTTCATTACCAGACCCTTTGGGCATATATACTTTGAACAGCAGTTTACAGGCGGTGCAAAAAAGACAGGGGGCCAGATTCACATAGAGATACGACAGTGTATCTCCTGATACACCGTCGTATCTCAGGGTTGCGTCGGTCGTATCTATGCGACTGATTCATAGAATCAGTTACGCATAGATATGCCTAAGATCCGACAGGTGTAACTGTGTTACACCGTTGGATCTTAACTGCAATTTTAAAATGGCCGCAGGGGGCGTTCTCGCTGATTTACAGCAAGGATATGTAAATCAGCAAGATACGCCAATTCACGAACGTACGCGGGCCCGACTCAGTCATTTTACGTTGTTTACGCAAGGGTTTTCCCGGCGTATAGTTACCCCTGCTTCTATGAGGCGCAGCCAATGTTAAGTATGGCCGTCGTTCCCGCGACAACATTTTAATTTTTTACGTTGTTTGCGTAAGTCGATCGCAAATACGGATGGACGTAATTTATGTAAACGTCGAAACCAATGACGTCCTTGCGACGTCATTTGGAGCAATGCACGCTGGGAACATTTCCGGAACGGCACATGCGCTATTCGATTGGCTCGTGGACGCGCCTGATTTGAATAGTACACTCCCCCTAGCCGCGGAATTTGAATTCCGCCGGGGGGGATTACGATCCGCCACCGCAAGTTTTGAGGTAAGTGTTATGTGAATTACCCACTTGCCTCAAAAACTTGCGCCGGCGGATCTTAAATCACATAGGTTAGGCGGATCTAAAGATCCGCTAACCTATGTGAATCTGGCCCAGGGACTGTAGGTTTGTTGTTAAGTAGAATCTGTTTGGAATTTTGAACGGGTACTTTTTTAAAGTGTAGCTCCAGCCAAAAAAATCTATTTTTAAGGAAAACATAGAGAAGGATTATCACCCCTGTAACATTTGTTTTGCTGTCTGTGCGCATCTGTTCAGAAGATTGCGCCTCACTTTCTGTCCCAATGACAAATGTCTTTTTGAAAATGTAGGTTTTTTAGTGAAACAAGGATTGGTGATAAAGAACCAGTGGACAGGAGACACCTCCTACAGAAGAGAATTTTCCTTCCTAGGGGTAGATTTCTTCTCACTTCCTGTTGTCTCCTTCCGTTTGCAAGTAGGAGTCGTTTGTAAGTTGGATGTTTGAAAGTAGGGGCCTGCCGTATATACTCTGCAGAAATTTGGGTCCTAGGTGTTGGTGTTGCCACAACACTGTAAGCCCTCACAGTTAATCTTGGTTGGCGCTGGAATCCCCTGCTGTGAACTATTAGATCAAGAATTGTAATTACCTGCCCCTGTTAAACAGGGGCAGAAAAATTGGGCCTTTGTTGGTGCTGGTGCCACAACACTGTAAGCCCTCACAGTTACTCTTGGTGGGCGCAGGAATGGGCGCAGTGAAAATACTTGCTGATCAGCCACTGCCTGTGATATTAATATGACAACAACAGCAATTGTATTCACGTGGCTTTAGGTGCACACTGTGCAGAGGACACAGCACACCACTTGAAAATACTTGCAGAATGATCCCCTGCCTGTGGTATTAATATGAGAAGATCCCTGCCTGTAGGAATTAATATGAGAAACACCAGCAAACCTATTGACATAGCTTTAGGTGCACACTGTGCAGAGGTCACAGCACACCACATGAAAATACTTGCAGAATGATCCCCTGCCTGTGGTACTAATATGAGACGATCCCTGCTTGTAGGAATTAATATGAGAAACACCAGCAAATCTATTAATGTAGCAGCAAATCTATTAATGTAGCTTTAGGTGCACACTGTGCAGAGGACACAGCACACCACCTGAAAATACTTGCAGAATGATCCCCTGCCTGTGGTATTAATATGAGAAGATCCCTGCCTGTAGTAATTAATATGAGAAACACCAGCAAATCTATTGACTTTAGGTGCACACTGTGCAGAGGACACAGACAGTACACCAAGTGAAAATACTGCAGCTAGCACAATCACCTGCCTGCCTGTCAGTATATTAGGAAGAGCGGATCTATCTAAACTCAATACAGTGTATAAATATATATACAACACCTGAGATGCATATATATCCTCTACATACTGTAACTCTGACTAGCCTGCCTGCCTGCTCTATAAAACTCCAAAAATGTAAACCACCAACACACTACACAAGGCCGACTTCCAGGCAGCCTTATATAGTGTCGGGTGTGTACTAAACCCCCTGAGCCATAATTGGCCAAAGCCACCATGGCTTTGGCCATTTATGGCTCTCCATTTTTTGCACGCTGTGATTGGCCAAGCATGCGGGTCATAGTGCATGCTTGGCCAATCATCAGCCAGCAATGCACTGCGATGCCGCAGTGAATTATGGGCCGTGACTCGAATTTGGCGCGAACGGCCCAAAACGTTAGAAATTCGACTAACGATCGAACATACGATGTTCGAGTCGAATGTGAGTTCGATTCGAACATGAAGCTCATTCCTAGTGACAAGTCTTCCAGTGATATTAATTAACCACTTAACCCCCGGTAGGGTTGTCCCGATACCGATACTAGTATCGGTATCGGGACCGATTCCGAGTATTTGCGGGAGTACTCGTACTCCCGCAAATACCCCCCGATACCAAAATAGAATACTTCCCCCCGAGTCCCCCCCCCGCCGCAGCCGTCGCCGTTACGCCGCATCCCGCCGCCGTTACGCCGCATCCCCGCTACCACCGACTGTGTAATACGGGCGGGGAACATCACAGCTTTGAATAGCTGTAATGAGCAGCGCCGCGTATAGACACTCCCCCTTGCTCGGGTGAACTGTCCAATCCCGAGCGAGGGGGAGTGTCTATACGCAGCGCGGCTCATTACAGCTATTCAAAGCTGTAATGTTCCCGCGGCGCGTATTACCCAGTCGGCGGCAGCGGGGATGCAGGTAAGGGGAGACATGGCTGGATATGGGGGGGGAGACATGGCTGGATATGGGGGGGGGACATGGCTGCATGGGGGGAGACATCCAAATACAAGTGCTAGGCTGATTCCTTCAACGTATCATTCCATTTATCTCTATTGGGAACCTGAGATAAAGGTGAAAATAAATATACAATTGATGCCAGGTCCTTGAATTGTAGGAAGTGTTAATCAGCAATCTGCTACACTCTCAGCATCGCTTTCCACGTTCAACGCCGCTTATTTTTCTTGCCAAAACACTGAAACAAGTGACATCAATTAAGAAGGGTAATTAGTAGAGATTTATCAAAGGCTGTCTGTCATTCTATTAGCTTGCCCCCTCTTTTTGGTGCCAGCAGCGCCTTATAACTTCTTTACACTGGATTGGGAAAGGCAGGAGAGCTTATGGGGGGGGGACATGGCTGCATATGGGGGGGGACATGGCTGCATATGGGGGGGACATGGCTGCATATGGGGGGGGACATGGCTGCATAGGGGGGGGGACATGGCTGCATATGGGGGGGGACATGGCTGCATCTGGGGGGGGACATGGCTGCATCTGGGGGGGGACATGGCTGCATCTGTGGGGGGACATGGCTGCATTTGTGGGGGGACATGGCTGCATTTGGGGACACATTTAAAAAAAAGTATCGGTATTCAGTATCGGCGACTACTTGAAAAAAAGTATCGGTACTTGTACTCAGTCCTAAAAAAGTGGTATCGGGACAACCCTAACCCCCGGACCATTTGGCTGGTTAAAGACCAGCCCACTTTTTGCGATTCGTCACTTTAACTGACAATTGCGCGGTCATGCGACGTGGCTCCCAAACAAAACTGACATCCTTTTTTTCCCACAAATAGAGCTTTCTTTTGGTTGTATTTGATCACCTCTGCGGTTTTTATTTTTTGCGCTATAAACAAAAATATAGCGACAATTTTGAAGAAAATGCAATATTTTTAACTTTTTGCTATAATAAATATCCCCAAAATATATATAAAAAACATATTTTTCCTCAGTTTAGGCCGATACATATTCTTCTACATATTTTTGATAATAGGCAATAAGCGTTTATTGATTGGTTTGCGCAAAAGTTATAGCTTCTACAAAATAGGGGATAGTTTTATAGCATTTTTATAAAAAAAAATGTTCTACTAGTAATGGCGGCGATCAGCGATTTTTATCGTGACTGCGACATTATGGCGGACACATCGGACACTTGACACCATTTTGGGACCATTGTCATTTTTACATCGATCAGTGCTATAAAAATGCACTGTTACTGTAAAAATTACACTGGCAGTAAAGGGGTTAACTTGTAAAGGACGCTGAAGGGGTTAAGTGTGTCCTAGGGAGTGCTTGTAACTGTTAAGGGGCATGGCTTGCCGTGACACGTCACTGACCGTTGTTCACGATGACAGGGAACACTATCAGTGACATGGTTACCTAGGCAGAACGGGGAGATGTTGTGTTGTGACCTGATCACGGGACACTGGCGGCGATCAGGTCCACGGGTCCCGCACGCGACCACATGGCTCGCAAATTAAAGGGGACGTACATGTACACCCATTTGCGCAGCCGTGCCATTCTGTCGACGTACGTCATCGTGCGCCGGTCGGGAACCAGTTAAAGAAGAGGGCCAGCCTCCCCATGAAAAATAAAGTCAGCAGCTACAAATACTACAGCTGCTGACTTTTAATATATGGACACTTACCTGTCCAGGGAGCCTGTGATGTCAGCACCTCAGCCGATCTTCCGGTCGGCTGTCAGTTGCAGCCGCCATTCCTATTAAGGGAACCTGGCAGTTTACAGCAGCACAGTCACAAGTCTCAACCCATAAAAAGTGGAGAACATGTTAGCAAACTAAATGTCATTCAGTTAGGCCTCGTACAGACGGACGGACTGTCCGCGGACCAGTTTCAGCAGACATGTTCGGTCGTGTGTACGGGGCCTTAGAGTTTACAGATGTAAAATTAATCTTAAATTTGGATGTGGGATTAGTGAAATTGCCTTTATCAAAGAGTAGTAAATTGATCACTAAATAAGATGCAATACCAGGTATTAATTATATTGGCATTACTGCAAAGTTTAATGGCATTTGACATATGTCTTATGTCAAGCATGTACCCAAGACTGTGCTCTTACCGGTGACCTTGTTCTTGGTTCTCTTTGCAGAGATAGTTGGTATATCTCATCCTCTGAACGATACTGGTCTAGAGATACCTAAAGCAAAGAAATTATACAAAAAAATAATAATAATAATATGTTTTGGTAAGCTTATTCAAACGTGTTTCTAATTAATAAATTGATGATCATTAATGAATTTTACTAACTATCATTAGAGACACTGGACATCCATCATTGTCCTTTATTGGATATAAGATTCTACTTTCACCTCACCGGATAAGCACATTCATAATGAGCAGTGCTTCAGGTACTATGGAGGTACACGGATGGATGGTTTGGCTGCAAACCCCTTGAGCAAACGTGTGATTATAGACTGGATGGAATAGCTACGATCTCGAGCTATCGTTTGACAGCAAACAGTGAGTAAATCTTGTGTTACACTGTTGTGAAACATCGTTGCTAATACTGTCACTTACAACCATCATACCATCATATATGTAAGCTGCAAAAGCAACACAAGGAACCACTTTATGGACATGCTTGTCTAAACAACTCAATGGACTATACCCACACTCTATGGGAATCAGTTTAGATATCTATCAGTGGTAACATTGTTGCACTCTCATTAAGTGCATCCCAGGTGAAATTGACTGTGAAGAAAAACTACAACTACAGTGCCTCTGCCATCTCTTCAATGTCTCCCTAATAACTTTAAATTAATGGAACCAGATTCACATGGAAGCTTCTAATGTTTCAAAACGGTGATCTACATGAGAGACTTTTTCAGCTACTTCAGGCTCACGGTCCCTCTGGTTTTGTTTGCATTTGATTACTTTGTTGGTCACTAGTCCTAGTGGAGGGGTGTATCACCACTACCATAATACAGGATATTTTTTCATGTCCCTCCTTTGTTTTCCCTCTTTGCTGCATTCCCTCACACAGATAGTGGTCATTTTCTACCTGTTTTTTCAGGAGACCACTGTCCTGTGTGGGAACTATTAGGGATATATTTTATTAGCAATTGGGCTTTTTTATGTGAGGGGGTATCTGTGTATTGTGTGAAGGGTGCAGGGGCGTACCTAGAGCATTTGGCACCCGGGGCGGATCCTACATCTGGCACCCCCCCCCCCCCCAACGTTTACCTGGAAAAACACCCACAATTTTTTTTCATGTTTTCAAGAACATTTATTGCACGAATTTGTAAACTGTACATCAACTTAAAAAAAAAAAAAAAAACATTGGAAAATAAGTTATTAACTTACTTAAACCTATTTCAATTATTTATAACATTTACTGAACAGATAATACTGCTTTTTCTTTAAACAAAACCATAGCATAGCAAACGCCTGGATTCTGCACACTGTAAATCGCATATGCCTACATTCTGCAACCCTCCCAATCAGGTCAGCTACAGTGTTACACTATACACATGGCAGGGGGTGGTGGGCACAGTAATCACCCCCCCCCCCAAATCAGGGACGTCTTAATAGCATCATGGGCCCCTGGGCAAAGCAATGCTCTGGGGCCCCTACAATGGAGACAGTGCAGGTAAACAGATATCAAGTAGGTAGGAGGTAGGGGATATCTAGGGTGTAGAGGGGTCAGAGTGCTGGAGGGATATCTGGGATGTAGAGGGGCAGCCCGGGGCCCAAGGAACAGCTGCTTTGGGGAAAGAGCAGGGGCCCCCATGCAACTGAGGCCCCTGGGCAGTGCCCAGTGTGCCCTCTCATTAAGACAGCCCTGGGGCAGCTACATACAGTGCTAGTACACATGGCAGGGGGTGGCAGACACAGTAATCACCCCCCCCCCCAAATCAGGTCAGCTACATACAGTGCTAGTACACATGGCAGGGGGTGGCGGACACAGTAATCACCCCCCCCCCCAAATCAGGTCAGCTACATACAGTGCTAGTACACATGGCAGGGGGTGGCGGACACAGTAATCACCCCCCCCCAAATCAGGTCAGCTACATACAGTGCTAGTACACATGGCAGGGGGTGGCGGACACAGTAATCACCCCCCCCTCAAATCAGGTCAGCTACATACAGTGCTAGTACACATGGCAGGGGGTGGCGGACACAGTAATCACCCCCCCAATCAGGTCAGCTACATACAGTGCTAGTACACATGGCATGGGGTGGCGGACACAGTAATCACCCCCCCCCCCCCCAAATCAGGTCAGCTACATACAGTGCTAGTACACATGGCAGGGGGTGGCGGACACAGCAATCACCCCCCCAAATCAGGCCAGCTACATACAGTGCTAGTACACATGGCAGGGGGTGGCGGACACAGCAATCACCCCCCCCCCAATCAGGTCAGCTACATACAGTGCTAGTACACATGGCAGGGGGTGGCGGACACATCAATCACCCCCCCCCCCAAATCAAGTCAGCTACATACAGTGCTAGTTGTACACATGGCAGGGGTGGTGGGCACATCAATCAACCCCCCCTTCCCCCTAAATCAAGTCAGCTACATACAGTTCTAGTTGTGCACATGGCAGGGGGTGGTGGACACATCAATCACCCCCCTAAATCAAGTCAGCTACATATAGTGCTAGTTGTACACATGGCAGGGGGGTCCCCCCCCAAATCAGGTCAGCACACACAGGGTGGCAGAGCAGGCAGACACACTCCTCCAGGCTCTTCTTCACACAACACCCTCCCCCCGGTCACCACTGTTGTCCAGCCTCAGGCTCTCAGACTCAGCCTCTGCTAGGGAGTGACTTGGGAGGTCCAGATGGATTTGATTCCTGATCCTGCCTCACTGCCTGTGTCAGTATGTGAAAGCAGCAGCCGAGCAGCCCCAGACACAGGCTGAGGCCGCAGTGATGGGTGGAGGCGGAGCTATCAGGAGGGAATTCAGTCAATAAAACGAGTGGACAATCTGGACTAGTCCATTGCAGCCGCGGCGATGGGGGTGTTCTAAAAAAACACCTAAAGGGAAATGGAGCAGCCAGACCCAGCAGGGATGCCTTGGGATGATTAGACAGTATCACCCGACTTGGGTATGGAGTGCACCCCACATAGCGAAGTCACTCGGCCACTGATACCCCTTCAATGTGTGGTACCTGGGGCGGACCGCCCCCCGCCGCCACCCTATTGGTACGCCCCTGGAAGGGTGGGTGCGCTATTTATTTACTCTGACCCTCCTACGGGAGGATCAAGGTTTTTTTCTCATTCTAGTCACCAGTATATGCCGGTCTGTGTGGGGGGGTGTCCATAAAGGAATTATCTGGGTGGGTCCACCTATCCTTAGGGGACCCATTTTTTATGCCTTATACATGTGTGTTCTTTTTGATATTTTTTCAATAAATTTGTAGTTAACTCTTTAGGGTGTGCAGCAGTCTGTTTCTTTTTTCTTTTTTCTTTTTGTTATACCACCAAGTTAAGGACATGAACAAAACAGGGCACATGGGTCAGTTGTCCCTGTCGCAGGGCGGAGAGGAGGTTGGTGCCATTGTCGCAAACCACCATTCCTGGCTTAAGCTGGCGTGGCATCAACCACCTCTGAGACTGCCCCTACAGAGCTGACAGAACATCTGCCCCAGTGTGGCTCCTGTCCCCCAAGCACACCAGCTCAAGCACCGCATGACATCTCATTGCCTGCGTACCTGCGTAGCCCTTTGAACACCTATGGAGCACCGCTGATTCCGAGGACACATCAGCACAGTAAGAGGCCACAGAGGAAGAAGAGGAGGGGGTGGAGGAGAGAGGTGTGTCACAACCAGTAGTAGCATTTTGAAGGCATGGTGGCGGAACAACCTCCAACACTACTGTACCTTGTCCTGCGTCCTTCCCAGCTGCCAGCAGAGTCACCCAATGGGCCTGCTGGACCATGAGTCAGCGGTAATATGCACCTTACCACTGACCGCCCTGTCCAGCGAGGCATGGGGGCTGATTTACTATTGTCAGTGCGCTGCGCTGGTTCATGCCTTAATTAGTGCGCCGGGTGAAGCCTTAATTAGGCGCATGAACCAGCGTAGCAGCCGGCGCATTGAAAGTAATATGTAAAGCCGCGCCGAACTCCCTATAGAAGTCTATGGGAGAAATCAAAAGTGTTCATTTTAAAGGCTAATCTGCAAGTTTTGTCCTAAAAAGTGTTTGGGGACCTCAGTCCTGCCCCAGGGAACATGTATCAATGCTTTTTTTATTTTTTAAAACGGCGGGAGCAGTAAAATTAATAATGCTTAAAGTGAAACAATAAAAGTGAAATATTCCTTTAAATTTCGTACCTAGGGGGGGTGTAATGTCAGCATGTGAAATAGTGCATTTTTACCGCACTTAGAACTGTCTCTGCAAAAAATGACATTCTGAAGGAAAAAAGCCATTTAAAATTCACACGCGGCTATAATGAATTGTCGGCTCCCGGCAATTCTAAAGGGATTCATTCATAAAGGAAAAAAAAATGTATGGGGGTCCCCCAAATTAAATTACCAGGCCCTTCAGGTCTGATATGGATATTAAGGGGAACCCCGCCGTAAAAAAAAAAAGACATGCGGTTCCCGGCAAATATCCATACCAGGCCCTTCAGGTCTGGTGTGGATTTTAAGGGGAACTCCACCCCAAATTAAAAAAAAAATGGCGTGTAGTCCCCCTAAAAATCCACACCAGACCCTTATCCGAGCACGTTAACCTGGCCGGCCGCAGAAAAGAGGGGGGGACAGAGTGCGGCCCCCCCTCTCCTGAACCGTACCAGGCCACATGCCCTCAACATGGGGAGGATGTCCCCATGTTGATGGGGACAAGGGCCTCATCCCCACAACCCTTGCCCGGTGGTTGTGGGGGTCTGCGGGCGGGGGGCTTATCAGAATCTGGAAGACCCCTTTAACAAAGGGGACCCCCA
This sequence comes from Rana temporaria, assembly GCF_905171775.1. Taxonomy (NCBI): domain Eukaryota; kingdom Metazoa; phylum Chordata; class Amphibia; order Anura; family Ranidae; genus Rana; species Rana temporaria. Next base: position 101,949,741 of record NC_053499.1, read on the forward strand.
GATCCTGCCCCCCCTATGTGAAATGGTAATGGGGTACATTGTACATTGTACCTCTACCATTTCACCCCAAAAAAAATGTCAAAGGCCCCGTACTCACGACCAAACATGTCTGCTGAAACTGGTCCGCGGACCAGTTTCAGCAGACATGTTTGGCCGTGTGTAGACCCGAGCGGACCATTTTCGGGCGGATCGAACAGGTTTCCAGCGGACAACTGTTTCCTGGACTTGCTTTAAAACAGTCCGCTGGAAACCTGTCCCCCCGACATGTACGGTCGTCTGTACAGACCTACCGTACATGTCCGGCCGCCCGCCATGCCTCGCATGCGTCGAATGACTTCGACGCATGTGTGGAAGCCTTTAAAAGGCAGGTCCGCCCACGTCGCCGCGTCATTGTCGCGGCGACACCACGTCATCGACGCGGCGACACCGCGGACACGCCCCGCGTATTGTTTACGCGCAAAATTCTGTTCGATGGTGTGCACAGCCATCGAACAGAAGTCCCCGGGCAGACATGTCCGATGAAAACGGTCCGCGGACCGGTTTCATCGGACATGTCTGTTCGTGAGTACTCGGCCAAAGTGTTAAAAATGACAGTAGCCGGTTTTTGACAAATCTTTTAATAACATCTTCTTTTCTTCTTTCATTCGGGTTTCTTCCGCTGCTTCTTTCTTGGGTCTTCTCGTCCACATCTTGCCCGACGTGTTCTTCTATCTTCTCCGTCCGTCCTTCAGCCTTGTCGTCTGCCCGGTGTCTTCTCCTATCTTCTTCTCCTTCCTTCTGCCTTCTCGTCCGCATCTTGCCCGGTGTCTTCTCTTGTCTTCTCCGTCCTTCAGCCTCCTCGTCCGCATCTTGCCCGGTGTCTTCTCCTGTCTTCTTCTCGGTCCGCCAGCCTTCTCCTTCACCTCTTTTTCTTCCCCGGACGCATCGCTTGAAATTGAATTAGCCGCTCCTGGGACCGCTCCTGGGACCCGCCCCCCTCTAACGCCACAAGTAAACTCCTTAGAAGGTCATGTGCGTCAGAGGGGGGCGGGGTCACAGAGCGTCACACGGCGGGGGAATTCGATTTCAAGCACGACGTCCGGAGAAGAAAAAGCCGCTGCAGCTTGCAATTGAAGTTCCCGCCGTGTCACACTCATGTGACCCTGCCCCCCTCTGACGCACATATGCCACACGCGGACTTTCATATGAGTTAACCTGTGGCGTCAGAGGGGGGCGGGTCCCAGGAGCGGGAACACGGCGGGATCTTCAATTTCAAGCGCAGCACCCAGAAGATAAAGAAGATGTGGACGAGAAGGTCGACGGACAGAGAAGAAGATGGGAGAAGACGGCAAGACGGCAAGATGTGGACGAGGAGACCCAAGAAAGAAGCAGAGGAAGAAACCCGAATGAAAGAAGAAGAAGGACCAGCGGAAAGAAGATTTTATTAAAAGAATTGTCAAAAACCGGCTACTGTCATTTTTCACACTTTTGTCACTTTTTTTTGGTAAAATGGTAGGGGTACAATGTACCCCATTACCATTTCACACAGGGGGGGGGCCGGGATCTGGGGGTCCCCTTTGTTAAAGGGGTCTTCCAGATTCTGATAAGCCCCCCGCCCGCAGACCCCCACAACCACCGGGCAAGGGTTGTGGGGATGAGGCCCTTGTCCCCATCAACATGGGGACATCCTCCCCATGTTGAGGGCATGTGGCCTGGTGCGGTTCAGAAGAGGGGGGGGCCACACTCTGTCCCCCCCTCTTTTCTGCGGCCGGCCAGTTTAACGTGCTCGGATAAGGGTCTGGTGTGGATTTTTAGGGGGACTCCACTCCATTTTTTTTAAAATTTGGGGTGGAGTTCCCCTTAAAATCCACACCAGACCTGAAGGGCCTGGTATGGATATTTGGGGGGACCCCACGTCATTTTTTTTGTTTTTTACGGCGGGGTTCCCCTTAATATCCATTCCAGACCTGAAGGGCCTGGTAATTTAATTTAGGGGGACCCCCATACATTTTTTTTTTTTAGTTTTAATGAGCAATGCCTGTATTATTTATAGCCATGAGTACTTTAAAATTACTTTTTGTTTTTCACTTCAGAAATGACATCTTGTACAGGGACAGTTCTAAGCACGGGAAACATGCGTGTAAACCCCCTCCCCCCTGTATGAAATTTAAAGGAATATTTCACTTTTATTATTTCACTTTAACCACTTCCATACCGCGCCTATTCTGGCACTTCTCTCCTTCATGTAAAAATTATATTTTGTTCCTGGGAAATTACTCAGGACCCCCAAACATTATATATAATTTTTTAGCAGACACCCTAGGGAATAAAGTGGCGGTCATTTTTTATTTGATTTCCAACGGTATTTGCGCAATCATTTTTCTAACGCCTTTTTTTTTTGGCCCAAAAAAAAAACACGGTCCATGAATTAAAAAATAACAAAACAGTAAAGTTAGCCCAATTTTTAGGGATAATGTAAAAGATGAACTTACACCGAGTAAATAGATACCAACTTGTCACACACTCATGGAATGGCGCCAAACTTCAGGACATAAAAATATCCATAGGCGATGCTTGTTTTTTTTTATACAGGTGACCAGTTCAGAGTTACAGAGGAGGTCTAGGGCTAGAATTATTGCTCTCGCTCTAACGCATGTGTCAATACCTCACATGTGTGGTTTGAATGGTGTTTACATATGTGGGGACTTACATGCATATTATAGTGCGAGCTTCTAGGGACAGTGGCGTTTTTTTTTTATTTATTTTTTTTTAGCTCATATTTTTCTTCTTGCACTTTTTTGACACTTTTTTGATTTCGGATCACTTTTCTTCCTATTACAAGGAATGTAAACATCCCTTGTAATAGGACTAGTGTGTGACAGGTCCTCTTTATGGAGAGAGGCGGGGTCAATAAGGCTGGAAAGCATGTTATTGGAAATAAAAAAAAGATCTCATGCTTTCAGCTGCAATCATGTTCGTTCAGCACAGTGATGTAGTGTATAGCACTTTGACCTAGCAGCAAAAGGGTCGCTGGTTCGAATCCCGCCCGTGACACCATCTGCATGGAGTTTGCATGTTCTCCCTGTGCCTGCGTGGGTTTCCTCCCACACTATAAAAACATGCTGTAAATCGGATCCTGTCTAAATAAGCCCTAATATGCAGTAGTATATTTAGGTTTTGTGCTGCCCTAGGCCTGACTACATTTCTGCACCTCCTAATAGAAAAATGACCCACCCCTTCCTGTCAAAGCCACACCCTGTTTTTGTATCACCCGCCCAGGAATTTTCAGGGCACACACACACTAGTTCTGGGGGGGAGGGGGTTACTGGACTCCCTTAATTTGCATAGTTTTTCTCTCACTTCCTGTTTGGTTATGGGGCAGGAAGTGAAGGCAAATCTCCCCAATTGGACACAGATAATACAAAATAAACTGACAGGGCCTATAACCCTCCCTCACTCTATCCAAAATTAAAGAAAATAAAAAGTTTTGATTATAGTTCTAGTCAGGGACGGACTGACCATTGAGTCACTCGGGCACTGCCCGAGGGCCCCATGCCACTAGGGGGCCCCATCAGGGTTGCCAGGCTCAGTAAAACCAGGGACAGTATGTAAAAATCTGTGTTTTTTTTAGATCTGTCCCTGATATGTCCGAAACTGACATGCTTTTAATGTGAAGATCCCAAGATTTTAGCTGCCCTGCCTCTGCACTGCCTCCTGGCGTGGTGGCCATCTGTAAGCCAGAGGGGCCTCATAATCTTCTATTGCCCGGGGGCCCCATGAGTTGTCAGTCCGCCCCTGGTTCTAGTTTAAGCACAAATTTCAGAGTTTTATTGAGAGGCCTAAGAAAATATAACCATGCCAATAGGCCAGGATACAGCGTTGCTAATATGTATGAATGTGTGTGTTGGGCACCCCACAAACACCACCCAATGTTAACTAAAAAATTATTAATTTGCAAATAAGTATTATCTGCTAATTTTTTGGGGATGTCTGCACCCCTGATAGTGACAACATTTGTGAGGTGTCTTCACCCTTTCTAATTCAAATTCATTCACTTCCTGTCACATAGCCAAACAGGAAGTGAGGGTAAAACCTTACTAATATCTTTTCTTGGGGACACAGAGATCAATCTAAATAGTTTCCCATTATGTAAATTGCACTCTAGCATTTTGCTGTGTACACCCCAAATTATTAGGGATCTTGGACTTTGGGGTCCATTTACTAAAGGCAAATCCACGTTGCACTACAAGTGCAAAGCAAGGAAGAAAACAAAACAACTTTGCTTCTACAGGATTGGATGTTAAAACCATCAGTGCTTCCTCTCTGATTTTCAGCAACTATGCTTGTACTTGCAGAGTGGCTTTGCCTTTACTAAACCCCAAACTAAATAATCATTTGGGGCAGGGATCCGAAAACTACGGCCCTCCAGCTGTTGTAGAACTACACATCCCATGAGGCCTTGTAATGCACTGACATTCACAGACAAGACTAGGCATGATGGGAATTGTAGTTCCTGAACAACTGGAGGGCCGTAGTTTGAAGACCCATGATTTGGGGTGTACACAGCAGTGCTGGAGTGCAATTTGCTTAATGGGGACACTAGTTAGATTGACCTGTGTCCCCAAGAAAAAAAATGGTAGGTTTTTAACCTCACTTCCTGTTCAGCTGTGTGACAGGAAGTGAAGCCAATTTTAAGAAAAGGGACACAAAGCTCAACCCAAAAAAAACACAAGCAGGGGTTCTAACACTCACTTGGCTACCCTCAAACACCCACAATTTTAATAGGATTGCCTTGCGCTAGATTTAAGCACAGTGCTGTAAATCAGCACTTCAAGCCTGTCCACCAATAGCCCCCCCCCCAACAGGCCGTGTTTGCAGGTTTTCCTTCATCTTGCACATGTGCTTTAAAAGACAGTCTGGACAGCAATTCTTGATAAGAGAAATCCACAAAACATGTCCTGTCGGGGGTACTTGAGGGCTGAGGACCACTGCAGTAAAAAGAAAATACTTACCACTTTGTCTTTAAAGTCATGGAGAATAAACATGGCAAACATTTCATGATTACACACCAGGAAAGAAGCTCGGACAAGAATCACACATAATTTGTTAGGCCCAAACCTATTTCAGCTGCAGCTGTCAAAATATGTAGCATGAAAAAGTAACAAAAAACAAACTTCAAAAATTTAAAGCAATTTTTAGTGGTCAACAAAACAAGGAAAGCAATAAAAGACAAACACAAACAAAAATACATTTCAAAAATCAAAATAAACATAGGTTTAACGTCGCAACATCTTCACAAATTTTTCATAAAATAAGGCAGCAGAGACAAATACATCAAAGTGAACATCATTTAAAAATAAACAAAAACCATTGGCAAAATAAAACAAACACATGCAACAAACCACATTTGTGTTTGGCAACAGCATTTCTGCCTGCCTGCCCCTATGAGGGCAGCTGAGGACTGATCGATCTACGCTTTTTATAACAGTGCTAGTAATGAAGCAATTGAAATCACATGAACAAATTGCAGTCTCTAGTTTGGGTGAGCTTGTAAGTGCTTCCACCTGGTATTAACCCAACCAAGCTTCTATGACCATCCAAGTGATTTTCACCTTTTAAAAAGAAAGGATAATTTTTTTCTAAGTGTCTGAGCAGACTCAGTTCATCACACATGTAGGAACAAAGCTGCAATGGCATGAGAGCTTTTTTTTTTTTGCCCCTGAATTAATGCTTTCCAGCCTGAAGGGGAGGTTTTAGTGAATTATTACGTAACAAAACTAAAGAATAATAATTAAAATGCCCCTGTCCTTACAGACAGAAGTGAACACGCACATTTAATAATCTATTTGTGGGAAAAAAAAGGTTGGCAATTTTGTTTGGGAGCCACGTCGCATGACTGCGCAATTGTCAGTTAAAGCGACGCCGTGCCGAATCACAAAAACTGGCCCGGTCATTGACCAGCAATATGGTCCGGTGCTCAAGTGGTTACAAATTAACAAAACACTAAAGTTAGCCCAATTTTTGGTGATAATGTGAAAGATGATGTTACACCGAGTAAATAGATACCTTACATGTCACGCTTTACTATTGCAAACACGCCTGAAATGGGGCCAAAATTCAGTACTTGAAAATCCCCATAGGCGACCTTTTTTTTTCTTCAGGTTACCAGTTTATAGTTACAAAGAAGGTCTAGTGCTAAAAGTATTGCTCTCGCTCTAACGCACGCGTCAATACCTCACATGTGTGGTTTGAACGATGTTTATATATGTTTATATATGTGGGCTCTATGTTGGCCTTTTTGTTTTTCACTCCCGGGTTTGAATGTGTGCGGGGAGACCTGGCAAGTCACTGTCAAGTGTAACCTAATGTGGAGGAATACATCAGAGGAGCCATAAGAAAGAGCTTGGCATAGAGCCACATGCGCATTTGATCTTTTTAAGATCCACGGGAGTCGGTAAGCAGATCTTTTACTAGAGGTGGAGGTGTCTTTCGTTCTGCCATCTGACTCTGCTCCCTGAACTGTCTTTAACACACTATGGGTGTATCTGTGATTCGTAGAGGCATGGACATTGCCTTCCACATGCCAGTAAAGAGCCAGAATTGCCTTCCGTGAGAAAAAGTGGCGTTTGGGAACTTACCACTGAGGTACCGCACATTCCACAAACTCACAGAAGGGGGCAGAATCGACCAACTGAAAAGGCAGCAGTTGAAGTGCTAGCAATTTTGCTAAGCTAGCATTCACCTGCTGGGCATGTGGATGGCTGGGAGAGAACTTCTTTCGGCGCTGCAGCAGCTGGGGCAGGGAAATTTGCCTGGTCCAATCTGCCATCGGTGCACCGATAGTAGATTGCCCGCATGTACTAGGCTGTGACACACCTAATTCTACACCTTCAGTCCTATCAGTGAAGGCTTCAGAGAGGACTGAGGGTATAGTGAGGTTGGAGATCCCAGCTGATGAGGGGCAAGGGGAGGTCCGCTTTGTTCTTTGGTGTGGGTCTTTGAGGTACGCTTGCCAACGAACTGCATGGCAGGTCGACATATGTCTGGTCAAGCATGTGGTGCCCAAGCGGGTGATGTTTTGGCCACGCGAGATACCCTTGAGACATATGTTGCAAATAGCAGCAGTAGGATCTGATGCACTCGTCTCAAAAAAGCCCACACAAAAGAACTTTTGGAATAACGCTGAGACACAGCAGCGCCCTGCACATGCGTAGCTCTGCGTTGTGATGCAGTCTGTGTGCTGCCCTTAAGCTGGCCCCTGGAGGGCATCCTGCCTTGTTGGAGGTGTGCCTGTGCCTCCTCCTCCTCCTCCTCCTCTCTCCTTTCAGGCACCCACATAGAGTCAGTGACCTCATCATCCCCTCCCTCCTCATCACTGTAGAAAACCTGGCAGTATGCTGTAGCTGGGGGAACATGACTGCCAGATTGCTGTCCTTCTTGGGCACCCCCTCTCTCTGGGCTCACGTTACTGCCTTCCTCTATCTGTGTACCATCATCGGAGCCTTCAAAAGGCTGCGCATCCTCATACAGCATGTATCCAACACTGTGGTCAAACAGTTCGGGGGACACCTCAGGAGGACATGGTGGGGCTAGGGAAGGAGTGAGTGATGCCATTGAGCAAAGGAAGAGGACGCCTTGGCAGCTACTTTGCCAGACAAAGTACCCTGAGCCTGGGTGAGAGAGGATGAGGAGGATGAGGACGGCTTGGTCATCCACTCTACCAAGTCTTCGGCATGTTGCGGCTCAACACGGCCAGCTGCCGAAAACCAGGACGAGCGTGTCCAACGGCCACGTGCTGATGAGGATGCACCGTGTCCACGACCAGCACTGTTGCCTCTAGACACAGAGCCTGCTTGCCCTCGTGACTCTCTGCCTCTCCTTGTTGTCCTTCCAGACATACTAATGGCCTGCAGAGGACAAAGGCAGTACACACACCTCGTAGCTTTAGGTGCAAACTGCAGAGGACACGGCCAGTACACACCAAGTAGCTTTAGGTGCAAACTACAGAGCACACTGCAGTACACACCAAGTAGCTTTAGGTGCAAACTACAGAGCACACGGGAAGTACACACCAAGTAGCTTTAGGTGCAAACTACAGAGCACACGGGCAGTACACACCAAGTAGCTTTAGGTGCAAACTACAGAGCACACGGGCAGTACACACCAAGTAGCTTAAGGTGCAAACTACAGAGCACACGGGCAGTACACACCAAGTAGCTTCAGGTGCAAACTACAGAGCACACGGGCAGTACACACCAAGTAGCTTCAGGTGCAAACTACAGAGGACACGTGCAGTACACACCAAATAACTTTAGGTGCAAACTACAGAGCAAACGGGCAGTACACACCAAATAGCTTTAGGTGCAAACTACAGGGGACACGTGCAGTACACACCAAATAGCTTTAGGTGCAAACTACAGAGCACACGGGCAGTACACACCAAGTAGCTTTAGGTGCAAACTACAGAGCACACGTGCAGGACACACCAAGTAGCTTTAGGTGCAAACTACAGAGCACACGGGCAGTACACACCAAGTAGCTTTAGGTGCAAACTTCAGAGGACACGGCCAGCACACACCAAGTAGCTTTAGGTGCAAACTACAGAGCACACGTGCAGTACACACCAAGTAGCTTTAGGTGCAAACTACAGAGCACACGTGCAGTACACACCAAGTAGCTTTAGGTGCAAACTAGAGAGCACACGGGCAGTACACACTGTAACAGGAGTCACTTTTGGGCACAGATTGAGCCAGGAAATAAAAAGACATATATTGGATTGTTTTAACATGGACAGTAATCTACCATATATTCTTTAAATGTCTGTAAAGAATATTGTGACCCAACCAGTCAATAGTGACTAATTTCTATGATTAGCCCTGGCTAGTGACATTCTAATTGAGTCTGCTTCTGAAAGACCTCTCATTGTGTGATGCTGCTTTGTGTGAATTCTATTGATATAAGATGTGTAAGCTGTATGCGGAGACAGAACGTCTGTCAAGGGATGTGGATTGAGAAGAGATCATTGTGTGATGGTGTTTTGTTTGAGTTCTGTTAATGAAGGAATGTGCAGTGATTAGGTCAGGATAATTATAGCCCAGCGCCGAGATGTCTAGAATGTTTAGCAATTAGCCATCTGAAGGTATATTGAAGCCCCCCCAGGGTGTGGGTGGAGAGTTTAATTGTTCATGTGCCTTGAAAACTGTATAAAAGCTGAGAGTGAACCATTAAAGTTGTCTTCATTTTGGAACAAGTACAGAGCTGCGTGTCTCGTCTTGATTCTGAGGAAATGGGATGGATCGGGTCATGTTGGTTGGAGTGTCGATAAGCTGTCTTGGATGTGATAGAAGGTCGTAAACGGTGGTGACCGTTACACACACCAAGTAGCTTTAGGTGCAAACTACAGAGCACACGGGCAGCAGGGCCGGTGCAAGGATTTTTGCCAACTCAGGCGGAGGTGCATTTTGCCGCCCCCCCCAGCGCACACGCACAGGGCACAGCACATCAGGGCACAGTGAACATCAGGGCATAGCACATGAGGGTACAGCACACCAGGCCACATCAGGGTAAAGGGCACAGTACATCAGGGCACAGCACATCAGGGCACACGACATTGAGGCACAGCAGACTGGAGCACAGGACATCAGGGCACGGGACATCAGGACACATGGCACATCAGGGCACGGGGCACTTGGCACACATCAGGGCATATTGGCACACATTGGGGCATATTGGAGCACATCGGGGCATATTGGAGCACATTGGGGCATATAGGGGCACAGCATTTACCTGGCAGCCAGTATGCAGGAAGCATCTGTGATAAGTTCTCTCTCATGTCACGCTGCCCCGGTGGCCTCTCCTCTCTTCTCGTCCATCCCACATGATGTCACAAGCAAATAGGGATGGAGGAGAAGAGAGGAGGGGTCGCCGGGGCAGCGTGACATGAGAGAGAATTTATCACACACACTGCCAGTGTGGCTGCAGCGCTCCCCTCCCTCCCTCTGTGAGAAAAGTCCCGCCCTCCTCCTAGATCAGCTTGTGTGATAGACGCATTGTTCTGCCTATCACACAAGCTGATCTAGGAGGAGGGTGGGACTTTTCTCACAGCGCAGCCAAAGTTAACACACTAAGCTCCAATACACACAGCGGGAGATGCCTGCTGTGTGTAATCCTGGGACTCACAGAGACGAGAGAGACACTGAGACAGTGACACTGACAATTTTCCGCCCTGTTCCCTGGAGCCGTAAGGCAAGTGCCCATGTTGCCTTGCGCTAGAATCGGCTCTGACGGGCAGTACACACCAAGTAGCTTTAGGTGCAAACTACAGAGCACACGGGCAGTACACACCAAGTAGCTTTATGTGCAAACTAGGGTTGTCCCGATACCACTTTTTTAGGACCGAGTACAAGTGCCGATACTTTTTTTTAAGTACTCGCCGATACCGAATACCGATACTTTTTTTTACATGTCCTCCCACAAATGCAGCCATGTCCCCCCACATATGCAGCCATGTCCCCCACATATGCAGCCATGTCCCCCCACATATGCAGCAATGTGCCCCCACATATGCAGCAATGTCCCCCCACATATGCAGCAATGTCCCCCCACATATGCAGCCATGTTCCCCACATATGCAGCCATGTCCCCCACATATGCAGAAATGTCCCCCCCACATATGCAGCAATGTCCCCCACATATGCAGCCATGTCCCCCATATATGCAGTCATGTCCCCCCACATATGCAGCAATGTCCCTCATATATCCAGCCATGTCCCCCATAAATCCAGCCATGTCCCCCATATATCCAGCCATGTCCCCCCATACCATTACCTAGATGCCGCCGCCGCATGGTTAATCAGCGTGCGGGGAACATCACAGCTTTCATTTGAATAGCTGTAGTGTTCCCCAATGCGCCTCGTATAGACACTCCCTCTTGCTCGAAATTGGACAGATCCGTCCAATCCCGAGCAAGGGGGGAGTGTCTATACGCGGCGCGGCGGGAAACACTACAGCTATTCAAATGAAAGCTGTGATATTCCCCACACGCTGTTTAACCATGCGGCGGCGGCGTTGTTGCGGTATGCGATGGCGGCGGCATTCGTTGCGGGGGGGCGAGTATCGGATGAGGCATCGGGGGCATTTGCGGAAGTACAAGTACTCCCGCAAATACTCGGTATCGGTCCCGATACCGATACTGGTATCGGTATCGGGACAACCCTTGTGCAAACTACAGAGCACACGGGCAGTACACACCAAGTAGCTTTAGGTGCAAACTACAGAGCACACAGGCAGTACACACCAAGTAGCTTTAGGTGCAAACTACAGAGCACACGGGCAGTACACACCAAGTAGCTTTAGGTGCAAACTACAGAGCACACGTGCAGTACACACCAAGTAGCTTTAGGTGCAAACTACAGAGGACACATGCAGTACACACCAAGTAGCTTTAAGTGCAAACTACAGAGCACATGGGCAGTACACACCAAGTAGCTTTAGGTGCAAACTACAGAGCACATGTGCAGTTCACACCAAGTAGCTTTAGGTGCAAACTACAGAGGACACAGGCAATAATCCATGTGAGAATACTGCAGCTAGCACAATCAACTGCCTGCCAGTAAATTAGGAAGAACTGATCTAACTAAACTATACAGTGTATAAATATATGTACAACACCTGGGATGTATATATATCCTCTACACACTGTGGGCCAGATTCATAAAAGAGATACGACGGCGTATCTCCTGATACGCCGTCGTATCTCTGAGATACGATTGTCGTATCTATGCGCCTGATTCATAGAATCAGGTTACGCATAGATAGCCCTAAGATCCGACAGGTGTAAGTGACTTACACCGTCGGATCTAAGGCTGCAATTCTAGGCCGGCCGCTAGGTGGCGATTCCATTGCGGTCGGCGTAGAATATGCAAATGACTAGTTACGCCGATTCACGAACGTACGCTTTGCCCGTCGCTGTAAATTTACGTTGTTTCCGTAGAGATACGCGGCGTAAAACTAAACCTGCCCTCTAGGTGGTCTAGCCAATGTTAAGTATGGCCGTCGTTCCCGCGTTGAAATTTACGCCATTTACGTTAACGTCGAAACCAATGACGTCCTTGCGACGTCATTTAGCGCAATGCACGTCGGGAAATTTTAGGGACGGAGCATACGCAGTACGTTCGGCGTGGGAACGCGCCTAATTTAAATGGTCCCTGCCCCATTTGAATTAGGCGGGCTTGTGCCGGGCGTATTTATGCTACGTCGCCGCAAGTTTACAGGCAAGTGCTTTGTGAATCAAGCACTTACGCAGAAAACTTGCGGCGGTGTAACGTAAATGTAATACGTTACGCCACCGCAGCGTAGGGCGATTTTACGTGAATCTGGCCCTGTAACTTTAACTGACTAGCCTGCCTGCTCTATCTACCTAGAAAAAAAGACACTCTCTCTCTCTCAGACAGATCTCTAACCACCGCCGCAACACACTTGAGCCATAATTGGCCAAAGCCACCCTGGCTTTGGCCAATTATTGCTCTTGGTTTTTTGCGCGCTGTGATTGGCCAAGCATGCGGGTCATAGTGCATGCTTGGCCAATCATCAGCCAGCAATGCCGCAGTGAATTATGGGCCGTGATGCGCCAAATTCGAATTTGGCGCAAATTTCCACGAACGATCGAACATACGATGTTCGAGTCGAACATGGGTTCGACTCGAACACGAAGCTCATCCCTAATCCCTACCTGCTCTAACTCCAGAACAATTGCAATCACTGAATCTACCCTTTAACAGTGCAAAGTTTCATAAAGCTATTGAATCCCTCCCATCTAACAAAGCACCTGTCCTGGATGGGTTTACTGGGGACTACTACAAAACGTTTAAACCCTTACTAACCCCTTATATGGAATGCACTTTTAACACAGCTTCTGCCTCAGCCACAGGGGCAGGCTGGACCAGGGTTGCAATCTCCCCCCAGGCCGGCCACTCTGATGCCTGGTAAAAAGGCTGCACTCATGGCTGGGTAATGAGGGCCAGTGACACTATGCACAGCCACCGGCCGGCGCTACCAAATGCTGTGTTTGCAGAGCTGCAGCGGAGCAGTAGGAATATGCCTGCTGGAACTCTGGCCTCAGCCCAAGGACAGCCATCATTTGCGGCCCCAGTGCCCAGGCTGCACAGCGGGAGATAAGCGGTGACCGCTGCTTGGACAGGGTTAACACAGGTCACCGCTCACCTCCCACTGTGCGGCTGTGGGCTGCCCACCCCCACTCCCCGGGCAGTAAGTTTGAACCCAGAAAAGAAAATCTGCAGACAGACTGCACCTCAGCCTCCATCCTGGGGTGAGTAAGCTCACCCTACCTCCTGCCCCCACTGTATAAAATGGTGCTATGTGGACTTTGATAAGGGGGCAGGCTTTGTTGAGCAGAGACCCCCTTTACACAAGAGTCCACAGCATTCCCCCTAAAATCAAGTTTCCCAGAACACCCCTTACATCAGATCCCCCTTAAATCAGGGTTCCCCTTTACATTAGAGTCCACAGAGCTCCCCTTAAAGTGTAAGTGGAAATTCTGTGCAGACTCTGATGTAAGGGGGGCCTCTGTGCAGACTCTGATGTAAGGGGGGCCTCTGTGCGGACTCTGATGTAAGGGGGGCCTCTGTGCGGACTCTGATGTAAGGGGGGCCTCTGTGCGGACTGTGATGTAAGGGGGGGCCTCTGTGCGGACTGTGATGTAAGGGGGCCTCTGTGCGGACTGTGATGTAAGGGGGGCCTCTGTGCAGACTCTGATGTAAGAGGGGGCCTCTGTGCAGACTCTGATGTAAGGGAGGCTTCTAAAGGGGGCCTCTGTGCAGACTTTGATGTAACAAGGGCCTCTGTGTGGACTCTAATGTAAGGGGGGCCTCTGTGCAGACTCTGATGCTTACATAATAATGTACATAACATAATGTACAGGGTGCAGGGGTCAGGAGTACGTAATGTACACGGTTCAGGTGTTTGTACTGTACAGGGTTCAGGAGCATGTAATGTACAGGGTGTAGGGCTCAGAAGTGGGTAATGTATAGAAGACAGGGGTCAGTAGTATGTAATGTACAGGCTGCAGGGGTCAGGTGTATGTAATGTACAGGGTTCAGGGGTCAGGACTATGTAATATACAGGGTTCAGGGATGTGTAATGTACAGGGTGTAGGGGTCAGGAGTATGTAATGGACATGGTTTAGGAGTATGTAATTTTACAGGGTGCAAGGGTCAGGAGTGTGTAATGTACAGTGGTTAGAGTGATGGTACAAGAAAGGGGGTCCCATGAGGACCAGAGTGAATGAAGGTGTTCACTGCACTCTGTTTGGCCCCCTCCAGGTTCCATTATACTCCTTTGTAGTCTCTAATTTTTGTGGACATTTTATGAAGATGTATTTAATATGTATTGTCATAGTGTCGCCCAGTGTTAGTACTCCCGCAGTCCGCTCTATAGAGCTGACTGGGGCAGACTGATGCTGGATGAGTCCTGTCTGGTAGTAGAAAATTTCCTGGGATTGGAGAGAGGTGTTTGCAGAGTGAGAATATGTCCGCCAGTGAAAGGGACCCTGTGCATTGCACAGAATGATCGTCTTGGGGGGATATGTTCGCTCTGCAAGGACATTATCGGTTATAGGCGGATGTACGCTCTTGTCTCTGCTGTGTCTGATCAGCACATGTCGAGCATCATAGCGTGCACCTGCAGATAGCCTCCCATCCACAGGAACGGTAGTATAATCCGGGTATGCGTTGTTCTCTGGAACAACGCAGAATAAGGATTCCTATCAGTGGTAATATTGAGTCTTTGGGTTGTTATGGTCAGAGACAGAGTTCATGTTTGTTCAGCCATGTGGCTTCCTTTGTTTAGTTGAGCAACATGGCTTCCGGGTAAAGACATACACCCTGTCTCTGACCATAACAACCCAGGAGGAACTCATGAACCCTGTGGTGGATTTTTTGAAGTTCATGTTACAGTGACTGCACCCACCCCATCAGCTGAGAATGTAGGTGACAGCTAATGAGGAAAGTACAACTCTGGTTTTGGTTGACCTCCAAACAAACCTCATATGACAATAACCCCGACATGCGGGACTGTGGTCACTGCATAACCTGTGTGTGGCTTACCATCTGGGGTGTAATACCTGGAACCATTGACAAAAAAGGTTCTTATGTGAGCGTCCTTCACCAGACTGCTGCTTGCTGATTCAAATTCCATCAAAGAAAGACAGTTTTGGCACAAACTTGGTTAGAACTAGAAAGGTTAGTATTATTAGTTTGAAAAACTGTCATTCTTACATTTATTCCCCTTCCTCATTACAAACCGAAGGAAGAAATGCAGGGAATGGGGCATCAATTGCTGTAAAGCATGCTCAGCTCTAAGAACCCATCAAACTGGTTTTTTTCACATATTAATGTACAGGAAAAGGGAGGGGGAGGGAAGCCTAGCACTATGTCCCTCAAGACATTAAAAAAACCTATTATAGAAGAAACAACAAAAACAGGCGCCACTTAGAAAACTGTAAAAACAGCATCAAAGCACTCACATGGAAGTAACTGTATACAGGCATGTAGGTCCAGAAGACAGTCAATTCTCAGCCGTGTTGTGAAGTCCCCTGTAGCAGTTGCTGTTGATTCCGATTGCTGCGCTTGTGCTGCATATGGAAGCGCAAGTGCCTGTTACACCATAGAAGGACCAGAATGCTTTGCAATGACGTCATTCCCTCCTCACACCGTTGCGTCCCAGCGTGCGCTCCAGCCCTCCATCTGGCTATCACACAGTCTACCCGGAAATCTTCTGTGGTGCAACAGGCACTTGCGCTTCCATATGCAGCACACGCGCAGCGATTGGAATCAACAGCAACTGCTACAGGGAACTTCACAACACGGCTGAGAATTGACTGTCTTCTGGACCCTATCTACATGCCTGTATACAGTTACTTCCTTGTGAGTGCTTTGATGCTGTTTTTACATTAAAGTTTTCAGTTTTCTAAGTGGCGCCTGTTTTTGTTGTTTCTTCTATTACATGTTTGGAGTTCGGCTTCGGCTCCCCATACAAGGCTGCCCAGATCTCAAGACTGTTTTCTCACTATAGAGCTTTCGCTCAAAGGACTTCATTTGAAATGTGTTACATCTTCTATTAAGCGTGCACCATTATTGTATATAATCTGTCGATTAAAAAAACCTATGGCTAACATCATATAGGAAACTCCCACATTTAAAAAAATAAAACATTTAGTCCAGGAAAGAGTAAAATAAACCCCCCACATTGCAAATGGGAGTTGATCCCCCTCAGCCCCTGGGCAGTCAGATCACTTGAAACTGAAAGCCTTTTTCTACTGCACGCTATACAATAGAAACTCAAAGGAAATGCCCAAACAACTGAAACTCAAATCAAAGTTTGTTTCACTATCCACTGAAATTCAATAAAAAAATGATTTTTTTTTACTGAAAAGTTGATACAAAAGTACAAATACAGTTTACCTACAAATGTCTTAAATTCACTTAAAAAGAAAACAGAAATGATGCCTAGAAACAAGATGGTGGCTCAGGCCACATGGTTTCACACACAAAAGAATGGTGGCTACACCATTTGTAATAACAAAAGTGGTGTCTTCAAAATCTAACCATGGAAAAACAAATGAGCTCGAAGGCTTAAGTAGGCAAGACTGACGAGCAGGATCATCAACAGGTGAGTCACTGTGGAGAGATAGGAGTAGGGATGAGCTTCGTGTTCGAGTCAAACCCATGTTCGACTCGAACATTGTCTGTTCGACCGTTCGTCGAATTGCGAACGTTACGGGCCGTTTGTGCCAAATTCAAGTGGCGTGTCACGGCCCATAATTCACTGCGGCATCGCAGTGCATTGCTGGCTTATGATTGGCCAAGCATGCACTATGACCCTCATGCTTGGCCAAATCACAACTTGCAAAAAATGGAGAGCCATAATTGGCCAAAGCCAGGGTGGCTTTGGCCAATTATGGCTCAGGGGGTTTAGTACACGCCCCACACTATAAAAGGCTGCCTGCAGGTCAGCCTTGTGTAGTGTGTTGCGGCAGTGGTTAGAGACAGAGAGAGAGTCATTTTTTCTAGGTAGATAGAGCAGGCAGGTTAGTCAGTTTGAGTACTAAGATTTGTAGGT
The DNA here is from genome assembly GCF_905171775.1 of Rana temporaria. NCBI lineage: Eukaryota > Metazoa > Chordata > Amphibia > Anura > Ranidae > Rana > Rana temporaria. The sequence goes on from NC_053499.1 coordinate 101,966,856, forward strand.
AAAGTTGATCCAGGGTAAATCCGATTGCCTCTCGGGGGATCAGGAAGGAATTTTTTCCCCTGCTGTAGCAAATTGGATCATGCTCTGCTGGGGTTTTTTGCCTTCCTCTGGATCAACTGTGGGTATGGAGTTGGGTGTATGGGATTGTACTGTGTTTTTTATTTTGTTTGTTTATTTTTTGTGGTTGAACTGGATGGACTTGTGTCTTTTTTCAGCCTGACTAACTATGTACAGTGTGTAGAGGATATATATGCATCCCAGGTGTTGTATATATATATTTATACACTGTATAGTTTAGCTAGATCAGCTCTTCACAATTTACTGGCAGGCAGGTGATTGTTCTAGCTGCAGTATTCTCACGTGGTGTACTGCCTGTGTCCTCTGCAGTGTGCACCTAAAGCTACGTGGTGTGTGTACTGCCTTTGTCCTCTGCAGTGTGCACCTAAAGGTATGTGGTGTGTACTGCCCGTGTTCTCTACAGTTTGCACCTAAAGCTACTTGGTGTGTATTGCCCGTGTTCTCTGCAGTTTGCACCTAAAGCTACTTGGTGTTTACTGCCCGTGTCCTCTGCAGTTTGCACCTAAAGCTACGTGGTGTGTACTGCCCGTGTCCTCTGCAGTTTGCACCAAAAGCTATGTGGTGTGTACTGCCCGTGTCCTCTGCAGTTTGCACCTAAAGCTATGTGGTGTGTACTGCCCGTGTCCTCTGCAGTTTGCACCTAAAGCTACGTAGTGTGTACTGGCCATGTCCTCTGCAGTGTGCACCTAAAGCTACGTGGTGTGTATACTGCCCGTGTCCTCTGCAGTTTGCACTTAAAGCTACGTGGTGTATACTGCCCGTGTCCTCTGCAGTTTGCACCTAAAGCTACGTAGTGTGTACTGCCTGTGTCCTCTGCAGTGTGCACCTAAAGCTACGTAGTGTGTACTGCCTGTGTCCTCTGCAGTGTGCACCTAAAGCTACATGGTGTGTACTGCCCGTGTCCTCTACAGTTTGCACCTAAAGCTACTTGATGTGTACTGCCCGTGTCCTCTGCAGTTTGCACCTAAAGCTACTTGGTGTGTACTGCCCGTGTCCTCTGCAGTTTGCACCTAAAGCTACGTGGTGTGTACTGCCCGTGTCCTCTGCAGTTTGCACCTAAAGCTACGTAGTGTGTACTGCCTGTGTCCTCTGCAGTGTGCACCTAAAGCTATGTGGTGTGTGTACTGCCTTTGTCCTCTGCAGGCCATTAGTATGTCTGGAAGGACAACAAGGAGAGGCAGAGAGTCACGAGCCGATAAAATAGGGCAAGCAGGCTCTGCGTCTAGAGGCAACAGTGCTGGTCGTGGACACGGTGCATCCTCATCAGCACGTGGCCGTGGGACACGCTCGTCCTTTTTTTCGGCAGCTGGCCGTGTTCAGCCGCAACATGCCGAAGACTTGGTAGAGTGAATGACCAAGCCGGTCTCATCCTCCTCATCCTCTCTCACCCAGGCTCAGGGTACTTTGTCTGGCAAAGCAGCTGCCAAGGCGTCCTCTTCCCTCTGCTCAATGGCATCAGTCACTCCTTCTCTAGCCCCACCATGTCCTTCTGAGGTGTCCCCCCGAACTGTTTGACCACAGTGTTGGGTACATGCTGAATGAGGATGTGCAGCATTTTGAAGGCTCCGATGATGATACACAGATAGAGGAAGGCAGTAACATGAGCCCAGAGAGAGGGGGTGCCCAAGAAGGACAGAAATCTGGCAGTCATGTTCCCCCAGCTACAGCATACTGCCAGGTTTTCTACAGTGATGAGGAGGGAGGGGATGATGAGGTCACTGACTCTACGTGGGTGCCTGAAAGTAGAGAGGAGGAGGAGGCACAGGCACATCTCCAACGAGGTAGGATGCCCTCCAGGGGCCAGCTTAAGGGCAGCACACAGACTGCATCACAACGCAGAGCTACCCATGTGCAGGGCGCTGCTGTGTCTCAGCGTTATTCCAAAAGTTCTTTGGTGTGGGCCTTTTTTGAGACGAGTGCATCAGATCGCACCGCTGCTATTTGCAACATATGTCTCAAGCGTATGTCGCGTGGCCAAAACATCACCCGCTTGGGCACCACATGCTTGACCAGACATATGTCGACCTGCCATGCAGTTCGTTGGCAAGCGTACCTCAAAGACCCACACCAAAGAACAAAGCGGACCTCCCCTTGCTCATCAGCTGGGGTCTCCAACCCCACTATATCCTCAGTCCTCTCTGAAGCCTGCACTGATAGGACTGAAGGTGTAGAATTAGGTATGTCACAACCTAGTAGTACATGCGGGCAATCTATGGTACACAGATGGCAGATTGTACCAGGCAAATTTCCCTTCCCCAGCTACTGCAGCGCCAAAAGAAGTTCTCTTCCAGCCATCCACATGCCCAGCGGTTGAATGCTAGCTTAGCTAAATTGCTAGCACTTCAACTGCTGCCTTTTCAGTTGGTAGATTCTGCCCCCTTCCGTGAGTTTGTGGAATGTGCGGTACCTCAGTGGCAAGTTCCCTACTTTTTCTCACGGAAGGCGATTCCGGCTCACTACCGCCATGTGGAAGGTAACGTCCATGCCTCGCTGGACAGGGTGGTCAGTGGTAAGATGCATATTACCGCTGACTCATGGTCCAGCAGGCATGGACAGGGACATTACCTATCTTTCATGGCGCATTGGGTGACTCTGCTGGCAGCTGGGAAGGACGCAGGACAAGGTACAGTAGTGTTGGAGGTTGTTCCGCCACCACGCCTCCAAAATGCAACCACTGGTTGTGACATGACACACCTCTCTCCTCCACCCCTCCTCTTCTTCTTCCTCTGTGGCCTCTTCCTGTGCTGATGTGTCCTCGGAACCAGCGGTGCTCCGTAGGAGTACAAGGGGCTACGCAGGTATGCAGGCAAAGAGATGCCATGCGGTGCTTGAGCTGGTGTGCTTGGGAGACGGGAGGCACACTGGGGCAGAGGTTCTGTCAGCTCTGCAGGGGCAGGCTCAGAGGTGGTTGACACCATGCCAGCTTAAGCCAGGAATGGTGGTTTGCGACAATGGCACCAACCTCCTCTCCACCCTGCGACAGGGACAACTGACCCATGTGCCCTGTTTTGCTCATGTCCTTTCCTGGCCTGAAGCAGGCCAGGAAAGTTTGTGTGCATTTCCGACGGTCATATTATGTCAGTGCTCGGCTGGCAGACCTCCAAAGGGAATACAACCTGCCCAAGATCCGCCTAATCTGTGACATGCCCACCAGGTGGAACTCTACGTTGGCCATGCTGCAGCGGCTGCACACGCAGCAGAGGGCCATCAATGAGTATCTGTGCCAATATGGCAGCAGAACTGGGTCAGGGGAGCTTGGTTTTTTTCCCCACGCCAGTGGACCTTGATCAGGGATGCATGCACTGTCCTGTCACCATTTGAGGAGGCCACGAGGATAGTGAGCAGTGACAGTGCATGCATCAGTGAGACTGTCCCTCTTATTCACATTGGAGCACACGCTGTGTGGAATAATGGACAGGGCCCTTGAGGTAGAACAGAGGGAGGAAGAGGAGGACTTCCTTACCTCTCAAGGCCCCCTTTATCCAGACAGTGTTCCCGCCTATCACACAGGAAGAGGACGAGGAGGAGGAGGAGGAGGATTGTGTCAGCATGGAGGTGGAGCCTAGCACTCAGAATCAGCAGCAGCAGTCTTCAAGGGATCAATTACGGTCCCAAGGAACCCATGGACTTGTACGTGGCTGGGATGAGGTGGCTGTGGATCATGTCGTCCTCAGTGACCCAGAGGACTCCACACTGAATGCCTCAACAAACCTATGCTGCATGCCCTCCCTGATCCTGCAAAGCCTGCGGAAGGATCCTAGTGTTCATGCTATCAAGGAGAGGGATCATTACTGGCTGGCAACTCTCCTTTATCCACGTTACAAGAATAAGGTTGCCGACCTTATCTTGCCGGCACAGAGGGAGCAGAAGATGAAACATCTTTGGGGAGGCCTTGCAGAAAGGTCTGTGCAACGTGTTCCCAGAGACTGGGGGGTTACAAAATTCTGGTCCTGGACAACGTGTTGCTGAGGCTTCGGTCAGTCACAGAAGGAGCGGTGGAGAAGGTGGCCGTCTGACCGATGCGTTCAGACAATTTTTTAGTCCGCAGCCCCAAGGTATGACCGGTTCCAGCAACCATCGCCAGGATCTGTTTTACATGGTGCGTGAATACCTAGGGGCAAGATCAGACTTGGACACCTTTCCCACCGAAAATCCTCTGGCTTGGTCTTGAGGATGGATCACTGGCCAGAGCTTGCACAGTACGCACTTGAGCTACTGGATTGTCCTGCATCCAGCGTTCTTTAAGAATGCACATTCAGTGCTGCTGGAGGCTTTGTAACCGATCACAGGGTGCGCCTCTCCACCGACTCGGTCGATCGACTGACCTTCATAAAAATGAATCAGGCTTGGATCACCACCAGCTACCAAGCACCTGATGCTGTTGTAACTGAGTTATTTTTTTGTTAAATGTCAGATCCCTTCAAGCCTGCCTATGCTAATGCTTAGTGACTATCCTGTTATGCTGAGTGAATATCGTTTTCCTCCTCAATGATCTTGCTGATAGCTTGTAAGAACATTCTTGGTTCTGGGCACCACCACCAGTGGCTAAGGCCCAATTTTTCTGCCCCTGTTTACAATTTTTGATGCAATACTTTGCAGTGGGCTCATTGCTGTGCTCCAACTAGAGTATCTGTGAGGGGTTGCAGTGTTGTAGCACCAGCAAAAGTGCCATAAGGCCCAATTTTTCTGCCCCTGTTAAACAAGGGCGTGTAATTACAATTTTTGATGCAATACTTTGCAGCGGGCTCATTGCTGCGCTCCAACTAGAGTATCTGTGAGGGGTTGCAGTGTTGTGGCACCAGCACCAGTGCCTAAGGCCCAATTTTTCTGCCCCTGTTTAACAGGGGCGTGTAATTACAATTTTTGATGCAATGCTTTGCAGCGGGCTCATTGCTGCGCTCCAACTAGAGTATCTGTGAGGGGTTGCAGTGTTGTGGCACCAGCACCAGTGCCTAAGACCCAATTTTTCTGCCACTGTTTAATAGGGGCATGTAATTACAATTTTTGATGCAATACTTTGCAGCGGGCTCATTGCTGTGCTCCAACTAGAGTATCTGTGAGGGGTTGCAGTGTTGTAGCACCAGCAAAAGTGCCATAAGGCACAATTTTTCTGCCCCTGTTAAACAAGGGCGTGTAATTACAATTTTTGATGCAATACTTTGCAGCGGGCTCATTGCTGCGCTCCAACTAGAGTATCTGTGAGGGGTTGCAGTGTTGTGGCACCAGCACCAGTGCCTAAGGCCCAATTGTTCTGCCCCTGTTTAACAGGGGCGTGTAATTACAATTTTTGATGCAATGCTTTGCAGCGGGCTCATTGCTGCGCTCCAACTAGAGTATCTGTGAGGGGTTGCAGTGTTGTGGCACCAGCACCAGTGCCTAAGGCCCAATTTTTCTGCCACTGTTTAATAGGGGCATGTAATTACAATTTTTGATGCAATACTTTGCAGCGGGCTCATTGCTGTGCTCCAACTAGAGTATCTGTGAGGGGTTGCAGTGTTGTGGCACCAGCACCAGTGCCTAAGGCCCAATTTTTCTGCCACTGTTTAATAGGGGCATGTAATTACAATTTTTGATGCAATACTTTGCAGCGGGCTCATTGCTGTGCTCCAACTAGAGTATCTGTGAGGGGTTGCAGTGTTGTAGCACCAGCAAAAGTGCCATAAGGCACAATTTTTCTGCCCCTGTTAAACAAGGGCGTGTAATTACAATTTTTGATGCAATACTTTGCAGCGGGCTCATTGCTGCGCTCCAACTAGAGTATCTGTGAGGGGTTGCAGTGTTGTGTCACCAGCACCAGTGCCTAAGGCCCAATTTTTCTGCCCCTGTTTAACAGGGGCATGTAATTACAATTTGTGATGCAATGCTTTGCAGCGGCTCATTGCTGTGCTCCAACTAGAGTATTTGTGAGGGGTTGCAGTGTTGTGGCACCAGCACCAGTGCCTAAGGCCCAATTTTTCTGCCCCTGTTCAACAGGGGCATGTAATTACAATTCTTGATCTAATATTTCACAGCAGGGCGTTCCAGCGCCAACCAAGACTAACTGTGAGGGCTTACAGTGTTGTGGCAACACCAACACCAAAGGCCCAAATGTATGCAGAGTATATATGGCGGGCCCCTACTTTCAAACATCCAACTTACAAATGACTCCTACTTGCAAACGGAAGGAGACAACAGGAAGTGAGAGGAAATCTACCCCTAGGAAGGGAAATTCTCTTCTGTAAAAGGTGTCCCCTGTCCACTGATGCTTTATCACCATCCTTGTTTAACAAAACAAAATAAAAAATCATTTGTCATTGGGACAGAAAGTGAGGTACAGTCTTCTGAACAGATGCACACAGACAGCAAAACAAATGTTACAGGGGTGATAACCCTTCTCTATGTTTTCAGAAAAGCTTAAAAAAAGATTTTATGGCTAAAGCTACACTTTAAAGAAGTACCAGTTGAAAATTACAAACAGATTCTACTTAACAACAAACCTACAGTCCCTGTCTTGTTTGCACCGCCTGTATACTGCTGTTCAAAGTATATAGGACCAAACGGGCTTGTAATGACCTGGGGGGGGGGGCGGGGAAACCCATGCTATTTTTCTCAGTGATTTTCATCCATATTGCAGGGACCAAACATTACATTAAAGCCGCAAGCAGTCTTAAATTACTTTTTTTCTTATAGTAATATCATTTTGTGCAGGGACAGTTCTAAACACGTGCCACTACTATAGACACCCAGCAGGTACGATATTTAAACAAATTTTTCATTTTTTTTCACTTTAAGCATCATTAAAATCGCTGCTCCAGAAAAAAATGAGCACTTTTGAATTCGAATGTTCGAGTCCCATTGACGTCAATGGGGTTCTAAATGTTCGCGCGAACGTTCGGTCCGTTTGAAGGTTCTGGTGCGAACCGAACGGGGGGGTGTTCGGCTCATCTCTAGTAGGGATAACTGCTGTAAAAATTGACTGATCATAGCAGAGTTAGGTTGGCAGGTGTCCATGTTATCTTTTAAGTTGTACAAAGTACTGTAATAGTGGCTGAAGGCAACTGCTACTGTATGTCCTGGGGATGATAGAGTTTATCATTAGTATAGGGGTGATGGATATATGGTATCTTAGTTTTATATCTTTAGTCCCCTTCGTTTTTGTGCTAGTAGTTTTCCCGCCCTATTACCCGTGGCATAATAGTCATTTTCAGTTTGTGGATGCTTTTTCAAAGTTCTCCAGTAGGAGGAGTCTAAGGTTATATCTTAAATGCGATCATTTTTGAGAAATTGATGGGGATAGATTTTGTTTATTGCTTGTTTCAAAAATTTGGTCTGTAAGCTCTTTTAACCACTTTTTCTGCTGCCTCTTAGCCTTCGCCCCTAACTGTATAAGAATATTCCATTTTTCCAATAAAGAAAGGCCTTTCTCCAAGGATTCTACAATGTGTGTGCGACCTTCCTTTACAATAGTGAGCTTAGTAGAATACCCCACCTGTATATGATCTTGTGGTTTCTGAGCACCTTGGCGATGGTATTTACATTTTTCCTTTTGTGTAGAGTATGTTTGGAGAAAAATTGTAGTTTCTGATACTGTGTAGGAATTTGGTCCCTCTTGCGCATAATCATCATAAGCTGCTCTTTTACATGGTAAAAGTGGAGACGCAGGATCACATCTCTGGGTACTTCAGGTAAGTATGATGGTTTGGGAAAGCAGTGGATTCTGTCTATGGTGAAGTCTAAATCAGAGAGGCCTGGGATTAGAGCTTTGAACAGGGAAGCGGCGAACGTGTGCAGATCAGATTGCTGGACAGATTCGGGGATACCCCTTATTGTCATATTGATCCTTCTGGATCTGTCCTCAATGTCTGCCAACGTATCCTTGATCCACTCTTTATTCCCTTCTTTTTCGTCAGTATAATCCACTAAGTCATTAATGGTGGAAGCATATTCCCTTATCTTGTGTTCAATGTGCTACACTCTGGATTATACAGCCTGTATGTCATTATTAAATCTGTGCATGGGGGGGGCGGAGCTTGGCGAGGACCGAAATGGCCGCATGAGAGGAGAGCTCCGGCACCAACGGGGATACAGCACCTAACTACAGAGCACTCAGCGGCGAATGAGACTCACTGACCAGGCGTGCAGGTCCTGCTGACCTTCCGCGGGAATGGCGAACAAAAAAAAGGCCTCCAGCGGCCTCATAAACTGATGGAGTACTTCGCATGGGAGCAGAGACAAGATGGCGCCGGGCCTCCCGGACCATCCGCAGCCAGCACACCACAGGCAGCTCAATCCAGCTCTAAACCGGCAAAACGGAACTCACCTTCCACCAGGAGGCAATCCCCGGTGTCTTCCTCAGCCTCGGGGAGCCCGGAAAAGTCGCGGCCTAAGCTGGATGGCACGGATCCTGCTCCGGAGGTTAGTGTGGGCCTAGACTCGGGAGATGACACCAGGGAACTCCCCGATTTCATAGACCGCTTCCCTACCACTAATCAGCCAGTGTTAGACACAACGCTTAAGGACATGTTGGTCTCTCTCAGGACCTTGCTTCATGGTGATATGATGTCCTGTATGCGCAAATTTGGTACAGATTTACAAAATGTATCTGCCAGGGTGGACCACGTGGAGACCAAAATGGTGGAGTATGCAGACACCATTAACAGCCTGGTGGATGCACTTGATGCCAGGGATGAGGAGGTGGAGGCAGTGAGGGCCAAGATCGCAGACATTGAGGACCGTGCAAGGAGGGACAACCTTAAAATAAGGGGGGTACCTGAGACAGTCCAACAGTCAGACCTGCATGGCCATGTTACCCGCATAATCACAGCTATCCTGCCTGATGTATCAGCGCTGTACGTTACCATAGACAGGATCCACAGGCTGCCTAAACCGTCCCACTTGCCTGATAATATCCCTCGGGACGTTATATTACGCCTTCACTTTTACCATATCAAAGATCGCTTGATGAGAGCAGCGCACAACAAAGATCTTGTCCCAGATCAATTTAAAGACCTGCAGTTCTTTGCCGATCTGTCCCAGCACACACTGCAGAAGAGGCGCAATTTGAACACCATCTCAAAAGCCTTAAGAAACCACAATATAGCCTATAAATGGGGGTTCCCAACTAAACTCATCATTACCAACAAGGGAAAATACTTTATTGTGGACTCCCTTTCCAAAGGCCTGGACCTGCTTAAATCCTGGCTCATTATCCCTGAGGGGGACACAAGAGGCCCAAACAGAGAGGATCCATCACCAGTCAAGGATGACTGGCACCTGGTCGACGAGAAAAACGCCTGCTCGCACCGCTAATTTGTCCGCTGAGCTATACAGATATTTCAATCCACTCAGAACTGTTATTCCCCGTTGAGGAGTTTGTTAACCAAGCTAGACTTTTTCCCCTGTTCTAAAATAGCGTTTGTGCACGCTATACTCGGGTAGCTATGGCCTACCTCATCCCTTTACTGCCTTCCTTGTTTGTTTTGGTTTCAATTTTTTTTCTTCTTCTTCTTCTCCCTTTTTTGTATGGAGTCTTTCTACCACAGTCGGAGAACCCAAACTTCTTCCAACTACTAAAGAACCACCCAGCGCACCAGGATCCTTCCCATGGATGGGGGAACCTCTTCACCATACGCAAGCTTCGGAAACTGTAAGTGATGCATCCACTCTTTACTCTGCAATGACTCTTGGTTGGGACATACCATGCCAGTTACATTCCTGACAATAAATGCCAAGGGCTTGAATCACCCGGTGAAGAGGAAATCCCTGTGGAATGAGGTTATCCTTCATAAAGGTGATGTTCTCTGTGCCCAGGAGACTCATTTCCATAAGCAGAAAATGCCCTCTTGCACTCACCCTAAGTTTCCTCATATCTTCACGGCTAGTGCCTCAGCCAAAAAGGGTGAAGTGCTTACTGCGATTAGAGACACAGGGCCATATTCTTAAACAAGTTACGTAGGCGTATCAACAGATACGCCTACGTAAGTCCGTTTCCTATGTTCAAGTGTATTCTCAAACTGAGATACACTTAAACATGCCTAAGATACGACAGCTTGCGCCGTTGTATCTTAGGCTGCAATATGCAAATGACTAGTCACGCCGATTCTCTAACATACGCTTGCCCGCCGTAGTGTTTTATCGTTGTTTCCGTAAGCGATACGCGGCGTAAAGATAAAGATGCCCCCTAGGTGGCGTACTCAATGTTAAGTATGGCCGTCGATCCCGCGTCGAAATTTAAAAATTTAACGTTGTTTGCGTAAGTCGTCCGTGAATGGCGCTGGACGCCATTTACGTTACAGTCAAAACAAATGACGTCCGTGAGACGTCATTTAGCGCAATGCACGTCGGGTAATTTACCCGACGGAGCATGCGCATTACGATCGGCGCTGGAGCGCGCCTAATTTAAATGATCCACGCCCCCTGCCAGGATCATTTGAATTAGGATGGCTTACGCGGGTGGACTTTACGCGACGCCGCCGCAAGTTTACAGGTAAGTGGTTTGGGAATCCGACACTTGCCACTTAAACTTGCGGCGGCGTAACGTAAAGTACATACGTTCCGCCGCCTTAGATGTATAAGAATATGGCCCACAGTGTCGTTCACCAAACACAGTGAGACGGCCGACCCTCTGGGCCGGTATCACATTCTAGTATGCGACATTGCCTCCACTACGTACACTATTGTGAATGTGTATGCACCCAATAACCACCAGGTCCGGTTTCTCCATCAAGTCCTTAGGAAGGCTAAACAAGTACAGAAGGGCTACCTTCTCCTCTGAGGAGACTTTAATCTTCCCCCTGATCCACTCGTGGACTCAACGTCTTGCTCAAATAGACACCGCCTCTCACTACAACCGCTTCTTCATACACAAGAACTTTATGATGTCTGGAGATGTCTTAATGGGTCGGAGAGGGACTTCTCCTTTTTTTCACCGAGTCACCAAGTCTATACCAGACTAGATCTTTTTCTCACGGACAAGTGGCTGTTGCCCAAAGTTACTGCATCCAAAATTAATGACATCACATGGTCGGACCACGCCTCGTGACGCTGTCGGTTGCTGACTCGCCAGGCGTGAATTCATGTTTCGTCTGGCGGTCCAACTCGAGGCTGATCCAGGATGGGGACTCTAGGGTCCAGCTGCAGGAAGAACTGTTTAATTTTTTTACTAATAATGCCAATTCTGTCGCTAATCCTATGACTTATTGGAATGCCCATAAGGCATATATAAGGGGAGTGTTGATAAAAATGGGTGCTGGGGTTAGGAGAAGGAGGAGACAGCGCATCCAAGACTTGCTCACCAAAATTCACACCCTAGAAGTTCAAAACAAAAAATATACCTCCCCGACGTTATCTACCCAGCTATCGCAGCTCAGGTATGAATTGCGACTAGTACTGCTTGACAACTTTGATCTTGCAACCAAACGCCTTAAGATGTCATATTATGTTAGTGGCAATAAGGCCGGGAAGCTGCTAGCCAACCGCCTTAGAGGGATCAGATATAAGACCAAAATACCCTACATTTTACATCCTATTACTGGGGAAAAGCTGTATCATCCACAGGCCATAGCGGATGCGTTTAGTTGCTACTACAATTCCCTTTATAATTTGTGGGAAGATCGAACCACGACTCAACCCACAGAGTCCATGATTAAAAAATTTCTAGACCAGGTCAGTCTCCCCCGAGTCACATCATCCCAGCTGGCTGAACTTAACTTACCTTTCACAGTCCAGGAGATTGTCAAAGCCATTGACTCTCTACCTATTAACAAATCTCCTGGACCTGATGGGTTCACAGGGGAGTACTTTAAGGCATTCAAATTTGATCTAGCTCCTTATCTATCCAAGGTGTATGACGAGGCTGTCTCCTTCTCTTCCTTCCCGACGGAGATGCTCCGTGCTCTTATTGTGGCGCTTCCGAAACCAGGGAAAGACCCAAACACACTACAGAACTTCAGACCGATTTCCTTGCTGAACAACGATCTGAAGCTCTATGCCAGACTCATCGCAAACAGATTGGTTGATTTATTACCATCCCTGATCCACATGGATCAATCAGGGTTCACGAGAGGTAGGCAGACGGCGGACGCAACGAGACGTCTAATAAATATCATTCATGCAGCAAATGTGACCAAAACGCCTTCTCTGCTCCTCGCTTTGGATGCAGAGAAGGCGTTTGATAGGATACACTGGGAATACCTGGCAAGGGTTCTTACCAAGTTTGGCTTTGTGGGCGAAATTCACTCTGCAATAATGGCACTTTACACCAACCCATCAGCGCAGGTATATATATCTGGCATGCTGTCTTCCTCATTCAATATAACTAATGGGACTCGCCAGGGGTGCCCGCTGTCCCCGCTTATATTTAATCTACTTATGGAGCCTTTGGCCTCGTACATTCGTTCACATCCCCAGATTAAGGGATTTAGAAGTAGGGACTCATTGCATACTATAAGCCTCTTCGCGGATGATATCATCCTGATGCTTACAGATGTGGAATCCTCTCTGATCTCAGTTCAGGAAACACTAAGAATATTTTCATCAGTGTCTTACTATAAGGTCAATGACACCAAATCTTACATCCTGGGAATGGGTGTTTCCCCAGAGCTTCAGCGATCCTTGAGTTCGAGATTCCCATATGTTTGGAGAGAAAAGGGGATCTCGCATTTGGGTATCACTCTTACTCCCAAGTCCTCTAAATTAGTTAAAGAAAATGACTACCCCCTTCTACAGTCACTTCCCTCTAAGTTAAGCAACCTGGTGAGATTTGAACTTTCTTGGTCCGGCCGCCTAGCGGCCTTCAAGATGCAAATCCTCCCACAAATCATTTACATCTTTAGAATAATGCCCTTGCCAGCCCCTGCCTCCTTCTTTGCCTCCTTACAAGCCCTGATTAATAAGTTTCTATGGGGAGGTAAGAGGGCTCGCTGTGCATTTAGCAAGATAATCAAACACAGATCAGCAGGGGGGATAGGACACACGCACATTAGAGATTACCATTCGGCTTCCATCCTTGCCCAGCTGAGAGGCTGGTTTCCCTCCACAACACCTAGTCTTTGGTCCATAATAGAGAGCCACCAGGTACCTGGGGGAAACTTATATGACTACCTACCGTCTAGTGCCTCCCTCCCCCGCCCACCCCCATTGATGAGCCCGACGATTCATGGATCAGTGGCTGCTTGGAGGTCACTGGTACTGCACCCATTCCATGGCCAACGATCCTCATCGTTGAAGCTCCCCATCTCAGCATTATCACTGTTCATTCCTAATATATCTCTCACCACGTGGGATCGGGAGGGGGGGCTGAAAGTTGACGACTTATATGTTGGTCCTGCTCTCAAGACCTTTAGAACCCTTCAATTAGAATTAGATATACCATCGACCGACCACTACAAGTATTTGCAAATTAGTCACCTCCTGAAGACCTTCCGGGAGACTTCTATCTCTCTCCCGTTCCAGATCCCCCAGTATTACCTCTCTAAGTCGCCAAAAGTGAGGGGCATTTCATTATTCTACTCTCTCTTACAAAATAAATGCGTGTTCCAAAAGACTCTCAATATGAGAGCATGGGAGAGAGATTTTAATAAAGTGTATACGGAGGACCAGTGGCAAATAGCCCTCAGAGCTACATACTCATCCACTAGGATTGCCAACTTGTGGGAGCTGTATCAAAAGCTCCTGCTGCGTTGGTATCTCACACCCTATCGCTTATCTAAGTTTGCCCCTGGAGGGTCCCCCCTTTGTTGGAGGATGTGCGGGAATGTTGGCACACTGCACCATCTGCTTTGGGCATGCCCTAGAATTACTCAATATTGGAAATCAGTATTCAAAATGATACATCAAGTGACAGGACTCGCCCTGGTTCCAGAGCCGGGGATGGCGTTACTTTCCCTGGAGATGGACTCAGTGCCACACCATCTACGATACTTGCTGTCCCATGCGCTAATGGCGGCGAGAATGGCTTTGGTTAGACACTGGAGAGACCCATTACCTCCAGGCCTGGCAGAAACAGTGCAAATAATCCACACACATGGAACTTATGAACAAATGTTTGACTCTGGTATGGGAGGTAGATCTGGTGCAAGCAAACATTGGAAGCTTTGGAATAGCTGGTATCACTTTTAATTACCCACGCGAACCTTCCACTGTAACTTGTATTAACTGGTGTTCTCTATATGTACTGCAAACTCCTTCAGACTTGATATGGCTCCTTCTTCTTCGTCTTCTTTTTATTCTTCTTCTTCCTTTTCTCCCACTTTTTCTTTCTTTTCTCCCTCTCCCCTTTCGATTTCCCCAGTAAGCACTTATAAGTATTTTGGTTATTTGTTGTTATTGATACAAGACATTCGATAGCAAAGTGCATTATCGCTCACCGAAGTGGCGGTGATTATATATTTGGGACATGCATACCTCTACTTTATTATACTTTATTTTGTTTTGTGTTATTTTATTGTGGCTAGACTATAGACCAATTAGTATGTACTTATGTCGAGTCACTGCACGGAAATGTTGGAGGTCCTCCGCACTGTGTTGTGGAGAACCCAGATGTTTGCAATATGTCTTTCTTTTCATGTTAAAACCCAATAAAAAACGATTGAAATTAAATCTGTGCATGCATTTCATCATATCAGTCTGCAATGAATTCCGCAGTGATAGCAGCATATCTTTTAAAACAGTGTCCATCACAGGCTGGTGCATGATAGGGAAAGATTCAATAGAATCAGGCAGTTGCCGTGTGTCATCTCCTGACTTAGTGACAGGCTTGCTGCAGGATTGTATCCCTCTCCATCCATTCTGAATTTGGCTTTAGCTGGGCTGTTAGATGCTGGGGAGGGAGGGTAGGACTGTGGGCTGTTAAGGGAGCCACTATCTTGTGCCACCTCACCTGTTTAGGTGCTTTAGTGTGTGTTCTGGCTACAGGGGTGGATGATGACCCGGCGCCATCTTGCCTACCTCCATGCTGTTTCTGTATGAAGAAGTCGCTGTGGCTTCCTTTGCTCTTTTCTTTTTCTGGGCATGTTCCCAGTGTGTGCCCGTGCCAGATCGCCCAATATATAATATAGTGCATTGAAGTGGTTAAGGGGAACCCTATGACAGAATTAAGGAAAAAAACGGCATGGGTCCCCCCCCCCAGTCCATACCAGGCCTTTTGGTCTGGTTATGGATTTTAAGGGGAACTCCACGCCAAAATAAAAAACATGCATGGGGTCCCCCCCAGAATCCACACTGGGCCTTTTGGGTCTGGCATAGATTTTAAGGGGAACTTCACACAACATTGTGTTGCCCTCCCCCCAAATCCATACCAGACCATTATCCAAGAATTCAACCTGGCAGGCCACAAAAAAAGGGGGGGGCGAGAGAGAGCCCCCTCCTGAACCATACCAGGCCACATGCCCTCAACATGCCCCCAAACCACCTTGTCCCATGTTGATGGGGACCATGGCCTCATCCCCACAACCCTTGCCTGGTGTTTGTCGGGGTCTGCGGGCGGTGGGCCCCCAGATCCTGCCCCCCCATGTGAATGGGGATCAGGTGCATTGTACCCCTACCCATTCACCAAAAAAGTGTAAACCACAATACACAGTTTTGACAAGTTCTTTTTTTTTAAAAAGGAAACAATTGTTATATAGGCAAGGGCGGGGCCACTTGGTGACGTAACCAAGTGACCTCACCCCTTCTGACATCATGTGCTGTCAGAGGGGGCAGGGTCATCCACTTCAGTCAGTGGTACGTGGTCCTGCCCTTGCATATATAAGATCTGTCACAGCAAAAAGACAGCAGAGTGTTTTATTTTTTTTTAATTTTTCGAGTATGTTTGTTCCGCGATTAAAGATGAGTCATGGACATCGCGGGACACAACACTGTTGTCTACTTTTTTGACACTTTTTTGTTGAATGAGTAGGGGTACAATGTACCCAATACCCATTCACTCATAAGGGTCTGGTATGGATTATGGGGAGGACCCCCACGCCATTTTTTTTTTAATTATGTTGACGGGGGTTCCCCTTAAAATCCATACCAGACCTGAAGGGCCTGGTATGGATTTTGGGGGGACCCCCATGCCATTTTTATTTATTTTGGCGTGGAGTTCCCCATAATATCCATAACAGACCCGAAGGGCCTGGTATGGATTGGGGGAGGAACCCACGCTGTTTTTTTCAATGATTTTTTATGTATATTGCCGGGATCTGGAAATACAGTTGTAAGCAATTTTAAATGCCATGTTTTCCTTTAGAAATTGCATTTTTCTGCGATACTGTTTTAAACATGGGAACAAAGCACTACTTTACAAGCAGACTAAGGGGGCCCCCCATGCACGATATTTAAAGGAATATTTAATTTTTATTGTTTTACTTTAAGCATTATTAAAATCACTGCTTCTGAAAAAACTTCCATCTAAAAAATGTTTTTTTTTTTTGCATTGTTACATGGGGCAGTACCCAGATCTCCAAATACTTTTTTATGGCAATACAGTAAAACCTTGGATTGCGAGCATAATTGTTTCAGAAACATGCTTGTAATCCAAAGCACTTGTATATCAAAGAGAATTTCCCCATAAGAAATAATGGAAACTCAAATGATTTGTTCCACAACCATTTATTCATAAGTCCTCCAGTCTATAGTCCATATAAAAGATTATAATAATGTGAGGGGTTGCGTAACTATAAAATGTCCATCCACAAATAGCAGCCTACAAAAGGGGATTAGGAGCAAAATCGAGCAGGAGCTACAGACTATAAAAAGAAAAGAGAGGCTCCTCTAAGTGTAGCGATATGGTTACATTTAATGAAGGTACAACATTTAGCAACTCACATGGTTGATGATTAAAAGAGGCACATCCAAGTATGCAGGCATCTGGGGGAAAACTGTCCACATAGACCGTCCACACCATCGACTCTTACCGCTGTCAGTCTGCAATCATGACTGGGAAGACTACCCTGCAGTAGAGCGATCTGAAATTGAGGAGTGGAGCGCAGTGTGGAAGTTTTGATATCAATGGCTGTGAGGAGGATGGTCTATGTGGACAGCTTTACCCCGGATGCCTGCATACTTAGATGTGCCTGTTTTAATCATCAACCATGTTGTACCTTCATTAAATGTAACCATATTGCTACACTTAGAGGCACCTCTAACCTGGGGGATAGGTAGCAGATACAAAAGCTCCCTGGGATGAGCAGGCACAGATACCAAGTCCATAGGATAAGTGAAAACAGTGCCGTGTTTATTGGTGCTATATACAAAGTCTTATTTACAGGTGCTGTACAGTGTGCAGAAAAACAAACAGAACAAAAATAGTTAAACAAAAAACCTAGCCGTGTCTCGGCTCTAACTATACGGTCTATTTACAGGCCCTCACTACCAGGCTGAACAAGCCTACAGCTTGTCAGCTTCCACATAAACTGCTGAACAGTTGTTACCAACCTTCTTGCTCTTACAGACCAACACTATCTGTATGGTTTGAGCTTAACACGAACTCCAGGTTCAGTAACAATATCATGCTGAACTGCTGAAGTCGTGCCAGCCAGGCAACTCTGAAAACTTCTCTCTATTCCTTATCAGGAACCCTCAATGCTTTTAGACGTTACAGGGAGGGACCTCGCAGTCAATGCCAGTCTATCCTTCCAGGGCTTTAACAGATTTAGGTGGTAAATCTATTCGGGCTTCCTTTTACCTGGTTGATACACCTTGTAATTGATCTCCCCAACTTTTTCAATTACTTCAAAGGGACCCTGCCACTTAGCTACATGGGTCACCTGCATGAGGTTGATTCCATGTCGGGTCGAGGACCTCATCGTCCTCCACATCATCTTCCACCCAGTCTTCACCACTGCCCTCCTTGTCGGTCTGCACAATTGCAAAAGCACCAGTGTTTCATCATCATCATGCAAGACGTGCTGTGATGGTCCCCCATGAACTCATCCTGAAATATAAGTGGTTGGGCATCGGTGCACTCAATCTCTTCCCCTTCTGGGGCTGGGCTAGGTGGATGGCCCTGGGAACACATGCTAACAGACTCATCAAAAAGAAGAAGAGACTGCTGCATGCTTTGGGGCTCAGACTGCTTGGCTGATTTGCAAGAGGGTGAGGTGAAAGACTGATGGTGGACATCGGCTGCAGGCGCCAACTCTGAGCTTTCAGCACAAGACTGGTTGGAAAACAATGTGAAGGAACTGGAGGCACTGTCAGCAACCCAATCTACTACCGCCTGTTCTGCTCCTGGCCTGAACATTCGTAGAGCTGGATTAGGCCCGACCAAATACCGCTGCAGGCTCTGTCGGCTACTCGCACCTGAGAAAGGTGTTTCACTTGTGCTTGTAGCTGGCACAGATCGACCATGTCCTCTCCCTGTAACAGGAGCTCTACCAGCAGCACCACGACCGCGGCCACATCCCTTATTTGACGTTGTCCTCATATTTCTCAAATTTAGGGTCTTGCCCTAATTTTGAGAAATTTTAAATACAAAAAAGTGTAAGCTGGTGAAATAGGCAGAGATTCACCTATATATTTCTCTAGCTATAGCAATAAACAGGAAGCCAGCACTAAACAATGTACTGCACAGACAGTATATCACAGGGGAAAGGTGGAGTGCTGGTGAAATGGGCAGAGATTCACCTATATATTTCTCAAATTTAGGGTCTTGCCCTAATTTTGAAAAATGATAAATACAAAAAAGTGTAAGCTGGTGAAATAGGCAGAGATTCACCTATATATTTCTCTAGCTATAGCG
Source organism: Rana temporaria (assembly GCF_905171775.1). Taxonomy (NCBI): domain Eukaryota; kingdom Metazoa; phylum Chordata; class Amphibia; order Anura; family Ranidae; genus Rana; species Rana temporaria. The sequence continues at coordinate 101,985,634 of NC_053499.1, forward strand.
ATAAGCAGAAAGCCAGCCCTAAACAATGTACTGCACAGACAGTATATCACAGGGGACAGGTGCAGTGCTGTTGAAATATACAGAGTCATCTATAGATTGCTGACTGCCCCCATAGGAAAATATTTCAGGAAACTCTCCCTGACTATGTACTTGACAGAAACACGGTATATCACAGGTGCACAGGTGGTGTGGCAGGTGTAGTGCTGTTGAAATACTCAGTCACCTATAGAGTGCTGACTGCCACCATAGAAAAAATATTTCAGGAAACTCTCCCTGACTATGTACTTGACAGAAACACAGTATATCACAGGTGCACAGGTGGTGTGGCAGGTGTAGTCCTGTTGAAATACTCAGTCACCTATAGAGTGCTGACTGCCACCATAGAAAAATATTTCAGAAAACTCTCCCTGACTATGTACTTGACAGAAACAGTATATCACAGGTGCACAGGTGGTGTGGCAGGTGTAGTGCTGTTGAAATACTCAGTCACCTATAAAGTGTTGACTGCCACCATAGAAAAAATATTTCAGGAAACTCTCCCTGACTATGTACTTGACAGAAACACAGTATATCACAGGTGCACAGGTGGTGTGGCAGGTGTAGTGCTGTTGAAATACTCAGTCACCTATAAAGTGCTGACTGCCACCATAGAAAAAATATTTCAGCAAACTCTCCCTGACTATGTACTTGACAGAAACACAGTATATCACAGGTGCACAGGTGGTGTGGCAGGTGTACTGCTGTTGAAATATTCAGAGTCACCTATAGATTGGAAACCGCCCCTATAGTTGAACACAATTCCTAAACTATATGAAGCACAGCAGATGTCACAGGAATAGAGTGCTTGTTGATATTTCTGGAGCAACATACACCTAAAACTGTCCCTATGATTCAGCAACCTTTCCGTCACATAAGTGAAGCAGTGACAACGAGCCAGATGCCATAAGATGATGCAGATATCAAAGAAATAAAGTGTGCTTCTTGATATTTCTGGAGCAGTATAACAGCATAGACCTAACACTTTCCCTGAGCAGATTCAGCAACCTTTCCCTCACATAAGTGAAATACAGTTAAAACGAGCCAGATACACCTAAGACTTTCCCTAAGCAGCAGATCCAGCAGCCTTTCCCTATCTAGAGTGAAGCAGAGTGACGATCTGTGCTGTGTGCCTCTATCTAATATAGAGGCACGTCACATGCTGCACTGGCCAATCACAGCCATGCCATAAGTAGGCATGGCTGTGATCAGTTCCCAGTCACAGTAGTAACACGAATGGCGATTGGCTGCCGTGCAGCGCGCCAAAACATACCCGAACTCCGAACCCGAACCCAGACTTTTTCCAACTATTCGGGTTCGGGTCCGGGTTCGGGAAAAACCCAAAGTCCGTACCGAACCCGAACTTTACAGTTCGGGTTTGCTCAACCCTAGTAAGGATTTCTTTAGGGATGCCAACCCGACTGAACACCATAAACAGCTCTTTGGCAATGTTTTTAGCAGACGCGGCACGTAAGGGAACGGCCTCAGGGTAACGGGTAGCGTAATCCATGATCACGAGGATATGCTGATGACCACGGGCAGATTTGGGGAGCGGACCCACAAGGTCCATGGCAATCCTCTCAAAGGGCACTTCAATAATGGGCAAGGGCACTAAAGGACTTCGGAAGTGGGGCTGTGGGGCTGACATCTGACACACAGGACAGAATTGACAATAATTCTCAATATTTTTCTGTATCCCAGGCCAGTAAAATCTGCGCAACACTCTTTCAGTGGTTTTCTCAACCCCTAAATGGCCTCCTAGCAAGTGCCTATGGGCAAGTTCCAACCCCACCCGTCTGTAAGGCTTAAGGACCACCAACTGCTCAACCACTTCATCATTCATTTTACATACACGATACAGTAAATCCTCATTGCTGCAGAAATAAGAAAAACAGGTCCTATCCCCTGGTTTGACAGGTACATCATTAATCACCATTACATTTTCCCAGGCCCTGCTCAGTACCAAAATTTTCCTTGTGCACATTAAGGTCAGCAAACTCCAACGTAGGCTCAGAGTCAGCAGACGGCTGTCCGGCTCTACTGGTTGTGGGGACTTCCTCAGGCTCCTCCAGCTCTCCTGCCATAACTGAGAAAAGAAAACTCGGAGAGTCCTGAGAGGAGTCCCCTGAACCCACAATATCAGAAGTAGCCAGGAGTTCTGGCTCTGCGACTGAGTCAGGTACTGCGACCGGGTCGGGATGATCCAACAGTTCCCAAAACTTAGGGAAGTCCCTACCAATGATGGCCTTGTGCACCAAGTGGGGCACAAGTCCGACCGCATGGGACACCGTAACTAAGCCAGTTTTAAACTGAACAGTGGCTATAAGATACTCCTGGGTATCCCCATGTACACAGATCACAGCAACTTTTTTAGCATGAAAATTCACAGTTTCAAACCATCTCAGCTGTAACCAAAGCAACTAGACTTCCAGAGTCCAGCAAGGCCGTAATAGGCTTATTATTAACAGTCATTTGACACATGTGTTTCCCCACATTTGGCGCTGCAGCGCATGAAACAGCAGCAAACAAAGACTGCCTTCTAATAGATAGATCACACTGCATTGGTTCATCTATCAATGGACAGTTTGCTGCAACATGTCCCAGTTCTTGACAACGAAAACACCTGATGTTTCCCCAGTTTGGTTTGCTGACAGGCAGTGGTTTCCCTTGTTTGGGACGCCAAACTTCAGTCCTGGCAGCAAAAATCCTCCCCCCTACTTCCTTGCCATGCTTACCACCCACTTCCCCTAGAACAGTCTTACCGGTTGTCTGGGGAGACCGTGGCTTTGGGTGGAAAGTCTGTGCGGCTGTTAGGGTGGTGACCTTGTTCTATGCAGTAAAGTACCTTTCAACGAGTTCCACCAGGTTATCTGCCGACTTGGGGGTCTCCTTGACTCACCCACTTCTGCAGGGGAATTGGCAGTGACCTCAGGAATTGGTCCATGACCACACGCTCCACTATTTGTGGCGCAGACAGGGACTCCGACTGTAGCCATTTCAGCACCAGGTGGATTAGATCAAACATCTGCGATCTTGGGGGCCTCTCAACTTGGAAGAACCAGCTGTGGACCAGCTGTGCTCAAACGGCCAAGGTGACACTGAGTCGCGCCAGGATTTCCTGCTTGACCTTCTCATAGAATCCTGCTTCTGTCGACTCCAGATCATAGTAGGCCTTCTGCGATTCACCAGATGGGCCTGGTAATGAAATTTGGGGGAACCCCCACGCATTTTTTTTTGTTCGGGTTCCCCTTAATATTCATACCAGCCCCAAAGGGCCTGGTAATAGACTGGGGGGGGGGGGGGAACCTGTGTCATTTTTTTCAATGACTTTTATCTATATAGCCGCGACCCGACAATTCATTATAGCCGCAAGTAGTTTTAAATTACTTTTTTTCCTTTAGAAATGTCATTTTGTGCAGGGACTTTTCTAAGCACGGGAAACATGTGCTACTTTACAGGCATACTATAGACACCCCCAGGTACGAAATTTAAAGGAATATTTCACTTTTATTGTTTCACTTTAAGAATGATTAAAATCACTGCTCCCGAAAAAACATTATTTTTTAAAACGTTTTTTTGCATTGATACATGTCCTATGGGGCAGGACCCAAGTCCCCAAACACTTTTTATGACAATAACTTGCATTTTAACCTTTAAAATTAGCACTTTTGATTTTTCATGTTCATGTCCCATAGACTTTAATGGTGTTCGCGTGTTCGAACAATTTTTTTGACTGTTTGCATGTTCTGCTGCAAACCGAACCTGGGGTGCTCGGCTCATCCCTAGTGTTCACGTGTTTGCACAAATTGTTTGTCTGTTCACATGTTCTGGTGCGAACCAAAAAAAGTTGACGTTCGGCTCATCCCTTGTATTGTACAATAAAGTAATTTTCACCAGTAGGATGTTAGTGCATGACTACTCTAAGTTAAAGTCTAAGGGCCAGATTCACGTACAATCGCGTATGTTTGTGCGGGCGTAACGTATCTGATTTACGTTGCGCCTCTGCAACTTAGACAGGCAAGTGCTGTATTCTCAAAGCACGTGCTCCGTAAGTTGCGGCGGCGTATCGTAAATCGGCCGGCATAAGCCCGCCTAATTCAAATTTGGAACAGGGGGGCGTGTTTTACGTAAATGTTGTGTGACCCGACGTGATTGAAGTTTTTCACGAACGGCGCATGCGCCGTCCGTGGAAATCTCCCAGTGTGCATTGCTTCTAATACGCCACAAGGACGTATTGGTTTTGACGTGAACGTAAATTACGTCCAGCCCCATTCACGGACGAGTTACGCAAATGACGTAAAATTTTAAAATTTTGACGCGGGAACGACGGCCATACTTAACATTGGTACGCCGCACTTACGCCACCATATAGCAGGGGTAACTATACGCCGGGAAAAGGCTAACGTAAACGGCGTAAATGTACTGCGTCGGCCGGGCGTACGTTCGTGAATTCGCGTATCTAGCTAATTTGCATACTCGACGCGGAATTCGACGGAAGCGCCACCTAGCGGCCAGCGTAAATATGCAGTTACGATACGACGGTGTAACACAGTTACGCCAGTCGGATCTACGGGAAATCTATGCGTAACTGATTCTAAGAATCAGGCGCATAGATACGAACGCGCAACTCAGAGATACGACAACGTATCTGGAGATACGCCGTCGTATCTCGTTTGAGAATCTGGCCCTAAGTATAGCCCAAACTTTTCAATCAGTACTGGTATCCCTTGTGCTGCTGGCTGCAGTTTAGTTCTCCGATTCCCCTACCCCCGCAACCATAATCTTCTGATGCTGCTGCATTCATTCATGGAAGCTACAGTACAGCTTCTATGAATGAAGGAGGGAGCTAAAAGGGTGGGCATAATCGGTACTCATGATGAGTGCCTGTGATAGGTCCAGTGCTCATATGAGGTGGATCAAATGACTTCAGATTTCAACTAAATTCCAATGTTTTAAAAAAAAAAAAAAATTTTACATTTAGGCTTTGACACTTGTTTGTGATTTCTTATTGTTGCCAATTTCACAAGGCTTTTTGAGTTGTAGTGAGGCCTGTCTGTGAGTGGCTGTAAATGATATTAACCTTTTTAGTGTTCTTATGTTGATTTTAATTGTGTATAGTCCTGTACAGTATATCTCTTTTTTCAATTTTAATATGGCATTTCTATCACATATGAAATGTCTCACCGTTAGCAAGTTGAGAAGGTCAGAGTTGGCTTTCACGGGAGGTTCTAATCTCTGGGCTTCAGTCAGTTCTTGAACAACCTTATAGACCTGGCGCATTTTAGAGATATTTATGACACCTCTGGTTTTGTTAGACCAGTCAGGCAGAGCCACATGCAGAGCCATGAGGTCTTTTAGGTGAACTCCCAGGGCTGGAAAACGAAAGCCTTCACAAAGCGCAAGCCTGCGTCGGTATCTTGCATAGTTATCCGAAGATGTAAGGAGGTCCAAAAGAGAATCATAGACCTTCAAGAAAGAATAAATGTTCCTGTTTAATTAAAAAATAAATAAAAAATTTCAGGCATGCGTATGTAAAGCTACATGCTTAATGCAAGTACCCTGTACTGAAGATTATTTTTACTTATATCACAGTTAATGTTAATAGTTAATATTCAAAATTTAAAAACTAAATATTTTTTAAATGTATTTTACAGCACCAAAAAATACGTAATTTAAAAAACATTTTCCTTTAAAAATGTATTCAATGGAAAGCTCATGATTACTGCATGCTAAAGAAAGTGCCTAATATTTACTCGAATAATAACTTGCCAAAAATGTGTAAATGCACATCATATTTAGTTGTTGCTTTCTTTGTTAATTACATGTCTGCAGAAAACTACCACGTGGCTCCTGAAAAATGTATACATCTACAGTATATGCATATTAATGAAGGTAAGATATAACGTACTTGCAGAGGCATGTACAGCAAAAGACCAAGATGACTGTTTGACTCAGCTTTGCTTCTCTGGAACCTATTAGTTACAAACCCAGCACCAATCTGGGATTCCCAGATCCTAACTGAACCCTTGCTTACCTGTAGTCATGTACAAGAGATGAAGGACTGAATTTAAAGTTATTGTAAAATGTTCACCTTGTAAAACAAACCAATCAAAACCTGGTCCAGATTCCCAAAGCCAGATACAAATCCAAAGGAGAACGAAGGGTTGCAGTCCAGGGACCGCGACTGTGGAACGCCCTACCAACCACCATCAGATTGGAGTCGGACCACTTGGCCTTCATGAGAGGGATTAAAACCCATCTCTTCTAGGTCATAGGGTTCCACGGAAGTGATACAGCGCCCAGAGGCGATTCAGTTTGCATGTGTTGCGCTATATAAGTTTTTCACTCACTCACTCACTCATTCAGTTTAGAATAGAAATGAAAGGCAAAACATTTTTGAATAGATATAAAAAATACATTATAAATACCCTTTTTCTGTAATGCGTGGCATATTTGAAGATATTGGTAGAAGTTAAAGGAACACTAAAGGTTTGTTTTTTAATAGATCAATTGATTGCTGTAAACTAGAGCATTTAAATATCACTTACCTCGTTTTTCCTTTTGACCTCCAAAATACAGTAATCCAGGTTTGAAAATGCCATTTCCTGTCACTCCTCTTCTTGCTTTCCACCAGCATCTGTGCCGTTTTGCATGGTGGAAAGCAGAATGTGCTCACCCCCTCCCTATGACTACAGCCCTGCGTGAAGATGCTCTCTTATCCCTCACAGGCATGGAGGCTAAGCCTAATGGGAACTGTAGTTCCCTTTAGGCTATGATGTAGCAAGAATGAATGCGCACCGCAAACCAGGAAGTCAGTGAGAATAACGATTCAGGAGTGACGGAGGTGAATAAAACGGCTCGATTTCAACAGGTATCAAACTAGTTATAATGCAAAACATTACTTTTTACTTTATCAGCTGCTGTCAGACTTTAATTTAAGAGGAAAATATTTTTGTCTTTACAACCCCTTTAACTGATAGGTCTTTTAATATATTAAAAGGAAGTAGAGCATCCCCTTCATATACAGTAACTGATACAAGAATATTATTCCCGCTTTTTTCCAATCCAAAAATTCCGAAAGTGTATTCAATTCATAAAGGTAGTAGTTATCCCATATAGGCATATGTTTGTATAGTCATTATGCTGAGTATATGATATTTTTGATGAATATCAGTCTGGATTCCGCCCTGGTAGAGGCACAGAGACCACCCTGATTAAAGTTAAGGATGACTGCCTATGGGCCATGGACAGCGATGAGGCTTCAGCATTAATATTGCTGGATCTGTCGGCTGCATTTGATACTGTAGATCATGCCAGACTTTTGGAAAGGCTGGTGTCTGTGGCCGGGTTTGAGGACATGGCATTGACATGGATGGCCTCATTCCTGCAGAATAGAACTCAGAGGGTAAGACTAGGGACATATTATTCATCTAATAGCTCCTTGTCCTGCGGGGTTCCTCAGGGTTCTGCGCTATCGCCGATATTATTTAATATCTACATAAGGCCACTACTATATATTATTCGGCGCCATAATCTTAGCTTTCATGTTTATGCAGATGATACGCAAATCTATTTTAGGCTACCTAAAAATGAGGAAGTTCAGGTAGATTTGGCATCCTGCCTGGAGGAAATACAGTCCTGGATGGGAGCCAATTATTTAAAACTTAATGGCTCCAAAACAGAATGTATTATTATCAGTAATCAGAGCAAAATCAGTGTGACTGATTTTCCGTCTTGGCCGGTTTCGTTTATGCCATCCCCGACCCGGGCTACCCAAGTTCGGAACTTGGGAATCATTGTGGATTCCAAATTGTCATTGAAGGCGCAGGTAAATCAGGTGGTAAGCGCATGTTACTACCAACTGAAACTCCTGCGCTCTACATTGCATTTCATTGACGAGGTGGATAAAGTCCAAGTGATCAATGCTTTTATTGGTAGTCGGCTGGACTATTGTAACGCGTTATACATGGGGTGTCCAAAAACCCTTCTGCATAAGCTTCAACTGATTCAAAATGCCGCAGCAAGGTTATTAACGGGTGTGGGTCGTCGGGACCATATTACACCTTCTCTGAAAGCCCTGCATTGGCTACCGGTGGCTGAGCGGGTCTTGTTCAAAGTGGGTTGTATCGTCCATAAAGCCATCCATAAGATAGGCCCAGGGTATCTGCAAGAAAAATTTACCTGTTACGTTCCCAACAGATCACTGAGATCTGCTGATCAGGCAAATCTGACTGTCCCTAAATTTAGAAGAACTAAATGTGGAGGGAGGACGTTGGATGCGCAGGGCTCAATATTCTGGAATTCTCTACCTCTATATATAAGACGTGAGAAGGATTTACTAAAATTCAGGAAATTTTTAAAAACGTTCCTATTTGTTCAAGTGTATGGCCCTAATTAGGGTAAGATATTAGTATTGGTATGGTATTTTAGCTTTTTTAAATGTTATTATGTATTTTATATTGTTATCTTATAGTATGAGAGATGTGTTCTGTATTTTTTCATATGTTGGTTCTATGAGCGCATCGAGGCCTGCTGGTAATGACTGCGCTCTCAATAAGCATTTTAAATAAATAAATAAATAAATAAATAAGTAATAGTTTGCACTGCTCCCCATACCCTATGAATCAAGTAGAAATTAGGGAATTTTCTTTTATTATAAAAGTGTTGAGCTACTATTAGTTGAACTAAAGGGTGCTTTTTTAAGTTGGGATATTATTATCTTGTGTGTAGGGTCCTGCATGTCCACTGCCTTCCAGCCATGACAGTGTTTTAATATTGATGCAATAAAATATAATCTTGGATTGGGTATCGCAATTCCCCCCTGTTGGGCTGTTGTAATGTTTCTAATATAATTCTAGGTTTTCCACCCTTCCACACAAAATCTCTAAAAACCGAATCGATAGTCCTAAATAATCATAATGTCAACCATACAGAGGATTTGTGCAATACATATAGCATTTGGGGCATCCACACCATCTTCACCAAATGTTGCCCTCCCTACCATGGACAACAGGAATTTACTCCACGTTTTGCTCTGTCTAAATTTGACAATAAAAGGAAGTATATTCTTGTCTGTGTATTCTGTGATATTTGATGTAATTATCACTCCCAAATATTTAAATGATGTAACCATGGCCATCCGATGAGCCTGTGTGGATGCTCCTAACCTATTCAATGCCTACTTGCGACTATTAAGCGAAAAAAGTCGGACAATCTGTCGTCCGATTTTCAGGTCATGTGTACGGGCCATAAGTCTCATGTCTAATCTGGACTACAGGAAGTCCAGAATAGCTGTCACCGGAGGTGCAGTTGTATTAATAATGCAAATTTGTTCCAGATTTTGGCATAGATGTTGTTAGCAAATTTCCTTCTCACACTCCACAAGGTAGAGTTCATCCTGGAGCAGGATAAGTTCTCAAGCTTCCCCTATCAGATGTCCTCTTTGCAGTCACTACCTGCATATGCTCAAAGGGGTATTGGCTTCTGTCTCATGAGATGAATGGCCACGAAAACTCAAGGCCCTCATTGTGAAAATGGAGGAATGTATATGACTACCATGTTCACTCTCGACAGCCTCAAGAGGAATCTCATTATGAGAAATGTTGATGGAAAATACATAGGCTAGATTGCAAACCCATGGAGAAAATAAAGGCATTTGTTCACTGGTGCATGGAGGTATGAGGAACAAAAGAAGAATGGGGTGGGGCCTAACTAGGCTTTTAATTTATGATTTTCACTGGTACTGAGGGAGTGGAAGAGAGGCGGAGCCTATCACTAGGATGCTGCCATGGTGGCATCAAGAAAAGACACACTGGAATGAATGGAGGTGGTTTTCAGACACTTTGCTGAGGCTATTTCTAGTGCTAAAGCACCTGAAAACCACCCCAGTGTGAAAGGGGTCTTAGGCTGGCTTCATTGATGTAATGTTAAGTAAACCTTGTGTACCACTTGTTAATGCAGTGTTTCTCAATTCCAGTCCTCAGGCCCCCCCAACAGGTCAGGTTTTCAGGATTTCCCTCAGATGAAAAGGCTGTGGTGATTACTAAGGCAGTGAAACTGATCAAATCACCTGTGCAAAATAATGGAAATCCTGAAAACCTGACCTGTTGGGGGGGCCTGAGGACTGGAATTGAGAAACACTGTGTTAATGCAAGGCATGGTACTATGTGTGCTACATTGCAGTGCCATTTTTTTTAGATACACAGGTACAGTACAGACCAAAAGTTTGGACACACCTTCTCATTCAAAGAGTTTTCTTTATTTTCTATGAAATTTTCTATGACTATGAAAATTGTAGATTCACACTGAAGGCATCAAAACTATGAATTAACACATGTGGAATTATACATAACAAAAACGTGTGAAACAACTGAATATATTTCATATTCTAGGTTCTTCAAAGTAGCCACCTTTTGCAGCAGACACATCTCTAGAACTGTTAAGAGGAGACTGTGTGAATCAGGCCTTTATGGTAGAATATCTGCTAGGAAACCACTGCTAAAGAAAGGCAACAAGCAGAAGAGACTTGTTTGGGCTAAAGAACACAAGGAATGGACATTAGACCAGTGGAAATCTGTGCTTTGGTCTGATGAGTCCAAACTTGAGATCTTTGGTTCCAACCCCCGTGTCTTTGTGCGACGCAGAAAAGGTGAATCTTTTTGTCTGTACTGTATATAGATAGCAGGTACGGTATATTTCCAGACTGTTTGGGTTGTTATCCCTTTAAGGGGACAGTATAAGAACATTTCTTAGTTCTCAGCCATCAGGACAAGATTAAGAACATCATGGGCCTGGTGCTGAGGATTTTGGTGGGGCCTTTTATTAAAATAATATAAATAAATAAAACATTTTATAAAAATGCCCAAAATTTTTTTTTTTATAACAATTTAAATTAAATAGAGAGAGGGAGGATGAGATAGAGAGAGAGAGAGAGAGAGAGAGAGAGAGAGAGAGAGAGAGAGAGAGAGAAGGAATAAGGGGTAAGGGAGAGAGGATGAGAGAGAGAGTGCATGCATGGGAGTGACATTAACGCAGCCCGGCCAAGGCAAGTGACCGAAGGCACAGAACCCATAGGCACAGTACCTGGAAGGAAGACCAGGTGAAGATGGAAGCACCCGGGACCCGCCAGGTTGATCACAGTGCAGCGCTGTAGAGCTCAGTCTGACAGGTAAGTGTACCCTAATGTGCTAATATGCTGTGCATGAGACACCATGGGGTGTGACCGGATGTGGTTGTGGGAGTGAGATGGTGTGAGTGAGCTTTCTCCCTGCTCCAACCCAGCGATCCTGTGTTACATAGAGGCTCCCGGCAGCGTGTGCAGAGCCGTGCGGTGCTGTGCTTGGTGAATCCCTGCTGTGCTCAGCTATGTACAGCCATGGCCAAAAGTTTTGAGAATGACACAAATACAAATTTTCACAAAATCTGCTGCCTCAGTTTTTGAGATGGGAAATTGCATATACTCCAGAATGTTATGAAGAGTGATCAGACGAATTGCAATTATTTGCAAAGTTCCACTTTGCCATGAAAATTAACTTAATCCCATAAAAAAAATTCCACTGCATTTGTGAAGAAGGCTTCAGGGTGCCCAAGAAAGTCCAGCAAGCGCCAGGACCGTCTCCTAAAGAGGATTCAGCTGCGGGATCGGAGTGCCACCAGTGCAGAGCTTGCTCAGGAATGGCAACAGGCAGGTGTGAGCGCATCTGCACGCACAGTGAGGCAAAGACTTTTGGAAGATGGCCTGGTGTCAAGAAGGGCAGCAAAGAAGCCACTTCTCTCCAAAAAAAACCATCAGGGACAGATTGATCTTCTGCAGAAAATATGGTGAATGGACTGCTGAGGACTGGGGCAAAGTCATATTCTCCGATGAAGCCTCTTTCCGATTGTTTGGGGCATCAGGAAAAAGGCTTGTCTGGAGAAGAAAAGGTGAGCGCTACCATCAGTCCTGTGTCATGCCAACAGTAAAGCATCCTGAGACCATTCATGTGTGGGGTTGCTTCTCATCCAAGGGAGTGGGCTCACTCACAATTTTGCCCATAAACACAGCAATGAATAAAGAATGGTACCAAAACACCCTCCAACAGCAACTTCTTCCAACAATCCAACAACAGTTTGGTGAAGAACAATGCATTCTCCAGCACGATGGAGCACCGTGCCATAAGGCAAAAGTGATAACTAAGTGGCTCGGGGACCAAAACGTTGACATTTTGGGTCCATGGCCTGGAAACTCCCCAGATCTTAATCCCATTGAGAACTTGTGGTCAATCCTCAAGAGGCGGGTGGACAAAAAAAACCCACTAATTCTGACAAACTCCAAGAAGTGATTATGAAAGAATGGGTTGCTATCAGTCAGGAATTGGCCCAGAAGTTGATTGAGAGCATGCCCAGTCGAATTGCAGAGGTCCTAAAAAAGAAGGGCCAACACTGCAAATACTGACTCTTTGCATAAATGTCATGTAATTGTCGATAAAAGCCTTTGAAACATATGAAGTGCGTGTAATTATATTTCACTACATCACAGAAACAACTGAAACAAAGATCTAAAAGCAGTTTAGCAGCAAACTTTGTGAAAACTAATATTTGTGTCATTCTCAAAACTTTTGGCCACAACTGTACACACACACACATAGGGGTACGAGCTCTCGCGAGAACAAGAACTGGAAGGAGAGCAGCACACAGGGCATAGGACACTATGGCGGGCCAGCTTGTTGGAATGCCGTGAGTAGTGAGTAGTGTTACCAGGAATTACGCTGTAATAAAGGTAAAGGAAGAACGCTAAAGAGAGAAATTAAATATCCAAGTACAGTTGGTGAATGCCCAAGTTTTGTTTAACCACTTCCATACCGGGCACTTACGCACCTTCCTGCCCAAGCCAATTTTCAGCTTTCAGCACTGTTGCACTTTGAATGACAATTGCGCGGTCGTGCTACACTGTACCCAAACAATTTTTTTATCATTTTGTTCCCACAAATAGAGCTTTCTTTTGGTGGTATTTGATCACCTCTGCGGTTTTTATTTTTTGCGCTATAAACAAAAGAAGAGTGACAATTTAAAAAAAAAACACAATATTTTTTACTTTTTTATTTAATAAATATCACAATTATTTAAAAAAAAAAATGTTTTCCTCAGTTTAGGCCGATACGTAATCTTCTATATATTTTTGGTAAAAAAAATCACAATGATCATATATTGATTGGTTTGCGCAAAAGTTATAGCGTTTACAAAATAGGTGATAGATTTATGGCATTTTTATTTTATTAATTTTTTTACTAGTATTGGCGGCGATTTGCGATTTTTTTACTGTCACCGTGACATTGCGGCGAACACATCGGACACTTTTGACACGTTTTTGGCGCCATTCACATTTATACAGCGATTAATGCGATAAATATGCACTAATTACTGTATAAATGTGACTGGTTAACACTAGGGGGTGAAAAATGGAAGGTAGAGGGCGCTCAACCACCCAAGGTGATTGTGATAAATAGATTACCACACAACATATGTGCAAAACTAATTAATTAATTACCAAATTGAATGTGAACAATGATTTCATAAAGATACAAGAGATATGATTCAATATATATCAAAATTGTCCCCTGCAAACGTGCGTAAATTAGCAGATTCCTCTGCAATGACAATCAAGCAAAATTCACTGTGCAAAAAAACAAAAAATAAGAAATCATTTGAGTCCCAATATCATGCACTGAAAGCCCGAACAAATCTTGAGATTGCTGTGATCTTCCTAGTGTAGAAAAGTAGAGAATACCACCACCATACTCTTCAATTTAAAATTATTCCACCCGAGGTGCTTTGAATATAAAATGCTCTTACCAGAGCCTGTTGACTACTTTATTTAAAAAGATAGTCGCATAGGCCAGTGCAGGATTGTGCCTACACACACATGGATATGGATAAATTGAATCTTGGTTCCAGACGTTCCAGATAGGGAAGATATGCAAAGAAAAAGGCCAGTAGGCGCAATAGCGTGATAACGTTTAATCTTAAAAACAATAAAAAACATGGACAGCCAAATGGCCTCTTACTTTAAAAGTGCCTACCCGGCACTGGGACTGCAGGCCTGTTACCGCCAATCCGCGGTTCAAATTGTAGGTTGGAAGGATCGGATACCACCGCCGTAGTTCCACCTTCTTCTCCTTCCTGTCAGCTCACCAGAGCGGGGGGCGTCACGTGACCAGGACCGCCTCCGACGTACGTTTCGATTGACCGTCTTCAGGGGGGCGTGCCTGGTCACAGATGCATCTCGGTATTTGTAGTCAAAATGACTACTCGTTTGTCCAATAGGGAGATATCAAACCTCTATCGTCCCGGTGCCGTTTAAGCAACTCTTGGTATGATCATATTAATGTACATACAGAGAGAATGCAGTAATAACATTCCTTGGATATAGTTTAAAAACTCTAACTTAGAAAGCTACCTGCCGAAAGAGATAAGAAAAATAAAAAAATATATAAAATTTGGAAAACAGCACCTCTCGCATCCCTCTGGATGTGCAAAAGTGGCCATCCACAGAACGCGGTGATCCAAGCTCTAATAACAGATAAACCCTGCAATCTAGTTGCATAGAGTACTGCTAGAGAAACTTATTGGATCTACATAACTAAAAAGAGACATATAGCATGATCCAAGGTGACGCTGAAAAGACGGCCTCTCCAGTCTCCCTCCATTCGTGCATGAGCCACCATAGATTCTATGCTGAAGAAAGGTCTAGTCTGGATTCACATAATCCATTGCCATATGATAAAATGGATAAGTGATGCCCCTGACCTATTGATCTCGTAGGCCCACCTCCTATGTAGAAAAATTGGCGTAAAAATATATCACAATCAAAAATATCAGAAAAAGACAATTCCCAAAAAAGAATTCCAGCAAAATTGGAAACTAAGGCGAGTCATCAAACTAGCCAAAGGCTCCATAAAAAATAAAGGATAAACAAAATTATATACTTCAGGATATATGGCCATGATAGGGTGATTCATCAGGTGGAATGGCAGGTTATGATAACTGACCAAAAAAGTTTTTTTGGGAAATCAGAGACTCATACAATATTAATTGATATCCTGTACCCCACCCTCATGGGGGATTAATGCAACTAGATGGAAACCTCAGTCCCAATCTTCTAAACAGATAAAGGAAAAATTAGTGAACCTGGCAAAAAACTCGAGAGACTATGGGCCATATTCTGAAAGAATCTCCGCCTGCTTCGCTTAGGGCACTTACACTCCGCTGTCCCAACTTACTGGAGCAGGTGTTGTATTCCCCAACCACTTGCTCCATAACTTGGGACAGCGGAGTGTAAGTGTCCCGGCGTAGCCTGGCGGATCTCCAAGGGGGCGGCTTCTATTCAAATGAAGCGCGCCCCCGATGCAAAAGAACTGGGCATGCGCCGGGCTGCAAAAAGCCCAGTGCGCATGCTCCAGTTCTCGGCGGAAAACGTCAATGACGCCGACGTGTGCGTCATTGACGTAAAGTCGTATTCAAGAACGACTTACGTAAACGACGTATCCGACGAAAAAACACGACGGGGACCCGACGCCATCCGTAACATGGCCTATGCGAGACTTGCGGAAACTTACCCCTCATATAGCAGGGGTAAGTTTCCGCTTACGCAAACGACGTTAGCGACGGTTACGCGACGCGAACTCGTTCGGGAATCGGCGTAGAAGGATCATTTGCATATGCAAATGACTCCTTCACGTAAATGCCATCTAGCGGCGGCCGGTGTCATTGCATTTAAGATCCGCCAGTGTAAGTGACTTACAGATGGCGGATCTTAAGTGTATCTATGCAAAAATGATTCTGAGAATCAAGAGCATAAATACACTGGCCAAAAAAGGGAGTTACGATGGAGTATCCTGAGATACTCCATCGTAACTTCTCTGAGAATATGGCCCTATAAAACTAATAGGCCAGTCATTGGCCAAAAAACAATTCAGGTCCAGCTCAATGTTAAGACCTGATGGCTGCATCGTACGTAATCTGTGCACCCATTTCATTTCATTTTGGGAGACACTCCAGTGTCATATGAGTCCCTCGCCAATTCCTAGTGATTTTGTCGATGCCATAGAAAATGCAAAGGCCAGGATCACTGTTATGATGGCTAGCAAAGTGCCTTGATACGCTATGGTTGGGAAAACTGTTTTTTATATTGGCCAGATGTTCATTAATTCACGTCTTCAGTTTACGTGTGGTTCTCCCTACGTATTGTAAAGAGCACGGGCACTCGAGCACATACGTAACATGATCCGATCCACATGTGATCAAAGGCTTGATCTTAAAAGATTCACCGGTAACATTGGATTTAAACTGGGTCACTTTTTTAGTGGCTCCAGATTTGCGTATTGTTTTACATGCTTTACACCTTGTACAGTAATGGAACCCTGATCCATCAAGAAAGGTAACCAATTTTCTAGGTGGATCTGGGACATTGGGAGCAATCCTATTTCTGAGGCCTGGTGCTCTCTTGTAGATAAACTTGGGCACACTGGTGATGGTGAGGGAGGGGTTAATATGTATACCTGTATTGTGTTCTAACTGTGGGGGAAGGGGGGTGACTGGGGGAGGTGACCGATCTATGTCCCTATGTACAAGAGACACAGATCGGTCTCCTCTGTCCCCTGACAGGACGTGGAGCTCTGTGTTTACACACAGAGCTCCACGTCACTGTTCTGTCGTTACCGATCGCGGGTACCTGGCGGACATCGCGACCGCCAGGCACGCGCATCAGCATCTCGGGGACGCGCCGGCGCGCTCGCACGCCCCCCAGTGGCCGGAGGAATACAGGACGTCAAAAGACGTCCTGTTGAATATTCAGAGTCACCGTGAAGCCGTCATTTGACGATGGCCCGGTGCTCAAGTGGTTAAGGATATAAACCTGTTGAATGCTGAACACAGGTGTTTTTTTTACATACCAGAAGCATTTCACAGGGAGCAAACTCTGTGTGCTGTTTTGCCTTTCCCCTCAGCTCTTGTGCCTGCTGCCTTGGCTATTCTCCTTAACGGTGGCCTTGTGCCCGCCCTGGTATGACCATAACTCCGCCTCAGGGTTGGTCCTACCTGCCCATTCACTGGCCTAGCCTTAGTGCATGGTGCGCATGTGCGTACGTGACTTGGTCGCGCTAACGTCATGTGGGCGGTCTTACCGAGCGACACCGTACGGCGGCGTGTTTCACGGTTACTGACATCGCTCTGTAGGGGATTCATAAGCGGGCTTCGTCCCGCTTTGGATGTGATGGACGCTGGGTCCCAGGACATACCTCACTCCACCGAGCCCTAGGTAAGCTGCATTTACCTGTGCCATTTTGTTCCCGATCCGAGGCCGGCTTTGTAAAGCCATCTTAATTGACGGACCCCCCTCTTCTCTTTTTTCCTTTTACCTATTTCAGTCTTTCATTGGCTATCTTGTTGTGAGACTTCTATGGTATCATTACCATGGCATTGACCTCCACTCACTATTTACATATAGGAAATGAAAAAGCTGCGCTGATAAAGTGAAAATTAATATAAAGATAACCTATATATAAATACAAGATAAATTGAATATTAAGTGCTGAACTTATTATGAGACACTCTCCATATAAAAAGAGAGTGACTATATGAACATGAGAAATAATACCGCTCAGAAAACTGCTGATCCCCTGGCTTTGCTTCTGTCCCACCAAATATATGAACATATGTGAAATATAGAATAACCCAGTGCAGGGCTCAAAATTTCAAGTCCTGAGCTACTAGCCAGGCCTCAAGAGTTGCTCGCCACCAGTTGCCCCACCTAATTCATACACTGCCCTGCGCCTAATTGCACCCGTAAACACGCCCTCATAGATTATCTCATGGAATGACAATGTTTTATGCAGAATCAAGTTACAAAATTAAATATTACCAACAACAACTTTAACAAAATGGGACAGGGCACTGGGGGCAGACCAGAGGGACAGGGCATTGGGGGCAGACCAGAGGGACAGGGCACTAGAACTGGGTCTCTTCCCCATTCTCTTGCTGTCTCCTCTGCAACTCCCATCCATCCTCTCTCTCTCTCCCATTCATCTCATCATCAGGAGCCTGTGTGTGCGGCTCCACGCTTGCATGTCCCCACTTCCCCCTTTTAGTCAGCCTGGCAGAGAGGAGAGGAGCTGCAGCACAGCGGGAGGGAGTACAATCCAGCGCTAAGATCCACACAACTGCACAGCCATTGACACCATAGCAGAGCGCACACTGACAGCGCACAGCACACATTGAGACCAGTCTGTTCACAGTGCTCAGGCTAAACTGTTGGACACTTACATAGAGCACAAGGAGAAGAAAACTTCACAAACTAGAAGGCAGCCGCTCTCATGTCAGGGCAACTTTCAGTGAGTGCTGCACCGGAGTGGTAATTTTTGCAATCCTCCACCTCACTCATTACTTTCTGCTCTCCAGCTACATTGGTCGGGGCCCGGGGGAGGGGGGCAGGCTCAGAGAGGTCATACTGTTAGGTCCCATGGCTTAATGATAATTGTAAGGAGAGAATCTGTGTACTGCTCTGCCTGTGCGCGGCTCACCAGACTACTTTTCCCGAGCATGCACCTTTCCTCTTCGGCCGTCAATCTCATCGGGACTCTAATGCCGCATACAGACGGTCGTTTTTTGTGATGAAAAAAAAATGACGTTTGAAGTGATGAAAAAAAACGACATTTTTGAAACTTCATTTTCAAAAACGATGTAGCATACAAACCATCATTTTGAAAAATGATGAACAAAGTGACGGCACTCTAAAGGGGAAGTTCTATTCGCCTTGAGGCTGCTTTTAGCTGGTTACTTGTTAGTAAAAGATGATTCGTGCTTTTTTTTCTGTTACAGCGTGATGAATGTGCTTACTCCATTATGAATGGTAGTTTTACCTCCCGTCTCAAAACTTGCTTCTGGGCATGTGCAGGTTTAAAAACGTCGCTTTGCCCACACACTATCATTTTCATTGACACAAAAAATGACATTTTGAAAAACGACACAAAAAATTCGAGCATGTTCGAATTTTTTTTTGGTCGTTTTTCTGAAGACATAAAACGACATTTTCCCCACACACTATCATTTTAAATGACGTTTTCAAAAACGTCATTTTTTTTCATCACAAAAAACGACCGTCTGTATGCGGCATAAGTGTAGGCACAGTTTGGAGGGAGATTGGTCATGCAGCCCTGTCATCACTCGCCCCCAGCTTAAATCCACTCGCCAAATGCTAGTAGGTGAGTGGAAATTTTGAGGGCTGTGTGTATATATATATATATATATATATATATTGTAAGATTGGGGTTATTAGACTCCAGCGATAGATGCGTTTTCCAGTGAGCACGCCAGTCCAGAACTGAGTTTTTAAGGGCCTGGTAGCCCACTTTTATTTAAAAGCACGAAAGTTCACAAATACAATAGCAGCCCTCGCAGGGGGGTTCCACCATTCCTGTATCTTGCCAAATCAACAGTTTAGCCTCCTGGCTATCAAACTTGCCATCCGGCTGTTTCAGGCCTGTAGCCTAGGCCTTGGGTCTGTTCCTCAGAACCAAACAGTTTCCTAGAGATAAGCTCAAACCTCGCTTACTCCTATCAGCTTCTTGCTGCTCCGTCATTAAGGACATCTGCCTCCTGCAGACATGCACACAGCCCCCTGACTTCTCTCAGAGAGATTGGGAATTCACCTGATTCCCAGGACAGACTTCCTGTCTGTGGGTGGGGCCCTGAGCTATAGTCAGGTCACAACTAAATAGCTGAACACACAGCTGTGCAATTAGTGTGTCTTTCTCTCCAACATATGGAGTCCCACCCTCACAATGTATATATATATATGTAGCGCCTGTGTACTTTACAGTACCTGTGCTAGCTGAATATAGAGGTAGATCAGAGTGTAGTTAAACTCTGATCCAGATTGTTAAGTGCAAAACAGGGTCTCTGTCTCAGCTGGGCTGTGATGTGGGCTATTCTGTTGCGCTGGGGTGTTCTTCCAACCCGGTGCGGCAGGTGGCAGCAGTGGAGTCAAGGTCTGTTACTTTTTCCCAGAAGCCAATCAGGAGGGTTTGGCCTTGCTGTGCATGCTGGGGATGGGTATTTATGAGGCAGACGCAATTGGTTCTGGGTCTTCTTCTTTGAGTGTGGCACCCAACTTTAGGGTGACCACATCACAGCGCCCCGGCGTTATGGCCTAACTGGCCGGGGCGTGTGTGCCACGCGGTGTTCCTCGTTTCGGGACCATGTTGGCCCGGAGCATCTGAACAGTGAAGGGGACCCAGTAAACGACTGGGTTCCCACCTTTGAGGATCATAAGCTGTACAGCTGTCCCAAGCTGTATTGCTGTTCGGTGGGGAGTCCGTCTGAGGAGCACCATTGAGAGGCTGGCGATCCAAAAGGGCCTCGACAAACCACCGGGGATCAAGGTAGCCGGACACTGAAGGATTGATCACCTGTCAGTCGGTACCTGGGCGACAAGTTGAAGGAGATCCAGTCGTAATTCATCTAAGGAGGATTATCTCCGTAACTACAAACCAGAGAGGGCCTGTGGCAGAGGTGTCTTTCTGAGGTTCACCAAGGAGGATCTGTGGCAGAGATTTTCCTCATGTTCACCAAGGAGGGTCTGTGGCAGGGACTTTATCCTACAAATGTTCGAGTGATACTCCGGCTGCCAGGTCAGTGAGAGAGGCCTGTCCGGGTACGCTAATCCCACTCATAAAGGAGTGGTACAAAGAAGTGTTACGTTTGGGAGCAGGACTGTTTTCCTATCATCACGCCTGAATCTGCTGTTCTCCTATTGTTTATTGTTTTTACCCGGCTGGGTAATAAAGAGCACAGCAAAGAACATTCCTTTACTTCTACCAAATGCAATACGCATCATTCACCCATAGGAATTCAGGGGAGCCATGAGGTAAATGTGCCACCCAAAGCAATCAGCAGCGCCTCCGGGGGTAGTGCTACACAATTTTCTCTTTTGGTTTTGTCTTTAGAATAGTATTCTTCATTGTTTGTGGCCCCGTCTTCTCTCTGGGAGGATATATGGAATAAAAGTATAGTGCCCTGCTCCTGTCGAACAGGCACTGCTGTAAATTTAGAGGGGGCCTGAGTCGTTATTTGGCTCAGACATGTGTAATTATGGGCAATTTAGCCTTTGTTCCAGCCATGGCTGTGCTGGGAATACCCACCATTGTTTGCCTGGGGGTGCTGTTATCGTCCCAGGCCAAGGGTGGCAGCAGCAGAGTCAGGGTGTAATGGGTGTTCCCCCTCGGCAGCGAATCAGTGGGAGTGATCGTTCTACTGTGCATGCTGGGGAGGGGTACTTAAGGGACACCCACCATTGGTTGTCATTGTCGTCCCACGCGCCTTGTGGCTCGCCTGGCCTGGGGTGCGTGTTCCTGAATCCTGACTCCAGGACTACGTTGGTCCGGGGTTGCGGTTTTGCTTGGTAGGCCCAGTAGTCAGACAGGGTCTGCATTTGTCAAGGTGATCCTGTGCTGTCTGTCCTGCGGGAGGAAGCCACTTGATAAAGGAAGTCAGGGGAGGACCTATCCTGGAGAGGACCATGCAAGAGGCTTGCATCTTGGGAGAAGTCCTGGAAACTTTATTTGAAGGATGCACCATACACTGAGAGGATCGATGGTGATTGACTGTCAGATTCAAAGTTCTATTAAAGTTAAGCTGGAGAGATCCAGGTGCTGAATCCTGTGGCAGAGGATTCCGGACCGAAATGTGTCTCCTTTTAAAGGAAGGTCTTAGGCAGAGACTGTACTTTATTCTGTGCGCCATTCTGGATGCTAGGCCAGTGAGAGGGACCTATCCAGGTGAGCAATACCCACTCTGGCTAGAGTGGCGATGAAAGAAACTGTGTATGCTGGAAGCAGGAGTGTTTCCCATCTGTTACTGTACACCTGAACCTACCTACCTACCCTTCCACCCCTTTAACTTATTTTCTACCAAGTTCTACAAATAAATTACAGAAAAAGAAGTGCATTGTGTGGACATTGGAATTGTTCGGACTCTCATTTTCACCCTAGACAGCGAGAATATAGAGGAAACGTGCCACCCAAAAACATTCAGCAGCTTCTTCGGGGGTTAGTGCTACAAAAGATTTTCTGATGAGGAGAGTGAAGAAGAGTATACATCTAGTGGGCAATAATATAATATGTTTTTAAGGCGGAGTTCGTCCCAAACGTGGAACTTCCGCTTTAAGCACTCCATGGCATGTCATTTTTTTGGGGGGGGGTTAGGTGCTGATTTCGTAGTGGGACTTCTGCCTACAGGCTGCCTAGGTGGCCCCTCCCTCTAGGCGATCTCCTGGGACACGTGACGGGTCCCAGAAGATCGCCTATTCACTCCGATGGCGCAGTGCGACTCGGACATGCGCAGTGCGTGCCCAGCCGTGAAGCCGAAAGCTGTCACGGCCGGGTGCCCAGAGTGGCAATGGAGGCGCCGGTGGAGAGGAGCGACGCTCTGGGCGGCCTTATCGCTGAACCGTGGAACAGGTAAGTGTCTGTTTATTAAAATTCAGCAGCTACACTTTTTGTAGCTGCTAACTTTTAATAAACATAAAAATCCTGGAACTCCGCTTTAAGATCCATTTACACTGGAGGGTCTAATTGTTGAGAATTCACTTTTACCATTGTTTTCACTGAAGTGGAGTATATAGTGAAGATGCAAGTATTTTACACTAAATTTGGTCATATGGGTATTTGCTGCAACTGCCATCATTGCTTTATGTCTATTTTTTGCCTGTTTGTTTTCTTTGTTTTATTTTACAAAATAAATAACGTTTCAGTTAAAAAAAAAATTGGTCATATGGGATAGTTTTTGGTATACTCCAACAGCTAGGAGGAGAGTGGTATTTGAATCTTTTGTAAATATAACCCATAGTGTAGCCCTCAAAATTTGTACTCGCCTCCTCGCATTTGGCGAGGGAATTTATGTGCAGTGCGAGTATGGAGCAGGGGTGGACCAGTGTGACAGCTTCCTGGCTGATCGCTTCTGGCAGAAGCAGTGCAGGCTTTTTTTTTTTTTTTTACAGGACATCAGAGCGGCCAGAGGGGAATTCCCTGATCGATACCGCAACCCCCCGCCGCTCTGATGTCATGTACAGAAGCCTGCACTGCTTCTGCCAGAAGCGATCAGCTGGAGGACACAGAGCGTCAGGATGGACGAACTGGGGCCACTTTGAGAGGAGGCTTCATCGCTCCCCTCCCCTCTCTCCTCCTCCGTGTGTCAAGGAGATGCAGGCTGTGATCTCAGTCTGAGCCAGCTCTGACACTCCCCCCTCCTCTAACAAGCAGGAGAGGAGAGAGAGCTGGTTATGTTGCTCCTCCTCCTGTCTGCCCTGCACCCGATGATCCATCGTGACCAGCCACATGAGAAACTGCTGGGGAGGAAGCCAGTGCCGGACCAAGTCTCACCCGAACTTCCGGTGTAGCACTGTGCTACGCTCAACAAGGATTTCTCTCAGCTGTGATCATCCATCTCCGGTTCCTCCGCCCAGCGCCTCTCTCCCGGCCCGCTCGATGACCCCCCTTCTGCATCTGCATTGCCACTGTACGCTGTATACACACACTGTGGAAACATCTGTAGAACGCTCCGCCCACCAAATTCGGCTCTCACACCTTGCTTGTAGCGGTACCCGGTTCCCGCCGATAAGGTAACATAAATGGAGATCCTAAAGAGGGCAGGGGGTGCTGCTATAAGGGGGGTCTCTGATCTCTGGAGTTCTCTAAGGAAGGGGGGCAATGATATTAGGGGACTGTAAGCTAATGGGGGTCTCTGGGGGGTAACTCTAATGTAAGAGGCAGAAACAAAATTGTGTAGCGCTATGGCAAATTAATATCTATAATGGTAGTTCCTCATGGGAACAATGGGAACATAAATAAAGTAACAAATGCAATAAAAAAAGTTCTCGTGAAAGATAAAGTCCAATGGTTGTAAACACAAAGTCCATATATCTGTAGACACCACGTGCAAAATGAGGGAACTTGATTAGAATCCCATCGAGACAAATTGTGTAGTGAGTGATCACCGCCACCAGTGGTAGTAAATGGAGGCTTACCGAAGATGGTGGACCTGAAATGACGTACGTCAATCAAGTCATAACAAGCTTCAAGTACCAGACAGGGTACACAAAGTAGCAATCACCAAGAAACTTGCTAGAAGTAATCAATCAGTGTATGATCATAAATGGATAACCTTGGATCTTTGCAGCTCAGCAAGGGGTTAAATAGTTGAAAGAAAATGGAAAGAGAAGGGCCACATAGTGTAAACCGGTATAAAACTGGGTATTTATTGTAAAAAGATAGCAAGTGCACTCACATGTATCTGGATAAAACTCGCATATTCTATAGTATGAGGCGGCAGTGGAGGCGACCCGACGGCGTTTCGTGTTATTCACACATCATCTGGGGATGATCACCCCAGATGATGTGTGAATAACACGAAACGCCGTCGGGTCGCCTCCACTGCCGCCTCATACTATAGAATATGCGAGTTTTATCCAGATACATGTGAGTGCACTTGCTATCTTTTTACAATAAATACCCAGTTTTATACCGGTTTACACTATGTGGCCCTTCTCTTTCCATTTTCTTTCAACTATTTAACCCCTTGCTGAGCTGCAAAGATCCAAGGTTATCCATTTATGATCATACACTGATTGATTACTTCTAGCAAGTTTCTTGGTGATTGCTACTTTGTGTACCCTGTCTGGTACTTGAAGCTTGTTATGACTTGATTGACGTACGTCATTTCAGGTCCACCATCTTCGGTAAGCCTCCATTTACTACCACTGGTGGCGGTGATCACTCACTACACAATTTGTCTCGATGGGATTCTAATCAAGTTCCCTCATTTTGCACGTGGTGTCTACAGATATATGGACTTTGTGTTTACAACCATTGGACTTTATCTTTCACGAGAACTTTTTTTATTGCATTTGTTACTTTATTTATGTTCCCATTGTTCCCATGAGGAACTACCATTATAGATATTAATTTGCCATAGCGCTACACAATTTTGTTTCTGTTTGTTCCAGCTAATGCGTCTTTGTTAGCAGTGTGAGCAGCTGGTCTTATTAATTAGTGTGTTTTAAGCAGCGCAGTATAATCACCCTTTAATGTAAGAGGCATCATTCTTTCCTTCTGCTCCCCCTGTACTGTGCCCACTTATCCCCCCCTGTTCTGTTCCCTCCTGCACTGGTACTGTGCCCACCTACCCTCCTCTTGTACTGTACCCCCCTGCCCCAGTACTGTGCCCACTTGCTCTCCCCCATACTGTACCCTCCTGCTCCGATACTGTGCCCACTTACCTTCCTCCTGTTCTGTACCCTCCTGCCTCAGTACTGTGCCCACTTACCCTCCCCCATACTGTACCCTTCTGCTCCGGTACTGTGCCCACTTACCCTCCTCTTGTACTGTACCCTCCTGCCCCAGTACTGTGCCCACTTACCCTCCTCCTGTACTGTACCCTCCTGCCCCAGTACTGTGTCCACTAACCCTCCCCCATACTGTACCCTCCTGCCCCAGTACTGTGCCCACTTACCCTCCTCCTGTACTGTAGCCTATTGCCCTGGTACTGTGCCCACCAACGCTCCCCCATACTGTACCCTCCTGCCTCAGTACTGTGCCCACTTACCCTCCTCCTGTACTGTACCCTCCTCCCCCGATAATGTGCCCACTTACCCTCTGTGCTTTGCCCACCTGCTCTCCCCTGTACTGTACCCTCCTTCACTGTGCCTACTTACCCTCCCCTGTGCTGTGCCCCCTTTCTCCCTCCTTTACGGTACCCTCCTGTCCCCTGTACTGTTCCCACTTACCCCCCGTGCTGTGCCCTCCTGCTCCCTCCTTTACTTACCCTCATGCTCCCTGTACTGTGCCCACTTACCCCCGTGCTCTCCTGCTCCCTGCTTTACTGTACCCTCCTGTCCCGTGTACAGTGCCCAGTTACCCCCCTGTGCTTTGTCCTCCTGCTCCCCTTGTACTGTACTCTCCTGCCCCCTGTTATGTGCCCACTTACCCTCCCCCTGTGCTGTGCCCTCTGGAGTTCTCTAAGGAAGGGGGGCAATGATATTAGGGGACTGTAAGCTAATGGGGGTCTCTGGGGGGTAACTCTAATGTAAGAGGCATCATTCTTTCCTTCTGCTCCCCCTGTACTGTGCCCACTTATCCCCCCCTGTTCTGTTCCCTCCTGCACTGGTACTGTGCCCACCTACCCTCCTCTTGTACTGTACCCCCCTGCCCCAGTACTGTGCCCACTTGCTCTCCCCCATACTGTACCCTCCTGCTCCGATACTGTGCCCACTTACCTTCCTCCTGTTCTGTACCCTCCTGCCTCAGTACTGTGCCCACTTACCCTCCCCCATACTGTACCCTTCTGCTCCGGTACTGTGCCCACTTACCCTCCTCTTGTACTGTACCCTCCTGCCCCAGTACTGTGCCCACTTACCCTCCTCCTGTACTGTACCCTCCTGCCCCAGTACTGTGTCCACTAACCCTCCCCCATACTGTACCCTCCTGCCCCAGTACTGTGCCCACTTACCCTCCTCCTGTACTGTAGCCTATTGCCCTGGTACTGTGCCCACCAACGCTCCCCCATACTGTACCCTCCTGCCTCAGTACTGTGCCCACTTACCCTCCTCCTGTACTGTACCCTCCTCCCCCGATACTGTGCCCACTTACCCTCTGTGCTTTGCCCACCTGCTCTCCCCTGTACTGTACCCTCCTTCACTGTGCCTACTTACCCTCCCCTGTGCTGTGCCCCCTTTCTCCCTCCTTTACGGTACCCTCCTGTCCCCTGTACTGTTCCCACTTACCCCCCGTGCTGTGCCCTCCTGCTCCCTCCTTTACTTACCCTCATGCTCCCTGTACTGTGCCCACTTACCCCCGTGCTCTCCTGCTCCCTGCTTTACTGTACCCTCCTGTCCCGTGTACAGTGCCCAGTTACCCCCCTGTGCTTTGTCCTCCTGCTCCCCTTGTACTGTACTCTCCTGCCCCCTGTTCTGTGCCCACTTACCCTCCCCCTGTGCTGTGCCCTCCTGCTCCTCCCTGTACAGTACCCTCCTGCCTGCTGCACTGTGCCCACTTCCTCTTCTCCTGTGCTGTGCCCTCCTGCTCCCTCCTTTACTGTACCCTCCTGCCCTGATACTGTGCCCACTTACCCTCCTCCTGTACTGTACCCTCTTTCCCCGGTACTGTGCCCACTAACGCTCCCCCATACTGTACCCTCCTGCCCCAGTACTGTGCCCACTTACCCTCCTCCTGTACTGTACCCTCCTGCCCCGATATTGTGCCCACTTACCCCCATGCTCTCCTGCCCCTGTGCTTTGCCCACCTGCTCTCCCCTGTACTGTACCCTCCTGCACTGTGCCTACTTACCCTCCCCCTGTGCTGTGCCCTCTTTCTCCCTCCTTTACCGTACCCTCCTGTCCCCTGTACTGTCCCCACTTACTCCCTATGCTGTGCCCTCCTGCTCCCTCCTTTACTGTAACTTCCTGTCCCCTGTACGGTGCCCACTTACCTCCACCCGTGCTGTGCCCTCCTGCTCCCTGCTTTACTTACCCTCCTACCCCCTGTACTGTGCCCACTTACCCTGCCCATGTGCTGTGCCCTCTTCTCTCCTTTAATGTACACTCCTGCTCCATGCAATGTGCCCACTTACCCTCCCCCTGTGCTGTGCCCTCCTGCTCCCAATGTACTGTGCCCTCCTGCTCCCTCCTTTAAGGTACCCTTCTGCCCCCTGTACTGTGCCCACTCACCCCCCATGCTATGCCCTTCTGCTCCCTCCTTTACTGTACCCTCCTGTCCACTGTGCTGTGCCCACTTACCCCCCATGCTGTGCCCTCCTGCTCCCTCCTTTACTTACCCTCCTGCCCCCTGTACTGTTGCCACATTCCCTCCCCCTGTGCTTTGCCCTCCTGCTTCCCCTGTACTTTACCCTCCTGATCCCTGTTCTGTGCCCACTTACCCTCCCCCTGTGCCCTCCTGCTCCCCCATGTATTGTACCCTCCTACCCCCTGTACTGTGCCCTCCTCTCTCCTTTAATGTACACTCCTGCCCCCTGTTCTGTGCCCACTTACCCTCCCCCTGTGCTGTGCCCTCCTGCTCCTCCCTGTACAGTACCCTCCTGCCTGCTGCACTGTGCCCACTTCCTCTTCTCCTGTGCTGTGCCCTCCTGCTCCCTCCTTTACTGTACCCTCCTGCCCTGATACTGTGCCCACTTACCCTCCTCCTGTACTGTACCCTCTTTCCCCGGTACTGTGCCCACTAACGCTCCCCCATACTGTACCCTCCTGCCCCAGTACTGTGCCCACTTACCCTCCTCCTGTACTGTACCCTCCTGCCCCGATATTGTGCCCACTTACCCCCATGCTCTCCTGCCCCTGTGCTTTGCCCACCTGCTCTCCCCTGTACTGTACCCTCCTGCACTGTGCCTACTTACCCTCCCCCTGTGCTGTGCCCTCTTTCTCCCTCCTTTACCGTACCCTCCTGTCCCCTGTACTGTCCCCACTTACTCCCTATGCTGTGCCCTCCTGCTCCCTCCTTTACTGTAACTTCCTGTCCCCTGTACGGTGCCCACTTACCTCCACCCGTGCTGTGCCCTCCTGCTCCCTGCTTTACTTACCCTCCTACCCCCTGTACTGTGCCCACTTACCCTGCCCATGTGCTGTGCCCTCTTCTCTCCTTTAATGTACACTCCTGCCCCATGCAATGTGCCCACTTACCCTCCCCCTGTGCTGTGCCCTCCTGCTCCCAATGTACTGTGCCCTCCTGCTCCCTCCTTTAAGGTACCCTTCTGCCCCTGTACTGTGCCCACTCACCCCCCATGCTATGCCCTTCTGCTCCCTCCTTTACTGTACCCTCCTGTCCACTGTGCTGTGCCCACTTACCCCCCATGCTGTGCCCTCCTGCTCCCTCCTTTACTTACCCTCCTGCCCCCTGTACTGTTGCCACATTCCCTCCCCCTGTGCTTTGCCCTCCTGCTTCCCCTGTACTTTACCCTCCTGATCCCTGTTCTGTGCCCACTTACCCTCCCCCTGTGCCCTCCTGCTCCCCCATGTATTGTACCCTCCTACCCCCTGTACTGTGCCCTCCTCTCTCCTTTAATGTACACTCCTGCCCCATGCAATGTGCCCACTTACCCTCCCCCTGTGCTGTGCCCTCCTGCTCCCTCCTTTAATGTGCACTCTTGCTCCCTGTACTTTGCCTACTTACTCTCTACCTGTACTGTATCCTCCTTATACAGTTAATTTTTATCGCTTGAATTATTTTTCACATTATGAGTGTGAGGGGGCCTCATGCCTAAGTTTTGCCTAAGGCCTGACAAAGCCTAGAGCCGCCTCTGCAGAGCCAGGTCTGTGTTCTGCGGCACTGTAGTAATGTCCCGCCCCCCCTAGACCAGCTCTTGTGATAGACTGAACACTGATTTAATCTACTATCGCACAAGCCGGTCCAGGGGGGCGGGACCTTACTACAGTGCCGCCGAACACAGACCTGGCTTCATGACACACACCATGGTGAGTGCTTCACTTTGCTTATAATATATTAGGTGAAAAATATATAGTGATACTGCGCTGTCTGATACTAGTGCAATGGAAAAACAAGCTGCGCAACTAATGTGAACACTCTAGTATCTTTGACACATAGTGATATGGTACAAATTGAATTCACATGGAACAAATGATTTGCCCCATAGGTGAGATGAAATGTCCAAATGATTGCAAAATAATAAATAAGTAAACCAAAAGTGAAAAATAAGTCTCTTATGCAAAACACAATAAAGTGCATCTGATGATAATTGATAGTAGTTAAATATCGTTCTCCTTCAAGCAAATGGTGACATCAATGCAAGAAAACCTCAGAATAGTATCGCTGTCTGATCTCGGCAGGTGTGTGATTGATACTCGGTGATCCAGGTTTTAAACTACACTGATCATCGGTCCACTGTGGGAGAAATTTCGGCTCTCGGATATCCTGCCACACAAGCCCTTGGCTGGGGAGTAAGCCATCTGCCGTCAGAAGGTCTCTAGTTGGGATCTTCCCCTATGGTAAGGGCAGTGTGATTGAAAGGTGGAGGTGTCTTGTCTATCTGTGCACTATTCTGAGGTTTTCTTGCATTGATGTCACCATTTGCTTGAAAGAGAACAATATTTAACTACTATCAATTATCATCAGATGCACTTTATTGTGTTTTGCATAAGAGAGCTTGTTTTTCCATTATAATATATTAGCCAAGTTGCCTGGTCCATGTGCGTACCAATGTGTCTCTGATGTGTTTTGTCACCTGGACTTGGCTTAACCTGCATCTCCATTGATGGGCACAGTGAGCAGTATTTATGGGTGCAGTATTTATGGGCACAGTGAGCAGTATTTATGGGCACAGTGGCCCATATTCTCTCTAAATGTCCGCGGGCGGCGCGTAAGGCATTTACACTCCGCCGCCCCAAACTACAGGAGCAAGTGCTGTATTCCCCAAACACTTGCTCCGTAGTTTGGGGCGGCGGAGTGTAAATGGCCCGGCGTAGCCACGCGTATCTTCAAGGGGGCGGCTTCTATTCAAATTAAGCGCGCCCCCGATTCTAAGTAACTGCGCATGCGCCGGGCTTAAAAAAGCCCAGTGCGCATGCTCCAGTTCTCGGCGGAAAACGTCAATGATGCCGACGTGTGCGTCATTGACGTAAAGTCGTATTCAAGAACGACTTAGGGAAACGACGTAGCCGACGGAAAAACACGACGCGGACCCGACGCTATCCGTAACATGGCCTACGTGGGACATGCGGAAACTTACTCCTCATATAGCAGGAGTAAGTTTCCGCTTACACAAAAAACGACGTTAGCAACGGGTACGCGACGCAAAATCGTTCGGGAATCGGCGTAGCAGGCTCATTTGCATGAACAAATGAGACCTTCACGTAAATGCCATCTAGCGGCGGGCGGCGTAATTACATTTAAGATCCGACAGTGTAAGTGACTTACACATGGCGGATCTTAAGTGTATCTATGCGAAAATGATTCTAAGAATGAGTCGCATAGATACACGGGCCAAAAAAGAGAGATACGATGGAGTATCCTGAGATACTCCATCGTAACTTCTCTCAGAATATGGCCCAGTGTGGCTACGTTTATGGTCACAGCGTGGCTACGTTTGTGGGCACAGTGGGCTGCATTTGTGGGCACAGTGAGGCTGCATTGATGGGCACAGTGACTCCATTTGATGGGGACAGAGAGGCTTCATTTGATGGGAGCAGTGAGACTGCAATGATGGGCACAGTGTGGCTGCATTCATAGGAACTGTAAAGCTGCATTTAATGGCTAATGTGAGGCTGCACCAATGGTTACTGATATGCTTTATGTTAATATTGTTGTTAATATTTATTTTTGTAACTTCATTCTGCATAAAACATTTAACAATGTAATTTCATGCGATCAGTTATGAGGGTGTGTTTAGGGGCGGACTCAGGGGCGGGGCAGGGGAGGGGTTGGGTGGGGCAACTGGTGACAAGTAACTTTCAAGGCCTGGCTAGTGGCTCGTGACTTCAAATTTTGAGCCCTGCTAGTGTATTGGTAGTTAATTATATGCAGGACTAAAAAATTATATTAAAAAAAGTTGATTTTAGGTTAGTAGATACAAAGTATTGCATATACAAATGCAAACATTAGACTTCATGTACACAGGATGTTGTTCAACCTCTCCTGAACAATTTAACTTGACAGCTAGAAACTGGTGTCTAAAAACGGCTGCGTTTACATGCCACGTTTGTGTCTAGAAGCGTTTGAAAGTTTGTTTTTCTTTTCTTTTTTTTTGGTTAAAATTAAAAATGTCTGTAAACAAAATGCTGCTAAATGCGAGTTACTGCATTAGCAATTGAAATGTCTTTAACCACTTCCATACTGGGCACTTAAACACTCTCCTTACCAGACCAATTTTCAGCTTTCAGGGCTCTCACACTTTGAATGACAATTACTCAGTCATGCAACACTGTACCCAAATGATTTTTTTGTCCTTTTTTTCCCACAAATAGAGCTTCCTTTTGGTGGTATTTGATCACCTCTGGGTATTTTATTTTTTGCGCTATTAATGAAAAAAGACCGAAATTTTTGCAAAAAAATGTTTTTTTCTTAGTTTCTGTGATAAAATTTTGCAAAATATTAATTTTTCTTCATAAATTTTGGCCACAATTTATACTGCTACATGTCTTTGATAAAAATAACCCAAATTTTTTGGAAATTATTTGGTCTGTGTGAAAGTTTTAGAGTCTACAAGCTATAGTGCAAATCATAATAAATTATCACATATGATCACACCTGATGTATTGAAGGCCTATCTCATTTCTTGAGACCCTAACAAGCCAGGAAAGTACAAATGCCCCCCAAATAACCCCTTTTTGGAAAGTAGACATCCCAAGGTATTTAGTAAGAGGCATGGTGAGTTATTTGAAGTTGTAATTTTTTCCCAAAACACTTTGCAAAATTAAGATTTTTATTTTTTATTTAAAAAATTTCACAAAAGTTTCATTGTAATAGCTTATTTCTCTCACATGGCATGTGCATACCACAAATGACACCCCAAAATACATTCTGCTGCTCCTCCTGAGTAAAACGATACCCCATGTGTGAGACTTTTTCACTGCCTGGCCACATACCGATGCCCAACATGCAGGGAGCGCCATCAGGGGTTTTAGGAGCATAAATTGCACATCTAACTAGTTGACAACCTATTACAATTTAGAAGGCCCTGGAACACCAGGACAATGGAATTACCCACAAAATGACCCCATTTTGGAAAGCTAACACCCTAACGTATAATCTATGAGGCATAATGAGTCTTTTGAACGGTTAATTTTTTTCCAGAAGTTTTTGGAATATGTGGAAAAAAAATGAAAACACATTTTTTTTACACAAAGTTGTCCATTGATAAGATATTTCCAACACATAGCATGTGCATACCACAAATGACACCCCAAAATACATTCTGCTACTCCTCCTGAGTAAAACGATACCCCATGTGTGAGACTTTTTCACTGCCTGGCCACATACCGATGCCCAACATGCAGGGAGCGCCATCAGGGGTTTTAGGAGCATAAATTGCACATCTAACTAGTTGACAACCTATTACAATTTAGAAGGCCCTGGAACACCAGGACAATGGAATTACCCACAAAATGACCCCATTTTGGAAAGCTAACACCCTAACGTATAATCTATGAGGCATAATGAGTCTTTTGAACGGTTCATTTTTTTCCAGAAGTTTTTGGAATATGTGGAAAAAAAATGAAAACACATTTTTTTTACACAAAGTTGTCCATTGATAAGATATTTCCAACACATAGCATGTGCATACCACAAATGACACCCCAAAATACATTCTGCTACTCCTCCTGAGTAAAACGATACCCCATGTGTGAGACTTTTTCACTGCCTGGCCACATACCGATGCCCAACATGCAGGGAGCGCCATCAGGGGTTTTAGGAGCATAAATTGCACATCTAACTAGTTGACAACCTATTACACTTTTGAAGGCCCTGGAACACCAGGACAATGGAATTACCCACAAAATGACCCCATTTTGGAAAGCTAACACCCCAACGTATAATCTATGAGGCATTGTTATGTATCACGTACCTGGTAACCAGAGCCCGGTGGTAGGAGTAGGCCTCTCTTACAACTCCGGCTTGTGAGCTGCTGGATATGGAACAGCAGACTCAGAAGCCTGGCGGGGTAGGAGTGCCGGCTGGCTTGATAGGTGAGTAGATGCAGACCACTGCTGGAAGTGTAGACGGGAGCTGGAACCGGAAGTGGGGTCCGTGACACAGGCAGAAGATTCACAGCAACAACTGAGAAGGCAAGCTGGTAAGTAGATAGCAGAAGGAAGCAGGGTCAAAACAAGCCGGATCACAATAGAGAGTTCAGGTATTCAGATGGGATAAGCAGGAGAGTAATCGTTGTGCAGGCAGGTAGGTCAGGCAACAGTGGATCAATCAGAGGTAGGTCGATAGCAGCCGAGGTCGGGATCGGAGAGGTGCGGAAGGTCAAACAAGCCGGGTCAAATAGGTGATAGCAGGTAATCAGGTTTCTTCAGGGTAACAGCGTTCAGAGACTGTAGATCAGACAGCAATGTGCTGGAGCTGTCAGTGTCCATTTAAAGCCGTTTTGGCGCCAAGAAGTCAGCGCGCACGCGCGCGCCCCGCTGCGCGCGCTCCCGGCGTGCACGCGCGCGCCGTTAACGCACGCGCGCGCACCACAGGCACACGACGGTGCGCGATTGCGCGCCGCTGATTTAACCCTCTGGAAGGATTCCGGGATTGAGAGGTGAGTCCCTGACATTGCCCCCCCCCAAGGGGCAGCCTCCGGATGCCTAGTCGGGCCATCTTGTCAGGATGATCAAGAAAAAATGAACGTACCAATCTTCTGGCATGGATGTTGCTTTCAGGTTCCCAGGAGTTTTCTTCTGGTCCGTAGCCTTTCCATTTAATCAAAAATTGGTTCTGTCCTTGTCGCCTTCTACAATCCAGGATGGCTTCTACTACATATTCCTCGCATCCGTCAACATGAACTGGTTCAGGAGGCCTTGTACCCCTATTAGGGAAGGGATCAGGAGCTGCAGGTTTCAATAAAGAGACATGGAATACAGGGTGCACTTTAAGAGAATCAGGTAAAGAAAGTTCATATGAAACCGTGTTAATTCTCCTTTTGACCGGAAAGGGTCCCATAAATTTGGGTCCCAATTTTTTAGAAGGACAAGCTAACCTGAGGTTACTGGTAGAAAGCCATACCTGGTCCCCTGTTTTCAGATCCAGTTCTCCTTTCCTTTTTTTGTCAAAGAACCTCTTGCTGTCAGCCTGGGCCTTGGTTACAGCTTCCTGTAGTAATTTGGTGTTCTGTTTGAGGAATTCCACTGTATTCTGTACTGCCGGTACTGAAGATTCTGAAAGAAAATCTGGTAGAAAAGTTAGGTTGAAACCATAATTGGCAAAAAAGGGAGATTGACCCATGGCAGAATGACTGGCGTTGTTGTAGGCAAATTCCGCTAGGGGTAGCAGAGAGACCCAATCATTCTGAGAAAACGTAGTGAAGCACCTGATGTACTGTTCCAGAGTCTGATTGGTTCGTTCAGTTTGCCCATTGGTCTGGGGGTGATATGCTGAAGAAAGAGCGAGTTCAATTTGTAATATTTCACAGAGGGCCTTCCAAAACCGAGAGGTAAATTGAACTCCTCTGTCTGATACTATGTTGGAGGGTACCCCATGCAACCTAACGACTTCTTTAATAAAGACACGAGCAGTTTCAACGGCAGAAGGTGTGTTCTTTAGAGGGAGGAAATGGGCCATTTTGGTCAAACGGTCCACGATCACGAAAATTGCAGTACAGTCTTCGGAGCAAGGAAGCTCTACGATGAAATCCATGGCTATCATTTTCCATGGTCTGTCGGGTACTGGTAAGGGTTTCAATAAACCCCAGGCTTGGTTTCGAGGTGTCTTGTTCCGATTACAAATAGGGCATGTGCTGATGTATGATTTGCAGAAATTCTCTAATCCAGGCCACCAAAAGGTGCGACGCACCAGCTCTAGTGTCTTACGAACCCCAAAATGTCCTGCCATTGGATGGTCGTGGAGGTGTTTCAGAACCTCTACTCGGATGTCTTCAGGGACAAAAATCTGGCTTCCTCTCCAGAATAGTCCATCTCGGGATTCTAAAGAAATGTTGGGAGGTTTGGAAGAGTCTAAAGATGCTCTCCGGAGCAGGGAAAGTAGGTCAGTGTGCAGTAGCAAGAAACTGTTCTCTGGTAGGATGGTGTCAGGAGTGGAGGTATCTTTTGGATTGTCATGCATTCTGGACAGGGCATCTGGCTTGATATTCTTAGAGCCTGGGCGATAAGTGATGTGGAAGCAAAAACGGGAGAAGAAGAGTGCCCACCGAGCCTGTTGGGGCTTCAATCGCTTGGCTGATCTTAAATATTCCAAGTTTTTATGGTCCGTATAAATTAGCACAGGGTGTGAAGCTCCTTCCAATAAATATCTCCACTCTTCCAAAGCGGCCTTGATGGCCAATAACTCACGATCACCTACGTCATAGTTTTTCTCCGCAGGGGAGAGTTTTCGGGAAAAGAAACCTACGGGATGTATCAGGTCTTTGTCTCCCATGCGTTGGGAGAGAACGGCCCCCACTGCGACTTCGGAGGCGTCTACCTCAAGAAGGAAGGGTAGAGCCGGGTTTGGGTGGCTGAGAATTGGGGCGGTCGTGAAGAATCTTTTTAGCGTGTCGAAGGCTTCTTGTGCCTCAGGATTCCAACGGAAACGGAAGTTTTGTTTTGTAAGCTGTGTAATGGGAGCAACAATGGTAGAAAATCCTTTGATAAAACGTCTATAGAAATTTGCAAAGCCTATAAAACGTTGGACCCCCTTCTTGTCCAGGGGCACCGGCCAGTCCAGAATAGCAGACACTTTCTTGGGGTCCATCTCAATTCCTGTCGGGGAGATCACTAGGCCTAAAAATTGGATGGTATGCAACTCGAATTCACATTTTTCTGCTTTCGCATATAGACCGTGTAGACGAAGACGATTCAAAACCTTCCGGACATGCTCTCGATGTTGATTTAATGAGCCCGAGAAGACCAGGATATCATCCAGGTAGACGATGACAAAAATATCTAAAAAGTCTCTGAACACGTCATTGACGAAATGCTGAAAGGTGGCAGGAGCATTGCATAACCCGAATGGCATGACTAAATACTCGTAGTGACCATACCGAGTACGGAAAGCAGTCTTCCATTCGTCACCGTCCCTGATGCGAATTAGGTTGTAGGCCCCCCTCAGGTCCAGTTTAGTGAAGATAGTAGCGAACCTTAATTTTTGAAACAGTTCGGGTATCAGTGGCAATGGATAACGGTTCTTAACCGTGATGTTATTGAGCTCTCGATAGTCGATGCACGGGCGAAGGGTCTGATCCTTTTTAGCGACAAAAAATATACCAGCACCTGCTGGTGAGGTGGATGGACGAATGAACCCCTTATTTAGGTTCTCGTCGATGTAGATTTTTAGAGCATCTTGTTCCTTCTCGGATAGGGGGAAGATGCGCCCAAAAGGGATCTCGGCCCCAGGAAGTAATTCTACCGGGCAATCATAGGGGCGATGAGGAGGTAGGGAATCGGCCCCCTTTTTACTGAAGACATCGAGGAACTCATGATAGGGCTCCGGAACAGACTGAAATAAACTGGGGTCGGTGTTCAGACATAACAGAGTTGGAGAGAAACTGGAAGATCCAGGAAGGCAGTGTTCCAGGCAGTATTGGGAAGGGAATTGTAAAGTTCCAGAGACCCAGTCAATCTGGGGGTTGTGGACCCGGAGCCAGGGGATGCCAAGGATCACTGGAAACAAGGGTGAAGAGATTACATCCATAATTAATAATTCCCTATGATTAGCGGAAGTAGAAGCAGGTAGAGGAAGGGTTTCTTGGGTCACTTGACCCGATTTAATGTGGGATCCGTCGGCCAGGAAAACTGAAAGCCTGAAGTCTTTCTTTCGAAGAGGAATGTGGTGCAGACTGGCAAAGGTGGCATCAATAAAACAACTGCAGGCGCCGGAGTCAATGATTGCGTTGACCGGAATCGTTCTTCCTGGGAGCTGTAAATACAGAGAAAGAGCAAGGTGTGTTGTATTGGTTGAGAGAGTAGAGACGTTGACAGGAACAGAAAAACGACACTTACGCATCTTGATGGGGCAGTTGGCGACATAATGACCGGGTTCACCACAGTAGAGGCACAAATTTAGCTGCCGACGACGTGTTCGTTCTTCTGGAGGCAGAGTGGGTCGCATGACCCCAAGTTGCATAGGCTCTGAGGTATCAGGAGGAGAGCTGGCCGCACTAGAATGGACGGGTGGTTGGTAGCGAGAGGCAGGCAGGGGTGCTTTAGTAGTGACCCATACAGGGCGACTTAGATGAGAAGATCGCTCTGCTCGTCGCTCTCGTAGGCGTCGGTCAATCTGTATGGATTTATCAATTAAGTCCTCCAAGGTATCAGGAATCCCAATACGGGCCAACTCATCCTTTAAGTTTTCTGAAAGTCCCAAACGGAATTGATGACGCAGAGCTGCGCTGTTCCACTGGGTGTCCGCACTCCAGCGGCGAAAGTCCGAAACATACTCCTCAACGGCTCGGCGGCCTTGTTGAAGCACAAGCAGGGCGGCCTCAGCGGTAGCAGTTCGCTGAGGATCATCATAGAGTTGTGCCATGGCCTGAAAGAAAGCAAGTAGAGTCTCAGTGTTGGTGCCATTTTCCTCCAATAGTCGGTGCGCCCAGGTTAGAGGCTCTCCTTGAAGAAGCGACACCACAAATCCCACCTTTGTGGCTTCTAAAGAGAAAGTCCTAAGTTGGAGAGCAAAATATAATTGGCAGGTGTTGCGGAAGTTCTGGAATTTGGAGCGATCCCCAGTGAATCGCTCTGGCATCGGAACCCTGGGTTCGGGTGGTAGCATCACTACAGTTGGGGCAGCGGCTGATGAAGACGATCTGGCGGAAGATTCAGGAGTTGCGTCTCCGGACAGATTCTGTACTCGGCCTTCCAGTCGCATGTAGCCGTCCTGTAGATTTTTAACAGCTTGGGTGAGAGATGCGAGGTGTTTACAAATCTCCTCCATTGCTGGGGCCACTCCTGAGGGCTCTGACATGGCTGTCTGATACTGTTATGTATCACGTACCTGGTAACCAGAGCCCGGTGGTAGGAGTAGGCCTCTCTTACAACTCCGGCTTGTGAGCTGCTGGATATGGAACAGCAGACTCAGAAGCCTGGCGGGGTAGGAGTGCCGGCTGGCTTGATAGGTGAGTAGATGCAGACCACTGCTGGAAGTGTAGACGGGAGCTGGAACCGGAAGTGGGGTCTGTGACACAGGCAGAAGATTCACAGCAACAACTGAGAAGGCAAGCTGGTAAGTAGATAGCAGACGGAAGCAGGGTCAAAACAAGCCGGATCACAATAGAGAGTTCAGGTATTCAGATGGGATAAGCAGGAGAGTAATCGTTGTGCAGGCAGGTAGGTCAGGCAACAGTGGATCAATCAGAGGTAGGTCGATAGCAGCCGAGGTCGGGATCGGAGAGGTGCGGAAGGTCAAACAAGCCGGGTCAAATAGGTGATAGCAGGTAATCAGGTTTCTTCAGGGTAACAGCGTTCAGAGACTGTAGATCAGACAGCAATGTGCTGGAGCTGTCAGTGTCCATTTAAAGCCGTTTTGGCGCCAAGAAGTCAGCGCGCACGCGCGCGCCCCGCTGCGCGCGCTCCCGGCGTGCACGCGCGCGCCGTTAACGCACGCGCGCGCACCACAGGCACACGACGGTGCGCGATTGCGCGCCGCTGATTTAACCCTCTGGAAGGA
Source organism: Rana temporaria (assembly GCF_905171775.1). Taxonomy (NCBI): domain Eukaryota; kingdom Metazoa; phylum Chordata; class Amphibia; order Anura; family Ranidae; genus Rana; species Rana temporaria. The sequence continues at coordinate 102,025,029 of NC_053499.1, forward strand.
TTCCGGGATTGAGAGGTGAGTCCCTGACAGGCATAATGAGTCTTTTGAACGGTTCATTTTTTTCCAGAATTTTTTGGAATATGTGGAAAAAAAATGAAATCGCATATTTTTTACACAAAGTTGTCCATTGATAAGATATTTCCAACACATAGCATGTACATAGCAAAAATGACACCCCAAAATACATTCTGCTACTCCTCCTGAGTAAAACGATACCCCATGTGTGAGACTTTTTCACTGCCTGGCCACATACCGATGCCCAACATGCAGGGAGCGCCATCAGGGGTTTTAGGAGCATAAATTGCACATCTAACTAGTTGACAACCTATTACACTTTTGAAGGCCCTGGAACACCAGGACAATGGAATTACCCACAAAATGACCCCATTTTGGAAAGCTAACACCCCAACGTATAATCTATGAAGCATTATGAGTCTTTTAAACGGTTCATTTTTTTCCAGAATTTTTTGGGAAATGTGGAAAAAAAATGAAAATGCTTTTTTTTTACACAAAGTTGTCCATTTATAAGATATTTCTAACACATAGCATATACATAGCAAACATGACACCCCAAAATGCATTCCGCTACTCCTCCTGAGTATGGCGATACCAAATGTGTGGGACTTTTACACAGCCTGACCACATACAGAGGCCCAACATCTAAGTAGCACTTCCAGGCATTCTAGCAGCATTAATTGCACATATCATTTTCTGACTACCGATCACATTTTTGAAGGCCCTTCATATATCTAACACATAGCAGGTACATATCAAATAACAAAAGATTACCTGTGGTTTTAGAAGTGCAGTGGTCCACAGAGGAGAGCATCAGTCCAGGCAGCAGACAGGGATGAGGTCAGCGACAACAAAAGCAATCATTCAGGCAGCAGGCAGGAATACTGTCCATAGTTCGTACAGGCAGAGAAACTGTCAGCACAGCCAGAGCACAGCCAAAGCACAGCCAAAGCACCGCCAAAAGCACAGGTCCAGGTAGCAGGCAGAGGTGTCCCAGCAGAAATACTGTGCAAAGCAGGGGCGGACTGACAACTCATGGGGCCCCCGGGCAATAGAAGAGTATGGGGCCCCTCTGGTTTACAGATGGCCACCACGCCAGGAGGTAGTGCAGAGGCGGGCAGCTAAAATCTTGGGATATTCACATTAAAAGCATGTCATTTTCGGACATATCGGGGACAGATCTAAAAAAAACACAGATTTTTACATACTGTCCCTGGTTTTACTGAGCCTGTCAACCCGGATGGGGCCCCCTAGTGGCATGGGGCCCTCGGGCAGTGCCCGAGTGACTCAATGGTCAGTCCGCCCCTGGTGCAAAGTCAGTAGAGGCAGCAGGCAGATATATGATCAACACAGCCAAAGTATTAGTCCAAGCAGCAGGAAGAAACATGGTCCATAATGTCATGGGTCATTACAGGCAGTAATATGGTCAGCACAGCCAAAGCATTGGTCCAGGCAGCAGGAAGGACCGTCAAGCTTAGGGCCAGGGGGACAGGGGTAGAGGCTTCTC